>NC_043970.1:4751058-5116058 GCF_902148855.1 Sphaeramia orbicularis | reverse complement strand
ATGTCTGCTTTATGTGAAGTAAACAATTTTGAGAGGCATGTTGAGCTCTACTTCTTGTATGAGTGGTGCTCTAAAGGAAAAGTTATGAATTACATGGATCTAATTGGCATTGTGATGGTACGTAAGGAAAAGGTGCAGATTTCATAGCCCATATTTGACTGGACTCAAAAGATATAACCTCTTTTGCACTGAAACAGCTTTGCAGCAATGAGAAAACAGTGAATATTTTGAAATCCTGCAGAGCTTGCAAAAGACTTGCTAAAATTGCCATGTGAAGAAAAACAGTGAAAAACAAAGAACATGCTGTTTGGAACTCCCCAAGTGCTTCCATTTTCTCACCCTGTATGCTGTGTATCTGTGGTCTGGCTCGCTCACACACACACACACACACACACACACACACACACACACACACACACACACACACACACACAAAACGTGTATGAGAGTGTGTCGAGTCAAAGGATTTATATGTTGGCGGCTGTTTTGCCTGTGGCAGCGGTGGCCAGTACATGGCTCTGAGCTTTGTCATGGTCAATGCAGACCTTTGGTAGTATGCTTTACCCGAAGTGTCTTTTGTCCTCCTCTGGCTGAACAAACAAAAGCAGGATCCCATGGGTGTAGATACACAGAGTGAAAGCTGCCAAGGCTTACAGGAGTGGAAAGAAGGAAGGGGTCTTTGCAAGCCCAACCTGGAGTTGAGCCCATCTGTGTCCCTTTACTTATTTACATTAAGTCACTTCCACTGGAGGACACTGGTGCATGGTAAAGGACACTGGAGGTCAATGATGTTACAGGGTGTGGGACACTAGCCTCTTTTGGTAAGTTGGATAGAAAACCCTTCCACATTCAACCATGAGTAAGGATGAGGACTGAATACTGGCCCTAAATAGGCCTGGACCAGTGTCTCCTACTCAGGAAAGTATCTGTTGTCTGCCCTAAAAGTTGCTAGAAGTTTCTAAATGATGCCATCACCTAATTTGCATAATTGGAAATGTGCATGAAATTATTATCAATGATGTAGGAGAGAGGAATAACATTGTGTTAGAGACAAAAGTGGGTATAAAAACACCCTAAATATGTTTAGAACAACAAAAGAACTATACTCTGTCAATTCTTGTTTTGACCCAGAAGAGACACTCTGGAGGAGTTACAATCTAAATGAACCAAAAAGAGACCATAGAGAAAACCGTCACTGTCAATGGGTGTGATTTATATTCAGTTCAGTGATTTGTTTTAGAAAAAGAACGATTTGTGCTTTCCCATCAGAGTCTCCAAAAGTCTCCAATAACACCAGAAAAGGTTGTCTCTAGAGGAGTCTGAAAAATCACTAAATATACCAACAAAGTGCACAAGTTGGAAACACTGACTTACAACTAGGCAGACAGACTGTGAGTTTTTCTGACTGAGAAAATCATTTGGTGTCATTTAGAGGGAAAATGTGTGTGTTTTAGCGTTTCACTCACTTTTTAAAAGTTGATAAAAGTTTCCAAATAAATTTTAAAAGTAGCTAAATTTGTTGCTATTTGAAAAGGATTCCTAGGGTAGTCTGAAAAGATGTTAAATCTACCAACATAAGTGGCAATTTGGCATTGAATGGCCAGGGTCCAATTACCAACGACTGGAGTATCGATAAGCTCAGACAGTGTCGTTTTTGTTACTGTGCTGGAGAAAGAACTATGGAACAATATGTCTTATATGTATCACAGCACCATAAAAGCTGTTTAGCAAATTTTCCTCACAACTCCATTTGTGACTAAAATGTTGGTCTATGATGTATTTCTTTCAGGTTTTGATCCAGATGACAAACCTGGGATCTGTGAAGTGGACACTTCACTCAGACACAGAGACACAGATCTTTTGCACATTCAGGCAGAAACATGAGCGATTTGTCAAACAAAACCTAGTACCAAGTACAGGTGGAGAAATGAACAGTGGGATGTTTAATTTATGTTCTGTCCCATTAACAGACTGGAGTCAAAATATAAACACAACTTAATGATTCACACAGACTGGTAGCCCACTGACTATTTACGAGTGGATTCATACATTTAATGTGAAATGATCAGAACATATATATATATATATATATATATATATATATATATATATATATATATATATATATATGTATATATATATATATATGTATATATATGTATATATATATATATATATATATATATATATATATATATACATATATGTATATATGTATATATATATATGTGTGTGTGTGTATATATATGTGTATATATATATATATATATATGTGTGTATATATATATATATATATTTTTTTTTTTTTTTTTTTTTTTTTTTTTTTTTTTCCATGCCTGTTTAGAATCACCTTTTTAGGTTCTTCATACAACCTGATATTCCACGTTACATATCAAAATGTGCAGAACCTTCTCAGCTATCAGTAGAATAAAGACTCATCTGTACTGGAACACTGGGTCCTGAAGCTAAAAAATTTGATTTCTGATTCTGAAAAAAGTTAAATAACTTACAAAAACAAACCTTTGCTATGTGTAAATGGATATTTGGAGATTATGGATTAATTTAGCAATTTGTTTTGATCACAAAAGTAGTGTAACATATGAAAAATAGTCAAATTAATAATTAAAAAATGCCTAAAATAAAAAACAAGTAAAACTGTTGTTTTTTTACTTCACTTTCAAGAAATGCATAACTGGTACAAAATGGTGGTGAATAATGATCTGTCAATCAATCGATTTCTATTCTCCAATAGTGCAGATGTATAAATGTGACTGTAAATTATCCAAATGAAATTCCAGGTTCTGCTGAATCAGATGATGTTTGACACCAGATAGATAGATGACGTAATAAAAGATGATGAGTGATAAAAATGACAATGGCAGAATGTCTGTTAAGTGTAAAAAATATTAAGAATTTTTTTTAAAAAAGTCAGACACAGGCTTCCAGCAAAGTTTTTACATCCCTGGAGAAGAAGCTGAAGCTGAATGATACTAAAGGTTAGAAAAAACAGATGAATTAGTGCAGGTCAGTTGCCAGAAAGCTGCTCTAGGTCTCTGATTAGTAAAGTAATCAGCAATCAAAAAACAATGTGGTCAAATGGTCCCATACTCTGACAATCATCAATATTATTTTTTAACAAAACAAGTTCTGATCTATAAATGGAAACATAAGGGGTGTGTGTGTGTGTGTGTGTGTGTGTGTGTGTGTGTGTGTGTGTCTGTGTGTGTCTGTGTGTCTGTGTGTGTGTGTGTGTTTAATAAAGTTATGTCAGCTGTGTTTATATCTTCAAGCTTCAAGTGTGCACAGATATAGGTTTGGGATTTGCATGTGAATGTCAAACTGCAGATTAGATTACATTTAAATACATATATCACAAAGCACAGAAATCCAGTTTATGAAGATCATAATCCACATCAGACTGGAAGCTGAGCTCATCTTGTTAGCATTGTAGCATTTTTCATTAAAGACAGAACAGTGCTCTCGACTCTTCTCCTGTTTTAGCTTCAGTTTTCACAGCCCTTGTGCTCTCGGAGGGTGGCTAAATTTACTCTAGTTCTGCTTATGTGGAGCACGTCCCAATTCCCAAAGCCATTTATTTTGACTGCGACCGCTGTCAGGAATTAATCTGACTTATATTGGTTTCTATGCCAACATCGCTCCCCAATTATGTATGTAGGCATATGAAACAAAGGAGAAATGAATTTTTTGTGATCTTAAAACATTTTCTCCCCCCAGACATGAACGTGGCCTGCCATATACGCCCACTTTTGACAAGGTTTGCATTTTAAAGAACCAGGATGAGAGAGAACATATAACCATCAAACCAATCACTCTGATAAACTTCAGCAGTTTGGTGTGTTACTTAAGAGGATGACTTTTCTTTGGTCTTGTTTCTTGGTGCCCAGGCCAAAGTGTCCTCTTTCAACAGCGATAAAAGTTGCCTCTTTCTATTTGCTTTGAGCTATTTTGGCTGGATGAACACAGAATGCTTGGAACCTCACTTCTGTACGTGCAGCTCTTGTAATAATAGGACTAATCCATTGAAGGGGTCATGAATTCCTATAAACCCAGACTGATGATTTAGTGTTAATGTGTGGTGAGTACAAATGCAGCTACAACACACTTTGCATTTTGATGAGATGTTGAAATGGAGAAGTGGACTTTCCAAAGCACAGGGAAGAAACACAAACAACACTAACACCAGAGTTATTTTAGACTGAGTCAATGCTCCAAATGATTATTTATATCTAAGTCAGCTCATATGACCAGGAAATGAATTCCATTCTGAATGTGTGGCCAAAGTGTTGCAAGAGGAAAAATCCATGCTATTTCAACCAAGACAATGAGTCACGCTGCAGTCAAACTATCAAGGGTAGTTTGGATGATGGGTTCACATACATCTGGTTCAGATGTTTGTGGAATGGCTGCTTGATATTCTAGTTTACACGCAGGGTTTCAGGTTCTTGCATTTTCTCTCTTTGTCTTTGTTATTTCAGACATTCCCTGACCTGTTTCTCCCAATCCCAATACCTTCTAACTTTTACCTAGTTTTTATTCCTGAATCTAACCAAACCATAACCACAGCATTGTCTAGATGTTCACCCTGCACACTGAACAATGACTCCAAAAACGTGCATCAAACAATGGTACTTTGACCACATGCTGAAGTGTCACACCATGGCAGAAGGTCTCTTGGGAAGGGGAGTGTGTACGTTTTCATTTAGAGTTATCTCAGCTACTTGATGGCTCCTAGTGAAAGCTTTACTGACAAATGATACCATCACTGATAAGACTGAGACTGCAGAAAAAAAAAACAAAAGAATGCCAAGAACTTCAAAGACTCATTGGAGAGAATGGTACTGCAGAAGTAATCTTATTGTATTAAAGGAGTGACATTTTGCTTTTTAAATGGAATTATGCATTTTAAAACATTTCTCTGTGGTCTACGTGAACTGTAAATGCTGTGCTTGAGTCTGAATTCTTCATTAACTCAACTCCACAGGTCCATCTTCAACCCTATTTTTGAGTAATGACATCAGAAAGGTGGTTTTGAGCACTGGCCCTTTAAATGCACATGAGCCCACCCCCTCCAGATTGTTGACTGTGCTTCTCTGTCCCGTTCAGCTACTTGAGTTCATTAATACAACTAACAACTGAACAGTTAAGGAAACTGGCTCGAAGTTTGGACATATTTTCAGTATGGATTACAACCGCTGCTGTTGAGAAACATTTACAGCGTACTCAGAGAAACGTTTGTTGGAAGTCTTGACCTTATATGTGCAAATATCGTGATGTATCTAGTTATAAAACATAACTAATTAAGAAAGAATTGAAACAGGTTGTAGAAATCCACTTGATTTTTGCTGGAATGAATATAAAGACAACTCTGCAGCACTTGGAGCGTTCAAATTCAAACTTTTTGAACTATTAGGGTCCAAATACACAAATAAATGAACCAAAGACTAATAAAAGTGGGTTGAGCAAAATTTGACCCTTCTAAGCAGACTAACACTCAAATACTGGGCAATATATATGGCATTTGTATATATCAGAAAGCTACATTGTTTTGTCACCAGCATTTGGAGCTTCTCGGATACACAGGGATGAATACAAATGACATGCTCAACAATTCTGAATTTCCCTTGAATTAAAATTGTATTTTTCTACAAACAACAAACAAGTCAAATGACATCTACAAACAATATGTGCACTGCAGTCTTCAACACATTTGGCTCTAACTTACTAACAAGTTAAGTTGGAACTAACACACAACTTTGTGTTGATCCTGGCATGATGTGTGTCGCAATAAGCGTCCATGTGAAACACAACAGTGGAACCGATGTTTAGCATCAGTGAAATTAAGGAAACAAAGCTTTGACTCGGGAAAACTGTAATCGAATAATTGTTTTCATCAATTTCAGTTGATTAATTAATAGTTTCAGCTCTAAAATCTTGGTTTTGTTGTGGCTATAACACTTCACAGATGTTGACATGTGAAGTCAATTGTAATGATGACTGGGTGTAGTTCATGTTGGGTGTCCTCGGTCTGCAGTGGTTGGTGTCAGTCAAGAGTGGGCTAGGAAAAAAACAACCAGATCTTCTTCAGTGTTTTCTCTTTCCTACACATAAGCTCCCAGGATAAAATGTTCACTTGCTGCCTAACATACACCAGCTGCCATTGTAATGAGATAATCGACAATATAACCACCGGAGCTAACCATAATGTACCCGACATATGACACAACATTACATGGCAAATACCAGGATTAAAAATGAGTTTGGATGTTCAAAGGCAGGGCATTCTTTATAACTTAGTCTGCTAAAAACAATGTTCAATGTCTGGATTCATAACATGACATGAAAAACTAAGAAGGTATAATACATGAAATACATGTGTTTTTGGTCCATTTCCACTAAGCCTTGTCTATACGGTCTGGCAGCAGTTTTATTTGTGAGACAGCCACCAATCCTCTGAGACCTCCAACAATGAACAACAGAAGTACTGGGTTTGATCCATCAGCTGCAGCAGGATAAAGTCATGTTTCAAACAGATTTTTCCCATCTCCTCATGTGAGCGACTGAATGATTTACAGGGTTTTTTTCTCCACTTAGGTGAAAAAACTGAAGGAAAGGAATCTTTGGGAGCTGACGAAAGGTCAGTGTGGAGGAAAAAAATGGAGATAGAAAGTTGAATATCAGTCAAAAACCCAAAATAACTAGCTGTCCTCACTGCATTTACCCTCAGCATGTACAGACCCTGGATAGAAATGCAAGTCCATCATTTATTACCATCATTTACATCCAGATTTCCAACAGATTTTCCCCAGTAAACAAGACATCACTCATGGAAACATCTAACAAATATATCCTTTTTTTGTGTGTGTGTGTGTGTGTGTGTGTGTGCGTGTGTGTGTGTGTGAACCTACAGCTCGGTAGTATTCCTCTAGTTTCAAACACGAGCACAAGAACCGAGAGACCGCAACTGAACATGAAAGTGCCTTCAACATTAGGACATGGTCTGTATATTTATTCGACACGACAACACAGTCTTGCAACCTTTTAAAATTAGCTCTTTTCAAGCTCTCCATCCATTGTATTCATTTATTCTGAGTCACTTCTACCACTTTTGTAAGTCTGGAAAAAGACTTTGAGATGATATTGATTACAGTGGACATAAAAGCAGCGGCAACAGAAGGACTCTTGCCATTCTTGGACTAACTTAAATTCTTTATATTAATCACTGGGATGCTCTTTCCTATTTCAGTGAATGTTCAGTAGATCTAAAATATAAATATCCAGCCACTTTGTGAAATATTTTGTGTCCAGTTTCCTTGTGATATTTATGCACTTCTATTTATTTATTTATTTGTTTATTTATTTATTTTGAACATGCAAAGAAACAAAATAAAACAAAACGAAGCAAACTAAGACAAAAACGAAATAACATTTAAATGAACAGAATCTATCTTTAAGCACACACAAGTCTGAATTTTGCATGGTCAAAAAGGAGTAGGAAGAAGTATAAACTTACTATAAACTCTATGATAATACATATATATTTCGGCTGCACTTTTGATTACCTTGCTTAATAACATTGACATATTTTACCATTTTCAATATTTTCAGTAGCCCTGTGATGAACTGGTGGCACATCCAGGGTGTAGACCCGACCTACCTTAACCCATTCATAGCCCCCCATGACCCTCTCCAAAGTTAAGCAGTTTGGAAAATGAATGAATGAAATCTACTCAGTAATATTGCCACTGTGTCACTTTTTGCAGTTGTTAACCACTGACCATATATTTTGATCAGCGACAACTATTTAAGTCTGATCAGTGATTGCTGATGCTGTCAATCATGTACCGAATCTCCTACCTGCCTAAAAACACCTGTGAGTTCAGACAGCTGAATCCCTGTCTCCTCAAAGGCCACTTGAATTACAATAAGTTTGACCATTATGGAACTTTGGCTCAATAATACCAAAAATACTAGTATGCATTGCAGCTATACATAGAAATAAATTGTGGCTCCTTTTTCATCACATATTCTCTGTGTTACACAAAGTCCTGTGCAGTTACCAAATCAGGTTTTGTTGATGGAAAACAAACAAAACCGGCTGCATGTCAACAGTTTCATTATTAAATATTTTTGCCACTTTGAGATTAAGTTATAAAGATCAATTCTGGATCTTTAAAGAGGTTGTGTTGTTTCAGAGCTTTTCTATGTCACAACCATCTGACGGGTACCGCCTCATAAATGTCATCTCAGAAGCTGAGCGTCTGAAGCTGATGTAGAGATCAAAACCTGACTGATCAGCTTGGGCTACTTGTGTATTCTGCTGGATGTTTTATGAAGAGGTCTTGGAAGTGACGAGAACATTCTGAACCTTTCTGTATAGATCACACAGTCAGTTCCACAGCAAATTAGCTGAAAAATTGTCACCGGGTTGCAGTAAACAAAAGAACACTATGAATAAAAGAATACAGAGAGCACAGAACTTCTCCTTCAACCAACAGGGCAGGAGGGTTTTGTTTCCAATGTGAGATCGGATCAGAATATGAACCCAATCACCTTCAAATGCAGCCAAAATGATCCAGAGAAGAAAGAACATGGGCTCTGAGTCACTGCTACAAACAACCACAAAGGAACCAGCTGCCTTTTGTAGACATTAAATGTTTCCTGTGGAGGTTTCAACTTCAGTGAGGCCTTTCTACTGCCAAAAGGACAAAAGTGAATACTCATTGAATTAAGAGACTGCACAATTAATTAGTTGGAACCAGAGTGTATTTACACTTTTACATTAGGATAAAAAAAATTATACGTATCACTAACATGTAACTCTAATCCTTATGTCTAAACTACAGCTGTTGATATTTTTGCAATCAATTAGTCTATCAATTATTTTCTTTAATTCAATTAAATGTTTAAAAAATAGTAACAATGTAAAACAGACAGTTCTGAAAACAACTTGTCCTCTATTCCAGAGCCAGCTGAAACAACAACCACAAAAAGTAAAAAATTAAAAGGATATACAGTCGCAAAAAAAATTAGACTGTCAAAAGTCATCATAAACAATGGTTATGCAATCAAGTACTAACTCCTGTGTGTATCATGTGACTAAAACAGACAGAAAAGAAAACATGAAATGACTAAAACATTATTGTTGACAGTACAATGCCATAGCTATTGTTGTAAGAACTTAAGTGATATCAGCTCTGAAATTAAACTCTTATGAGCTACTTTTGTTGTTATCCTATTTGTCCAAACAAATGTACCTTTAGTTGTACCAGGTATTAAAATGAACAAGAAATTGAAGAAAACAAGGGGTGGTCTAATATAATAATAATAATAATAATAATAATAATAATAATAATAATAATAATAACAATAATGGCTGTTACAGAATCAGGGAAAAGGTTGTGGTAGTGATAATAACAACAACAATAGCATAAACATATATGATTCCACTGGTGTTCGGCATCACTGGGTCCTGTTTCCACCCGTCAGACTGTCTTTGTAGATCTTCAGATTAGGTTTGTCTTTAACTGTACCACAATCTCCTACATGTCCTCACCATTCTAAAGAACCATGAAAGACTGTGATTTAACGTATTCAGATGAGATGAGTTTTCCAGAGGAGATGCAGAGGGGAGTATAAAGCAGCTGACCCTCAGGGGGTGTTAAATTCACCCTCCTCTGACTGGAATCTCTCACTATAGCTGTAATTGTCCTCATCAGCGTTTGCGCCCACTCGGAGGAACTAAAGCACATACATTTGAGGCACAGTGAGACACCTGATTTAAGTACATTACAACTCTCATGCTCATGGAATGTACTATAGATCACAGACTGATATGCAATGATAGATGTAGATGTGAAGGTGGGTGGAATTTTCCTCTTGGTCTTTTTTCCCCAGCCCACTCGTATTACTGAGTGGATACCTGACAAATAGATGCCAAATGGGTCTCTTCACTGAGCAGCATTGGCCTTCAGACTCTGCCTTTTATGTAGCACTCCAACCATTTAACCCTGCTGCGCCCCACCCCCACCCCCCACTGATATACTGCTCAGTCTTACTCAGACAAACCTCATTCCTCAGGTATGGCGTGTTTAAGCATCCAAACATCCAGTCCTCCAGTTCGCAGGTTTACTCCTAATGTTGATATTGATATGCTCAGTACATCACAACCCCAGAAACACGTTCACTGACATTAGAAGTTATGTCTTCATTCATCATGTAGTTATTTTAATGTTGTACCCTAATGATTTTCTTTAATAGTGCTTTCACATTCCTACCTCTGCTCTCTCCAAAGCGCTCCATAGAGCTGTTTTGTGATAGCCATTTAAAATGATGTAGTTTTAACAAGACTCAGGGGTACCTCAGTAAAAATGAGACAACTTTATGTTGCAGAAAGTTACATTTTCGGTTGAATATTAATGCTTTTGGTACTGACTGAGAAAGAAGGTGAAAGATAAAACTAAATATTTCAATAGAGCAACTGATTTAAAAGAAAATTAATCATTGTACAGCTTGATTTATGCTGTACTACAAAGTGAAAACATTGTTTCTGTCCTCTGACTGTTAACAATAATAACAATTATTATTATTATTGCATATTTGACATCCAACAAACCAATATTGCCTCGGATTTGCAGTTTACATCTCACTATTAAAGCTGTGCACATAACCATTTAAAAACCTGTTAACATCCATCACATCATCAATTACCCACCGATGGTTCAGGGTCAGGGATAAATTTGACCTATACAATGTTCCCTTTAAAATTTTGTCTGGTGCATGCATTTGTTCTCACACGTCTTAAAAAGTTCATACTTCACAAGAAACTCAAGTGCTGAACTCCTGGGAAAACCTCTGCTTTTCTGGATTAACCACACCCACTTTGAATTTTTGACCAATCATGCAATAGTTCTCGAACACTGCACAACAAAAATTTTCTGCCGGGATGGTACATCGAGAACACACTGCAAGAACTCCCAAACCGGGGCTGTGAAAACAAAATGACATCATATTGTTACTGTTGTCCTGGGAGGGAGAAGAAATGTCTCTGTTCTTGTGGAGTATGTAGCAGGCTTTAGGGTTCCCTGAAAAGTGTGGATGCACATGCATCTAAAATTTGTATGACTTAGTTGTAAGACCTTGTTAATGCTACATAGAGAAGCTTTTGGGGTTTTGTCAAACACTTTTGCTATAGTAACAAATTACACAGCATGAATCACTAAGCTGTCTTTGAAAGGCAATGCTGAATCTCACACATACTTGGCACCTGTCGGAAAGGGAGGATTTTATTTTCTGATTTGGGCCTTGAACAGAGAAGAGGAGCCCTAAAGGTATGTTTCATCTCAATATACCAAATTTGGAAGGCACGTGTATCAGGTCTAGAGGTACAAAAAGCCTCCTGACATGAGGAGCAGTACCAGGAAAAGTTAGCCCTCAGGGGTTTCACAAAAAAAAGAAAAAATCTTTCTGAAGTCAGATTGGACGGTAGAGACAACCAAGAAGTCTACGCAAGGAAAAAACTATCATGAATGACTGGGTTGAACACTTGAACGCCAGGAAGAAAACCAGGATTTGCAGGCTTTTGACTTGCGTGCAATTATTTTCAGTTTCCAGTCACGTTTTGGTTAGGTTCAGGAAAAAACATCTTTACACAACAAAAGCCTATCTGCCTCCAAGTCTTTCCATCTGAAAACCCTGAGGACAGAAAGTCTGCTATTTTACACACTGTTTGACCTATGCGCTTGACAGCCTCCTCTCTGTGTAAATGCAATGTGTTTTAACTTGAATGAACAGTACATTATTCCACCTGCTCTGAATTCCAGGGATGAACACATGTCCGTTAATACTGTATTATATTCTTAGCACCACCTACTGGCAACAGGAGGCCAGTCTTATGCATCGTATTGCATGGTGGCTCAGGTCTGGATGGAGCTTGCGTTTTCCCCCAGTGTTACTGTACATTTTACCCACTCTCCTTGTCCAAGGTACTGGCTCTGATCTGGAGTCAGCCCCCAGGTACTGACATTAGCATCCCCCTGCTTCTAATGTACTATAATGGATTAAATAACAAATGTCAGCCAGTTGAAAACACAGCATATAACATGTGGCGCATGCTGGTCATGGTATTTGTCTGCTGATTCTACTGTAAAACACCAGCAGGGCTATGTCAGATCAGTCAGATCCAGATAAGGGTCTGGTTTATCCTCACTCAGCCCTTCTGCAGACAGCCACCTCAACCCTCAAAACAGTAATAAGACATATTTCATGATAGGGGCCAAGAGGCCATTTTGTGGGTCATCTACAGGGTCAGAACAGAGAAAACGTGAAATATCACAGATTACACATGTCTATCTGTTCTCACGAACCAAAAAGGCCGTGTGTCTGCAGTGCACAAATGTGACCATTAAAAATGCCGAGTAAATGGAAACATGACATGATAAAACAAACTAAATGAATGTAATATAAAACAATCGATCAGTTTAAAATCAGTCACAGATCATGCCATTCCTGGTACCCTCTATCACTGTATTTTACTGCTTCAGCTGTACTTCACTTATCAGGGCTTCATCAGTGGCGGGGCATCTAATCTCTGTAGTCCTTTGAGAGTAAATCCACTGGTGGAAGCAGATATGATCTCTTGTCAAGAAGAATCTGCTTCATTCATGTCACTGTGAGACACGACATACCTCATGGTTCACATACTGGACCTGCATCTGTTAAATACAGAGCAGCATCTTATGAACTGCTCCTTTTTTGGAGGCTGTATGTTTGAGAGTGCTCACTTAAACAGATGGTGCCTACAAGATGTAGATATGTGACAGTATCAAACAACAAGAGCAATAAAATGTTGAGTATATGAAACATTTGAGCGTCTGTGGAGCTCTATGCTTTATGCTACCAAAGGCATTCATATGTTGCTCTACCATCATTTTATTGGGCAGTGATGATGATAAATACATATTTATATATCAGCCAAACATGGCTATCGTCATGTTTTACATGTAAAGTGGTCTCTGAATCTCATAGTGCAGGTTTGGATGAGACTATCAACACTACCAAGACAAGATAAAGATAGACTGTACTTTAGAACTTGACAGGTCCTCTGCTACACTAACATGTTTTCTCATCGTAAAATATTTGGACCAGAGGGAAGAAGAGAACCTCCACACTTCATGAAAAAATCCCAACCACACCATGTTATCGAACTGATAAATGTTAAGACAGGGGATCCTGTTTTTGAGAGCCAGCCTCAAGAATCAACTGTAGATGTTGGTACTTTTAGGTTCCACATCTGTTCAGTCATAGAGGATGTTAAAGTGTTCAGAGCTGTTTTGTGTGTGCTACTACACTGTTCATCTGAATGATATGACTTATTCCTGGTGTTAAAAGAACATTACAAGGGGTCCATTTTCAGTCTAAAGTGCTGTAAGTTCATTGGTACTCCTTGGTTGTATCCTCAACATGGTACTTTCCAGCCAAAGTGACAAGGTCCAAATTTTGGTGCCAAATTAACCACCTAGTATTTCTTCCTTATTCACATAATAATACATTGTACAAAAGCTGACAGCACACAGTGGACACAGACTGTTCTCTCTAGTGATCCATCAAAGTCTCTATCCCTAAATCATCCCACTTACAGCGCAGATGTGCTGTAAAAGCTGTTGATGAGTGACAAAAAAAAACAAAAAAACAACAGGAGCAATTCAGTGTCTAAGCTAGGTGCTGGTTATTCAAATGGCTGCCGAATGAAGCCTGCACATCACTACTGACTAGGGATGCAAATTATCGATTAATACATTAATCATTAGTTGGCTGACCTTATCGATCAATTAACGATTAATTGATAAATGGCAATTTTCCTGAGAACCTGAATTTCTCTTTCAATATGGTCTATGGGAATAAAAGCCAAATATTGTTTATTTACTTAATGAAAAAAGCATGTCATATTAATTAATGATTGACTTATTGAACCATTGGATACAGTCAGTGTTTCCTGTGGAATTCATCTGTTGAAGTGGGGGGTACACACACGTGCGTTTCGCCAGTGGGTGTACGCGCGCAGTTCAGCCGGGGGATGCATGCATGTTGGTTGGTAACCGCGCGTGTGTGTGTGTCACTTTCCATCCTACTTATAATACTATAGGGGTACGGGGTTGTGCAGTCCGTGCCCCCGAAGAAGTGAAAGTAAAACTTTTTGCTCATTGGTCTTTTCCCTACCTCCTGAAGCTTCGCAAACTTTAATTTGAGGGGCCAAGATGTTTGTCCTGGACTATTATATATTATACATATGTATAATAAGTACCCCCCCCCTTTCCCACGCTTTTTCCTGTGGCCACCGGGTTGACTGCAGGACATAATGTTTGACGTACCTGTGGCCCAGATCAGGAGGATGTTTTCAACTTCTGTCTCACTGACTGTGGACTACACCAATCTCCAAGGAAAACGCTCCGATCTGATACTGACCCCACATTTGTGCGTGTATTTATTCAGGGGTGTACCGCTCCCACTAACAGCCAGTCTGTGTTTCGCTCCACCATGTCCATAAACAAATTCTAACACATCAATTCCATGATCCAGTTTGATGACAGGCTATCCCAGCTGCGGCTTCGCAGCGCGGACAAACCAGCAGCCTTCAGACAGGTGAGGACAGGTGGACAAGGGCAATTAACCGACAGTTAATAATTTAATCGAGTAAATTCTTATCGATAGTCGATTAATTGTTTACATCCCTATACTGACAATCCTGTTAACTTAAAACATCAGGTTTTAACATTGCAATTGTGTGGCAATCTGTTGGTATGAATAAATGCATGAAAGAAACAGCTATTAAATGCAGTCGGTCCTTGGAAGGAGGTGGTTGAGGACAGATACTGCAGAATATCAAACTCTTATGAAGTGCTCTATTTGTTGTAATAGCATTTGTCATGTAGCTCTTATTTTAGCACTCAAGTTGATTTTTCACCTGAAGGTAATTAAAGATTATCCATGACAGAAGCGATGTTTGCATTCATCTGTTTTTGGAAATAGAAATGAGACTTCACCATATATGAGGAGCTGCAGAAACAAATGTTATGAAAGGATAGGGAAGCAGTTCATTTTAGACAAAAACTGAAGCCAGCTACAGGTTTTTAAGCAACATACCCACTGAATTTATCAATGCCTCTATCAACAGCTCAGGAAATATCAAATCAGATGAAACACTAACTGTCAATTTCGAAATTGTAAATCACCTCTTAAAATGTGCATTTTCTTTTTTGTTTGGTACAGTTTTTATGAAAAGTGGTTTGAAATCTGGATGGAAAGCCTGCTTCTTGTCACAGCCTACATGCAGTTTTGCAATATTTTGTAGACATTTAATACATAATGTATATCTTGTGAGAGCTGAACAGCTTCCATCAAAAAGTATCTCTTCATTTAGATTTTTAATTTAATTCTCTTACATTTGATGTTAAAAAGTCCCTTTCGTTTTTGTCCACTATTCACTGTGTTGTTATAAAAAGTTTAACTTTTTAACATCCACCCTTTTCATGAGCCTGTTTAAACTGATAGAATGTAAGATCTGTTTCAGTCACGTTACAGAAAGTAGACAATGTTCTGATATAAGTAATGTCTTAACACATTTTGGTTATAAGCATAACCTTAACCCTGAATCAGGTCACTGGTGTCTTGGCAGATGTTAAAAGGTAAAGACAGAAACAGCGATAATGAGAGTGACCGTTACAACACTGTTCCCTCCATAATGATGATGTCACCTTTGGATAATTCCCTGTATACTTCGACAGCATTTTTCATGCAATAAATTGTCTCTGCAAACACTCCTCTTTCCAAACATTGCTAAGGTGATTAACACCCCGGGGTCTTTGGGATAATCCATCAGCAGCAGTCACATGATGGACACACACAACAGCGACAGGAGGGAAATAAACACAGTCAGCATTAGCTAACTACTGAACATTTGGAAGATAAGATAAGAAGATAAGATAAGTTAGATCTATCTATCTATCTATCTATCTATCTATCTATCTATCTATCTATCTATCTATCTATCTATCTATCTATCTATCTATCTATCTATCTATCTATCTATCTATCTATCTATCTATCCATCTTTAATATTTTATTGATCCTGAAATTTTGCAAGACTTTATGCATTCCTTGCATCAACTCTCTTTTACATTGAATTCTGATTACTGTGTATGAGTAATGTGTGTGTGCATCAGTGTTAGAGTTACAGGCCTTTAACCTAGTTTTAGTTATAAAAATGGACACATCTCAAGCGTGTTGTGTCTTCTGTCCTCTTTTTCGACGTCTCTCTCTTACACCCACACATGTGAGCACACACTGCTGCCACCAGGCCCCACCAAAGCCCTGTTGCCACTGCCTTCATTGCAGTTGCTATGGAAACACCTGCATCTGTGGTAATCCTATGAATAGGATGCAGAGAGCAGGGCTTTGGGGGGGGGGGACAGCTTGACATGGTGGCAGGTGGAGGAGTAAAAGGCCTATTCTTGCTCTTTCACCTTCTAAACAACTGGATTTAATTTCATTGGTGGGAAAAAAAAACAAAACAATAAAGCAAATAAGGTGTTTACTTTTAGAAGCACTGTGATCCATTATGAATGGCATGTAAGGCTAAAGAATATGACTCTATCAAGTATCATGTTCACCCAGAGCCTGACCATCGGTTGCTCTGGACCACAGAGCCTGATGTAAAAAAACAAAAAAAAAACAAATACACAGCAGAGAGATGCACCCTGTTGCACCATGTCACATGATCCTTCATTAACATCAACATACACCACTGGAGTTTATATATGCAACTGGAGTCCCATTTAGAGTGTCCTGCTGCAGTAAATACCCATAGAGTACCAAATTTGGACTAATCTGATAATGAAAGCAGTTCCAAACAAATACACTATGTCCTCCCTGGAGTACAATTTCCCAAATAACTCTCTGCCCTGTTGTAATAAATTAATCAACCTTTTTGACACAAACTCTAAATGGTTGTTTTTTGGGGGGTTTCCCTTAAAGATGAACAATTTCTTCAAGGCTTGGGTTTTAAAGATGTAATACAGGTAGGAGAGTCAATATGTACAGAAATGTATTGTTTTTATGTATGTGTGTAAGTACATATGTATGCATGGACATATGGTCGGGTTTGAATGCCGTACAATATTTTCATATCATAAAGAGATACTGCAGTAGTGTCCAGCTGCAACATGCAAATTTCCCCATTGCTGAACAATAAAAGCATCATCTTATCTTAAAAAAATAGAACTATCTGTTCCACTTGCTGAACTATTCAGAATGCCCATAAATTCATTTTTATTAATTTAATGTGACCTTAAAAAAATCAAGTGGTGTAACTAATTTGTGCAATTGCAAATATGTAAATAATATATATGTATGTACAAAACATGTAATGTAAATAACAGATTATCTTTTATATTTCGTGTTTCACTTTTTAATGTTTCTACCTGTGTTTCTGTACTTTGTTTTCTGTATTTTTTGCTCCTGTAAACACTGCTATT
Organism: Sphaeramia orbicularis; assembly: GCF_902148855.1. Classification (NCBI taxonomy): domain Eukaryota; kingdom Metazoa; phylum Chordata; class Actinopteri; order Kurtiformes; family Apogonidae; genus Sphaeramia; species Sphaeramia orbicularis. Next base: position 5,098,509 of record NC_043970.1, on the reverse strand, counting down.
TCTCCACAGAGGGAAGTCTTACCTTATCTTATCTTATCTTATCTTATCTTATCTTATCTTATCTTATCTTATCTTATCTTATCTCCTATGACATATAATAATAAAGATCTAGACGTGTTTCCAGAGTTCATTTGATCTGCTAAGTGCTAATGTGCATCGCTAATTGTAATGCTAGGTACTATGTGTGTACTATGATGGGTAAAATACAAAGACCCACATGGATAATTATGCAAGTTAGCAAGTTAACCTCAATCCTTAAGTGTAATAGGTGGTAAATCAAATAATTAGACCACTGTGTCCAAGTAGTTAAAAAGCCATATTTTTTTTATCTAAATGAGACTGATAAAACCATCAGGGTTAGGCTTAAGGTTGGAATTAGAGGCAAAAATCTGGCAAAGCCCACATGAAATTAGAAAAGCCTTAAGCTGCATTTGAATTAATGACAGTAAAACAGAAAGAAAGAAAGAAAGAAAGAAAGAAAGAAAGAAAGAATAACGATTACAGTTAGTACATTGAAACAGGTAAAACAGTTAATATTACAAAACGAGAATATCAAGAATCCATTTGGGGGGTGATTACATTTTTCTTCAGATAACCAGAGCCTAGTATGTTTCTGGGCAGATTATCATTAAATTGAATCACTTTAATTCAATGATCATTGGGCGTAAAGGCTTGTTCCGGATGTCTCATTCAGTCTAAATGGACAGGATAGGGCACTGAACTTAGATTAACTTGTTTCTTAAGCTTTTACAATTATATTAAATTATACAATATAATCCAATTTATAATATATCACATTAGGAGGTAAAAGGATAATTATGACATTATAAGAACAGTTGCACTCCTGATCTCTACATGCTGCTAACATATTTGGTTAAACACAGTCCACAGACAGATTCTGAAGTTTCTTTCCCCTCACCTCTAAAATCAGTTGGATGAAGGCCTGAATGAGCCTGAATGAGCCTGAATCTCTGGCCCAGATCCAGAGGAACAGACCTAAGTGGCGTAAACAAACAGAGCTGTTTTCCGAAGGAGAGCAGACTTGCAAATTAAAAGCCTCCCACTGTAATTTACAGCTGTCATTTCTCCTCCATCTGCCTTTGGAACAGGTCAGTGGCTTTGTCAAAGAAATGAAAAGTGGCTGCTGTTAACATACAGCTGGAGCTCTACCTTATCTCCACTTGTTTCTTTGTTCTGACCTTGTTTGGCTGTGTCTGTCCACAGTGGGGAATGCAAGCTTCTCTTCGGCCTTTTTCCATCTTTTTTGTTCCTTTTCAAATGGTTTTTGACTCGAAGAACAAAACGATGGAGATGAACAGACAGTACATAAGTAATGAAGGAAAAGGAGCTGTCAGCTACTAAAGAATCTACACAAGTATTTCAAATCAAATGGTAGGTTTGGTGACATATGTTCATATTAACAAATGTAGGGATGTTCCTGTTGTGTTAGGAACTGGTACGTGACCACCTTCCAAAGTCAGGAGTTAGGAGAGTCTCACAAGTGACAAGCCATATACCTAAGAGATAAGTGGACATTTTATCGGGTAATCGGCAGGGCAGTGTTGCCAACTAAGTTTCAGGGGGTGTTGTTATTTGTTACTAAAAGTTGCTAAATGACATTGTGATGCCATTGCATGATGATGTCATTGCATAATAATGCAAAACATTATGTAGATTACACAAAGGCATTACTCTAGTTGACCGGCCATCTCAGGAAAAGATGATTTGAAATGTATTATTTTAGACTGATTTGTTTATCATCACATGTTTTTATGTGTAAAAGTATTATAAACAACACACATTTTTTTATGATTAGATAATTTTATTTTAAACACAACACATCATAGATTTGTTTTATTCACTGTTTATCTTGCTACATCATAAAACCAAGGGTTAAACCACACAAACAATTTTAGTTGGCTGTTTTACGTGGCTTACTGCTAGATAGCTAACACGATTACAACAACAGATATCAAAACAAGGTACAAGCAGATGAATTTGTTACTCGGTGGTTTAAAAAAAAAAGTAATCTGAAAAGTTGCTACATCTACCACCAAAAGTGCTAAGTTGGCATCAATGACAGCAGGGTGTCTGTATTTTAAACATAAATTCAAAATTACAGCATTTGTTTCAGTTATACCTGCTTGCAAATTTTCTTGCCCTTTACCCTTGGTAAAGGGTCCCCATAGAGAATCTGGGAATAAAAGATTGGAAAAATTCCTACTGTTGCATTAATATTCAATCCAATAACATTAATTTACACCTACTGTCATACACATCTCCTTCAATAGGTGAACCCATCTGCACAGAGTGTTTAAGCTCAAAACTAAAGATAAGTTGAAACTCAGAGTCAAAGTCCTGCTCCTTTCAAGTGAAGTAAATAAGTGGAGGTGGTTCTGGTTCTGATACCGGATCACAACACCTTCCTGGACGTCTTCCTAAGGGGGATTGTTGAAAGACCAACTGAGAGGACAACGTAACAACCTAACGCATCCATAGGAAATGAAATATCCTTTCACTTGGGTCAGAAACCTGTTTACATAAAGCTGACTTTTATTCATAAAAATGCTGTATTTGATAACTGTTGTTGACGGTCCTGTTAGTTTCCTTGTAAGTGATATGCTGTCAACTTTTGTATGGTGCTCAAGTAACATTTGTTACAAACTTGACATCCCTTTGAAAAATAACCTCATTGGCTTGATCTAAAACCTTCAGCAACTGCATGAATAAATGAACAAACTGAAGTTTAATTTCTCTAATGTCACCCACATAAATTCCTTTTTTTTCTGGACAGTCCAAATGCTGATTTGTGTCCAAGTGCATCTCTTCCATCAGTCCTGCACATATGGTGTTTGTCCCATCCTCTTCCCCTTTCATTATCTATATGTTATCATTTTGAAAAGGTTGTGATAAGGATTTGGATTGTTTAATAAGGAAAATAAATTAGGAGCCATTTGAATACAAACACCCCTATGGTGAAGTTCCCTGTGACGCATTTTACAAAGGCATCACTGCTTCAAACTTGGTTTGACATCGTCCACTATGGTTGTGATTGGTTTAAAGAAATAAGGGCAAACCACAAGTCTTTTTTTACCTCCTCTCTTCCAGAATGGAAATAGATTCAGTCTGTAAAAATGTGGAGATCTGGCCATGTAAGAATGGTGCATGTGCAGCTCTCAACAGAAATGAGAAGGAAGATGTTTCAGTCATCGATTCCATTGAAACTGTGTTTTTGACTCGACATAGGAATCTGTTTGGATGGCGTTTTATCACATTAATAAATTCTGGGACAGTTTTCCACTGACAGGTGTGTTTGTTTCAAGTGAGTGTGAACATGAACTGGGTCCAAGTTACAGGGAAAGAATGTTATGTTATTTTTTTCATCTGTGCCAACAGAGCCACTAAAGCTGTGAAAGTGACCTCAGATGAAAGCCTGAGTAGGAACAGAGTTCAGAGAATAAAGAGGAGGGATGATAATGAGAAGGCTGAGAAGGAAAGGCCATGACAAGAAAGGGCAGACTTCTGTAGGAAACAGGGAGAGGAGGAAAACTGCAGAAAGAGCAGAGGAAGACGACATAATGACGTTGAGGATGTGATTGAAGTGGAGGCTTTAGGCTTAGGCTGTCCTTAATTGGACACTGTCATTCTAGTGACGCTGAGACGACCGGTCATGTGTCAGATGGTCCTGACAGTCACTGTTCTGATCCGGTTTGAGGCTGCAGACGATGGTCAGAAGTCCCTCCTCACTGCGGTGACACCAATCAACCTCCCTGCTCAGCATCTGCTTCTGATCACACACTTGGACGTATCTCCAGGGGACGATTATTCTTAGAAACAGTCCCTTAGCTCATTGAATGTCCTATAGCAGGAGCTTCAAACATACGGCACGCGCGCCAAAACCGGACCACCAAAGGGTCCTATGTGCCCCATAGGATGAATTTGTGAAATGCAGAAATTAAACTGATGATGTGAACAATCAGTGGAGTCAAAATCACTGTAGTTCAAGTTCCACATTCAGACCAATATGATCTCAAGTGGATCATATCAGCAAAATACTATTAGAATAACCTATAAATCACAACTCCAAACTTTTCTAGTTGGTTTAGTGTAAAAAATTAAAATTACATGAAAATGTTTACTTTTACAAACTATCCTTTTACAAAAAAATATGAATAACCTGAACAAATATGAACAACCTGAAATGCATTGAGAGGTAAGTGCAATTTTACCAGTATTCTGCCTATTACTAAATGTTTTGTGTATTTGTAGAGCCACTGTGACCTGTAAGTCGTAATGCAAATGTGTAAATGATAAGCCAAGGTATAACATTGTTAAAATTGTATTTATTTTTTCTTAAGAAACCTTAGGTTGTTCAGATTATTTATATTTTTAAAGAATAGTTGGTAGATGTAAATATTTTCATGATGTAATTTTACTTTTCATACTGGTATTATTGTACTGGTCTGACCCAAATGAGATCATATTGAGCTGTATGTGGACCCGAACTAAAATTCTTACAACATATTTTAATTCAAGGCATTATCTTGAACAACACTATAATGTATATATTACATCAGGTTTTAGCAGCAGGTTGAAGACTAAAGCTTCTGCAGAGTGCATTATTTTGAAGGAGAAATGCAGGTAGACAACATCTGGACCTTATCCATCACTGTGCTAAAATAACGTGGGTATTTTTAGTTGTAAACAACTGCATAAGTCACCCTGTCAGTCGGTCAGTCAGTTCCAGGACTTAAGCTTTATGTACTTGTGTTGTTGCAGGTCATAATAGAGCAACTCTAAGCTGGTATCACTGACAGTAGACCTCTTTACTGCTTTTAGAATGCATACAAGCTTGTTTCACCACAAGTTTAAGGAAATCCTGAAGAGATAATCACCAAATTCTGGAGGACGTCATGTCAGCATAATTAACCCACAAAGACCCAGCGCTACTTTTGTGGCAGTTCCCAAATGATTTTTTTTCTCTCTCTTTAACCTTCCTTAAGTGATTCAATATTAAGAATCTTTATTTGGCAGTATATAGACATGCACCACACACACTGCAGACTAGGAGCAGCGGGCTTGCTATATCAGGTGCCTGGGGAGCAAATGGGGGGTGAAGTGCCTTGCTAAAGGGCACATGAGCCAATAACTTTTCTGCCAGCCTGAGGAATCGAATCGGTGACCCTTTGGTCACAAACCGACTCTCCTTGCCAACTCTTCAGCCTTCTAGGCCACAGATGCACCGTGATTTATCACAATTTATTATTGTATCATCCTTAGTATTTTGTGTTTTAGTGAAAATCAGGCTTTTTCCTGTATTTAATTTACTGATCATGTAGATGTTCATAGAAGCTCAAATTAAAGTTGAGGGTTATTATATCAAAACACAGGAAACTGAAGAAAACGTTACTTTTCAGCAGAGATATCAATAACTGAATGTAAAACCAAGTGTCTCCATCCACTGTCATTTGTCAAACTCCATGGACTTTACTGGTGAATCAATGTTGTAGAAGATGATGGTGTTTCCATGTTCACTATTGCTGCGTTTCCACTACATGGAACCAGCTCCACTTGGCTCGGCTTGGCTCGACTCGGTATTCCTGGAGAGCGTTTCCATTACAAGATACTACAGACTTTACAGTACCTGGTCGTCATAGTGATGCAGCGCGTTACTTCTGTGTCGTCTGTTCAGAGAGTTGCTGATAAACTCGCTTGTTGCGTGTTGCCACGTCTGAATTTTTACGTCGGCCACCCTAAGACTGAATCTCCTCGACTGACCATGGTGTAGTTTTGGGCTGTTATCATGTAGATTAATGTACCGCTATATTAACTGTCAACTTTCGCATCTGTTTTTTGTAAAACGGCGGGTCACAGAGACAACTGTCTGACCAATCAGTGGTCTGCAGTGTGTACACGTCACGTTTTAGTGTCTGGTCCCCAGTCCTGGAACCTCGGCGGAGGTGATACCAAAAAAGTAGTACCGGGTACCAGATTCCAGGTCCTTTTTCGTAATGGAAACGCAAAAAAGGCCAAGCTGAGTCGAGTCGAGCCGATACCACGTAGTGGAAACGTGGCATATGGAGCCTTTGAACGTCCACATGGGTCATATCTGACCATTTACATGTATTGATAGGATTAGTAGATCAACAGGTATTAAACATTCTACATCAGCACATGTTTTTTGGTCAGTGGTGGATGCTTGGGTCTTTATGGGTTATGATAAAGACAAGCCAAGACAGCAGTCAAATTAGTCTGTGCTTCACAGCCACTGATAACATGCAGCGAGGCAAACCCCACTTTCACACAGTGGTAGGTGGGATAGGCTCCAGCCTCCCTGCAAGAGGTATAAGTATTACTGAAAATCTTTTGCATTTTAGTAGATTACCAAACAAATCTGCAAACACTCAAAAACAATACAAATAGCTCTGTGACTAGAACTCTGGAACTTTTGGTTCCTTAAGGATTTACTGCACTAATAATGTACAGTCCACACATATAATACTGTATATACCTGCTATGGCCAAAATCTACTCAAACACTTCACACCAAGGGAGAGACTGATAAAACTGAGGAAAAAAGTGGTATACAGAAGTCAAAAATGTTCAGAATCCCATTTATTTCATAACAATGACCCCCTCTGTTTGTTCTCTTGTCCTCAGTGCACCTGAAGGCATCACCACTACTTAGCGGCTTCCCCTTGTACAATATAAACACAAACAACTTCCAGATACCTGAAAAAACCAAGCTTTTACAATGAAACCTCAATTCTGGAGCAGAATTAGAGTGATGTGTGAGCTGAGTCAGCAGTAGACACTGCCAGAATAGATGGATGCAAAATGACATTTAAGTGCAATGCAGCAGAGTGATAAGTGGACCTGTGTGAATTTGGACATTTCAATGCTCCGAAGTGAAGCAGCTGTGATTGATTTCAGAGGAAAAACATCCTGTGCACCTGAAGGAGGCTGTAGAGGGAGATTAGGTATTTCATGGAGGTTTTCTTTGTAATAGGCAGTCCCTGTGGTCCCCTGGTGTTTAATCTAGAGTTCAGTAGTGATGTGGAGAAACAAGACCTGGCTGCAGGCTGGCGCTTCCACTGATGCTATGCCAGTGTGACCTACTATCTGACACGTATGACATTTCTATGATTGTGCAAAAGAAGAATGAGGCATCCGTTGCCAGCATTGGTAATGGCTACCACACTGCAGGCCCTTTTCAAAATCAATGCAAAGCTTTGTCAACAGAGCTGCTTAGACGATCTAGTGGACCAGAGGACTCCATCCCTCCCTTAAAACAGCCTCAGGTGTTCATGCACATTTCCCTGAATTTGAGATAAACAGCTGCACTGGAAAAGACTGATGGACACGAGGGAAAACAAAGCCGGTGGAAACAAATAAGAGATTAGACCCAGGATTGCAGTAGCAGCCTCTTGGGAGATAAGACACAAAGGAAAACCATATTCTTTTTTGTGGTTTGTGTGTCTGGTTCCTTTTCTTGCATCTGTCTAATTGAATCAGCTTTGTTTCATAATAGCATCTGATCCAGCAGAAGCAGAAGACACTTGGAAATGGAAGAAACTGCAGCGATGAACTCTGTGTGTTTTTCCTCTGTTTGTTTAGAGTGAAGGCCTGTTGTACTTGGCAGAGTCGCTTAAGTGCTTCACTTATTTTGTTTATGGCTTCCTGTCGTCCTCTACCGCAAATAACAGCTCTAAGCGGAGACGCGGTAGGTCTGGCTTAAGAATACTGAATATTATTTTTAAGGAAAGGGATGTGCACTTCACTAGAGTCCAGATTAGCTCAGCATTCAGAGGCATTGACCTGTTTCAATGTGGAAATGTGTCTAATTATGAGGTACATCAACTGAAAACATTGATTATTAATCTACAAATGAAATGTGGTAGAAATATGAATATAATGATAGCACTATAGAATGACACTCAAAGGGGAAGCTACATGCTGGAACCACAAACAGACGTTTATTTTTCTACCCAGAACTTCTGAACAGAGACTCTGGGTAAACACACAGTACCAAACACAGGCCTGTTCCAACTAATTAGCTCTGGGTATTGAAGTGGTTCTGTTCAGGTCTCTGGGACATTTGGTGCAACGTTCCTGCTGCAAACTGCCTGTGATGGTAGTTTCTGTAAAATACCATATTTACACTGAACCTGTTTTGTTTCAAATCTATATTATTGGCCTAAGAAAGTTTAAATTCAGTAGTATTGTGTTAAAAGACAACTTCTCATCACTATTAATAGTGATTTGAGTGAAAAAATGTCCTGAAACATAGTTGTAAATAGGTTTATCATTTTTCATGTGTTGTTTAAGATTAGAATAAGATTCTTTATTTGTCAGTATATAGCTCACACACGTACCACATGAAAACTGACCATCTGCATTTAACCCATCAACACACTGCAGACTAGGAGCAGTGTGCTTGCCATATAAAGTGCCCAGGGAGCAAATGGGGGTTAAGTGCTCATCATCCAACAACTTTCTGCCAGTCTGGGGAATTTAACTAGCGACCCTTCGTACTAGCCAACCCTTCTGCCAACTCTCCAGGCCACAGATACCGACTACCAAACCTTGAAGGCTTTATTTATCTGTTTTTCTCTCTTCGTGAGTTTCTCAGTCTTAAATGAGAAATTTTTAAAAATCTACAAATGCAATTACTAGCAACTATTTGTCTAACGTAACATTATGCAAAGACCTTAACACTGACTATAAACAGACTTGAATAAACTTCATGCCTAATGACATTAATGCTACAAACAACAAACGGTACCATATTTACACTAGCATGTAGTAATTAGAGCTGCACAATGTATCGTTTGAGCATCGACATCGTGATGTACATGTGCACAATAGTCACATCGCAAGTCCTGCAATGTAGGAGGCAAATGAACTCAACGTGTTCTCATCTATTTTCAAGAGTATGTGACACACACTGCACACAGCAATCCACCAATCACAATCGTTCTTAATCAGTTTGGAGTGAGTCACTGGTAACAATATTGAAATATGAGCAACGAACAAGAGAAAATCACCGTAAACGAAGACTTGGTGCCAAAATAAAAGCACCGTCAGTTATCTGGAATTATTTCGGCTACAAGAAGATACAGAACAGATACTAGTGATCAGATACAGATACTGAAACACATGTTCTGTGTTGACAGTGCCTTGCCCCTGTCGCCACAACCACTAATTAGTTGTATCATATACGTTGGCACCACACAGGTATTATATCCTCCTGAGTAGTTTTTCATATCACAATATATATCACAGGGTAAAAAAAAAATCGCAAAGTCAGTTTTTTCCAATATCGTGCAGCCTTAGTAGTAATCTAGCCATGTAAAGCAGTAGAGCTATAGATATCATAATGTCCAGACAAAGCATGAAAAAACCAGGCTGTTGCATATTAATATTACTGTTCCTGCTCTGCATGGAAAAATGCTTTGGACTGACACATCATTAAAGAGATGAAATGCACAAGTTAACCCACTGTGTGGTAAATATATTTAAGTCATACTGCATTTAAATTTGTTTGAAACTATTTGAGTTTGCAAGCACGCAAAAAACAAACAACCAAAAACTACTGTAAATGTGCTTAAAATTACTATTATGTTTTCTTCTTTTTTCTCTCTGTGAGTTTCTCAGACTTCAACTATTGTTGTCTTGCCGACCTACTCTTTCTAATCTGTAGAATATGACTGCAGTTAAGGAAACGCAGTTATGTTTTAGTTCCACTTATGAACCTGTTTCACAGGTACTGAACCATTTCAGTTTTACTTTAAATTCTCTGAAAAATTCAAAATTGGGCTGTTTTTTCCTACTGGTGAAAAAAGGTGACAGTGAGGACAGATTTGGTTTCAGTCTCTGTACAGACACAATAATATCGACCTTCTCAACTCTGTTATGACACAAATAGTGCAATGCGCTGCTGAACAGAACAGCTCCAGTTGTTCCTTAGACTATATATATAGTCTCTGTCTGTACGGTATCAATGATTACAATAAGGTCTAGATTTGTTTTAGATGTACTTCAAGCAAAGAACTGTATCTCCCAAATATTCAACTTTAAGAGAGTTTGAGGCTTAGTTTAGGATTCACAATCGCTGCTTGCACACCCAGAAATAGTTCAGTCTCTGTGCATTCCCACTTCATTACAAAACTTTAAAAAAAAAAAAAAAAAAAAAGAAAGGATTCTTGTCCTGTTTGGTGATCTGTGACAGATGTACTGCTCTGAGTGGAATAAATGAAGAAAAGAGCAGCAAGGAGACTGTGACAGAGCAAGGAATGAGTCCCCAGAGTCTGTCGGCTTCATGCTTCAGACGAGTTCATCATGTTCACATCATGTTCACTTCTGTGATTTCCACTTCATTGAATGGTGTGACCATTAAAAAGATCCAACATATGAGGGCTCGTATGAAGAAGAGCATTCACATATGCCTTTAGTTCAGCCCAAGCAGAGATATTAGATGGACAATCACAGGCAGATAAGTTCATCTTTGCAGTTTTTGAGGTTTAGAAACATCAATGCAACAGAGCAGTTGTGATTGTTTTCAAAGGCTGATTCCTAATGGCTGTGGAGGGGTTTGGTGGTAACGGAGATTAACTCCAATTCTTACCGCAGAATTAATTTAAGACTGTTTCACTGCTTAATACGGGATGCCTCAAAAACAAGCGTGTTTTTTCTGCAGAGACATTGTCCAGGATTATTGTCCAGAAGCCCCGGATCTCTGGCCTTAGAGGAAGTTAATCTTGTCTTATCACATCTGAAACAATTCCATTTGAACAAATCCGTGTAGATTTAGAAATACTTTTTGCAAAGCACCTATTCTTAACAGAGACTACAGTACAGTAATGGAACAAGTATTTGAAAAGACCACACTCTTACCTTTAAGGAGAAACAGTGAAAACAGAGGTAGGTTAGAAATCACCGGGCAACAGCAGCAGGACAAAGAAAAAAGAGAGAGAGAAAAAAACAGATATTAATTGAAATATTTCATGATTTCAGTAAAATTAAACAGTCAGTGCTGTGTTTGAAATGATAGTAACAAACTCTGATACGTCTGTAGTACCTATTGAATACTATAAAGTAAAACAGAAGTTAAAAAGCAAATGTTGATACAAAAAGACTAAATCTCACTCACAAAAATACACGTCACTCATACAATGTCACAACTGAATTTGAAGGACCCCCCCCCCTCAAAAAAAAAAAAAAGGCAGTTATTTGTGTTTCCATAACTGGGTGTGACATATCGTCAGCTCAGAGACTCAGAGTCAAAGTGTATTCAGATGCAGATGAGTGTTTCCTAATTAGAACAGTGAGGATTTTGCAGGTATGTGGTCTCTGGATAACCTGGTATCATTCCGGCTTGATGTTCTGCTTCAACTCTAATTTCCAAAATTGGGTCTTTGAGTATTTTCCATTTCACTGGGTTTTAATTTAGCTCAAACTGAAGCAACAATCCATATTTCTCAGTCACAGTTAGGGTTTTTTTTTTTGTTTTTTTGCCAGAGAATATACAACACTAGTGCACTGACCCATGGGGAACCACAGGACATATTAATACTATATCTAGGGACTGAGGTTAGTAAATATGTCGTTCCGGTTTTTAACTTTATGTCCCATCATGCAGTGTTGTACTGCGCTTCCAGTCAACTGAGCAACATGATTGTAAGGCTATTGTATTCCAAAAGGACTCATATCTCCCAAAATATCGTTCCTATCAACTTGCTGAGATATTTAATGTGGAGATGGGACAATTCCTCAACTGTAGGAACCAAAAAACACAAGCAAAGTATAACAAACTAGCACGTTGACTCACGGGAATCCACAGGTTGTAGAGCCAGTAGAGTCGGTAAAATATGGAGCTGAGCTAAGTTTACTGGTGTAACACACAGATTAGGGAAAAATACAGTGGGCCTGATTTTGTTTTGTATTGAAATGAAAAGTAACAGGAAAGAATGCATTCATTCCTTATATATTTGTTTGACTTCATCACATTCACATTACTTGATGACTTGACTCACCTCACTGGTGTAACACACAAATTAGGAAGAAATATAATGGGCCTCATTTTGTTTTGTATTGATGTTGACATAGACCAGAGACTGAGCGTGATGGTTTGTGAATTTTATGATTCCCGGCAGCACATGAAGGCAGCATAAGACTTTTACACAGGACTGATCATGGGGGGACCAGCAGAGTGGAACCGGGCCACAGTAAGAACCAGACCGACCTTGTTAGTGTGTGATCACAGCCGGACCCCATTCTCCCGTCGTGTCCCAGTGTTTCCATTGATCCAGATCCAGCTCCCCCCCCCGTGAATGGACTTGTTCGTGGGCCGCCTGTAAGCCCATTGTAATTTTAAAAACAACTAATAACTCAAAAAGTATTGGTTGTATCAATAAGCTGTTTTCGCCTGTGTGATCCTTGACCCAAAATACAAAAGTATTCCAAAAGGCAATACAGCAGACACACACACACACACACACAGACCACTTCACTTTTATAATATAGATGAAAAATGATGTTTAAAAAAACAGGAGAAAGCAGAAGGAAGAATACTTTCACGTGATAAACAAGTAAGCTCAACAGGCACAAGACTCAAGAGACCAAATAAATGTGGAGAAAAGGTTACTCAAACATTATTCCTCCTGTAGAATATCGTGTCTTGTAATTCAACTCTTATTTATATATACTGTGAATATACTGTGAACCCAGAGGCACGTTCATTTCTTTCTTTTAAAAGCCCAGCTGTTTGTTTGCTCTGATACAACTGTAGAAGATCACTGTCTGCTTCTGAACAAATACAAGATCCTCGGATCCAAACCCAGAACCTACACCTTTATTTCCAGATGAACAGCGGATATTGATGGTAAAATGGAGTGTAGAGACAGCACAGTGTGTGTCAAACTCTGAGAGCAAACACACTCAGCAGGCAAAAACCACAGGAAACTCAAGACAAAAGAAGCCTGTCTTCTGTGGAAGCGCTGTATGTGGGACGCCTCGGGTTCAGGAGAAGATCGCTGCTGGTTTGAGTCCCCAGATGGACCAGGGGGAGGTGGTGTTGGAAGGAGCATCATTCTCTCTTCACTAAACATTAACTGTGGAGATGCTTTTGACACGGCTTCAAGAAGAAAAATATGGTTCAAGTTTACTGTTTTTGACAGTTTTTCCAACTCCTCAGTAAGGAAAGTAGCCCATCTATTGTCTGTCAGTAGAAGTAGATAATAACGCCATCGCCTAATGTGCATAATTACAAATATGCATGAAATTATTATCAATGATGTAGGAGAGAGAAATAACATTGTGTTCGAGACAAAAAGTGAGTATAAAAACACCCAAAATATGCTTAGAACTACAAATGAAGTATCCTCTGTCAGTTCTTGTCTTTCCAACCCTCCTCCTTTATTCGGGTTTGGAGTCCAACTAAAGTGACCCAAACAAAACACTCTGGAGGAGTTACATAGGTTTGTTCTTAATTGTTGGTTTAGTTTTTATCTTCATTTTCTGAAGTTTAGTTTGGTTTCTGTCCACTTAGAAGCCTACAAGTCACCTTAAACATTTTTAAACAGAACATTTAAAATTTTCAGTCAACATTAACAATTTAATTTAACCAAAAAGAGACAATACAGAAAAGTGTCAATGTCAGTGGAAGTGATTTATATTCAGTGCAGTGTTTTGTTTTAGACAAAGAAAGATACATGCTTTCACATCAGAGTCTCCAAAAGTTTCCAATAACACCAGGAAAAGTTTATATATTTGTCACTAGTCACTTTTTTGATAAAGAGTCTCTAGAGGGGTCTGAAAAATCACTAAATATACCAACAAAGAGGATAAGTAGGAAACACTGACTTTTACAGCTAGGCAGACAGACCGTGGGTTTTTCTGACAAGTTACACAATCATTAGAGAGAAAATGTGTTTTAGCATTTGAGTCACTTTTCAAAAGTTGAAAATCCACACAAACTTTAAAAGTAGCTAAATTTGTTGCTAGGTGCTTTTTACAACAGCGTTTCAGTTGGATCAAAAAGTAGCAGTACAGTCCTTGAAATCTGGCATTATCTACAGCTGCAGTACTCCAAGTACTTCAAAAGTCAAGTCCAAAACAATTTAGATGTCATTAAATTACTGGTACATAGTCTAATTTTCCAAGGACGTCATTTTCATAGTTTGATGTCGATTGCCCTTAAACATACAGTTCTGGGTTGTGTTCGTACTTCAGACCACAAATATCAGTTTAGATGACGCTGCTAGTTTTACAGTGAATCTGTAGTTTATAGGTGAGAGTCTGGGTTCAAAGGTAAAAAAAAATAAATAAATAATATTCAGCATGAATTTTTAATTTACATTTACTTCTTTTCCCCGTCATGCTGCATTAATTCTGACTTTTAAAAGAAAAATAACAGTGATTAATGATGATTAGGGGTGTTAGAAAATATCGGTTCTGCAATATATTGCGATATTTCATTTTACAATACTGTATCGATATTAAAATGTACTGTATCAATATTTTTAGGTATTTATTCAAGTGCAGATATGGTGAAGGTTAATTTTTGTTTTTCTTTTTTTTATATCTTATTTATTATTATTTAATACTGTTTTATTAAATAATGGTTATTTGAAGCAACCTCAAAGCAATTTTTACTGTCTGAGAGGAAGATGTTAGTTCCTTTGGTGGGATTGCACAAAAATACTGTTCTGATGTTAGTTCTGAACTAACAGAATATGAACATTTGAACAGGATCTTAAACTGTAATGTCTATAAAACATAATTTAAGTTTTAACACAGGAAAATGTTGTGATATAGCATTAGATCCTGTTGTGATCAAATAAAAATGTGTTTAGTATTTGTGCATATTTCTGCTGTAATTCAATTCTTCCAGGAAATAACCATTTTTAAAAAAGAAACTAACAAAAAATTGCCTTTTTAACAGTATCATGACATATCGTGATATATCATATCGTGATCCTAGTATTGTGATTTGTATCGTATCACTAGATTCTTGACAATACACACCCCTAATGATGATTAACTGTAATATTTCATGTAATATACACTGAGCAAAAATATAAATGCACGACTTTTGTTTTTGCTCCCATTTTTCATGAGCTGAACGCAAAGATCTAAAACTTTTTCTATGCACACAAAAGGCCTATTTCTCTCAAATATTGTTCATAAATTTGTCTAAATCTGTGTTAGTGAGCACTTCTCCTTTGTCCTTTGCTGAGATAATCCATCCACCTCACAGGTGTGGCATATCAAGATACTGATTAGACAGCAGGATTATTGCACAGGTGTGACTTAGGCTGGCCACAATAAAAGGCCACTCTAAAGTGTGCACTTTTACTGTATTGGGTGGTCCAGGGGGGTCAGAAAACCAGTCAGTATTTGGTGTGACCACCATTTTCCTTGCACAGTCTTCTTCATGAATTCTCTGAAACAGCTTTGGAGATGGCTTATGGTACAGAAATGAACATTCATCTCACAGGCAAAAGCTCTGGTGGAGATTCCTGAAGTCAGCATGCCAATTGCATATTCCCTCAAAACTTGTGACATGTGGTATTGTGCTGTGTGATAAAACTGCACATTTTAGAGTGGCTTTTTATTGTGGCCAGCCTAAGGCACACCTATGCAAAAATCATGCTGTCTAATCAGCATCTTGATATGCCACACCTGTGAGGTGGATGGATTATCTCAGCAAAGAAGAAGTGTTCACTGACACAAATTTAGACAGATTTGTGAACAATATTTGAGAGAAATAAACCTTGTGTGTACACAGAAAAAGTTTTAGATCTTTCAGTTCAGCTCATGAAAACAAAAGTCGTGCATTTATATTTTTGTTCAGTGTATATCAATGCATATAATCTGGGGCTTGTGATCTGGTCATTCATGTTGAAGTCAAACTAAACAATTACATACAAAAATAAATACATAAAAAATGTATAAAAATACTTGTCTGACCAGAATTTCCATTTGGAAGGATAGATAAAATGTTCCCTGTGTCAGGAGCCATGAAATTAGACTGAGGGATGAAGAGAGATAATTGGTATATGAAGAGCGGAGGCAGGGGGGAAAAATGAGGAAAAGATTATTAAGCCTGGAAAGGAGAGAAAAGTGCTACACAACCACTACAGGCAATCTCTGCCTTTAATACTACAAATTAGCAGTGATGAATAAGCCATTGTCAGCAGCTCCTCTGTTCGCTCTGGGCTGCAGTATTCAGCAACACAGACATTTTAATACAACTTAAGCAGCTTCGCCAAAGCTTTAATGTGGTATTTCAGAACTCACGGTTGATGCAACGCTCATGGACTGTGCATACCCTGGTTTACTGACACCTTTGGAAGGTGTGGAAAATGCCAATTGTATCCAATGAGAAAGACAAAAGGACTAAAATTAAATAAATATCAGTCTGTTTAATGAGATCTGCTCATCACGTGTCTCTAAAACCTCACTTTGATTTGATGGTTCAATGTTAATCAGGAGAATGTACGGTCTACCAATCTGCCTGGAAACAAATGGACATGTCAAGGTGCAAAGCCATGGTAGGATTATACCTGGGGAATGCCTTGGATGAATTTATATGAAAATGTGATGGTTCTGTCATTGTGTGGGTTGATAACACCAGAAGCTTTCCTACTGTTATGTACCATCATGATAAAAACATTAATTTCTCACATGTTTCAGTCTTCTGTGTTTTTTCTCTAATGTGCAGTTATGACATTACCTCTGACATGCACCAGGTCAATGAACCATCTCCTAATATTCATGTTATATTCAGTGCGAGAAACATGCATAAATTAGCACAGAGGTTGCAACAGGTGAATCTTGTGTTTGGAATGTCTTTGTGGATGTTAGGAAGATATTCCCAGCTTTTTCTTTCTGTGTCCCTGTAACGGCTTCATGCCTCATGTCGACACAACTTCTGTGACTGTGGAATAACGTTGACTGTCCAGCTGTTGAATCAGCATTAAGGCTCAGTGAGCATTTATGCACCCCCATCTTAAAGTATTGCTACAACTGAGCGTAATATTACTTTGCTAATGACATGTGAGAGAGTTCTTTGAACAAATCCCTGGCCAAATCATTATTAATTAATAGAGCCTGATCAGGATTCAGAATGGTAGAGCAAATAGAAACAGTTGGTGTGCCTGAGTCTGTTGTACCCATCACACAAACAAAGCTGAGTACAGTTGTGACCTCTGGAAATCTGTTTGAGACTGTCACAGTGAATATGTCAACTCCAAACGTCCCAGTGAGAAACTGGAACAATGTGGACGGTCAGAGCACAGCGGTCAGTTGAACTGAACTGACCTACATGTGCACAGCCTCATCATGGACACAATTACAGACAGAATGGAGAACAAGCGAACAGACAGGGACATATTACACACAAAATTATGCTGATACTTCAATCCAAAAACAAAAAAAAAACATAACATACACACTTGAAAACCCTCAGCCTGACTTATCAGGTGCACTACTGCCCCCGGTGGCCTGACTTATCAGTGCATGCCAAAGTTTTTAGACGGATGGATGGACGAACAGAAGGATGACCAATTGATGACAATACCCAGTGGCCAGTGTGGTCAAGGGTAACAAAAAAAACACTCAACTAGTAATAATCCATGGCCCTGGGCTCCTGCATTTAGTGACCTTGGGATCAGGGACCACACTGGAGAAAATGTGAGTGACTGACGCTAGATGGAGGTTAGCTGCTAAGTGAATAAACTGGGGGCTGTTAAAATAATCACAGGTAGCCTGTAATGGAAAAAACTGTATGAGAAGTTTATGGTTGGGAGATAACTGGTGGACAGTGCTCTGTAACCTGTAATGTTTGTGTATGTTTCTTAACACCATTCACATTACAGAGTCAGTCAGTCATCTTCTGAACCTTCTATACCGCTGAGTCTCAGGGGTGCCGTAGCCTATCCCAGCTACCTATGGGCAAAGGTGGGGTACACCCTGGATGAACTGCCAGTTCATCGCAGGGCTGACTTATAAATGAACAACCAATCACTCTCACATTCACACCTATGGGCAATTTTACCTTGACCAATTGACCTATTAGTGCATGTCTTTGGATGGTGGCAGGAAGCCGGAGTACCGGGAGAGAACCCACACAAACACGAGGAGAACATTAGAGTAAATCAGCATATTTCAATTCCATTCAGTTTTGTTGTCTAAAGGCAAAGACACGCCAACCCGATCGTCACCAGAAAAGGTAGCCCGACTATCAGTCAGCTCCCGTCTCCCCGACACGGTCAAAAAAGTGTGAACACACCAAATCAACTACCGACTTCAGCCTACATTCTGCACTTGCGCGAGACATATAGCTGGAAAATGACAGAACATCTATCTAAACACAGAGCGCTGTCATCAGTCATTGTTGTCAGCAGAGAGTACTGAGTAGTCAAGAAGTGTTGTCGTTGTTGTACTTGTTGAACGGATGGCTAATAATAAGAAGATACTGGCGTTGTCAGCTCTTAAATGTCTTCTTGTGGAAGAAGAAAGATGTTGCAGGCAAAAACTAAGGAGAAATCACACTATGCTAACAATGCTAACAGTGTTCACTTCATGGAATGAATGAAGTCCATAGGCAACAATGACTCACTCATTCAGATACAATATGAGCAGTGAATGGCCTATTATAGAAGACAGTAATAGTGTGAAGTACCTTGGCATAGTTGTATTCACATGCAAACTTCTTGTTCACTGATTCACTAGTCAAGGGCTTTCCCTCCAACAATCAGATTGGTCCAACTGAACAACGGGTAGTGGCCGATTACACATGTTGAATCAGCTGAAAAGACTCGAGACGGCGTTAACGACAGCCGATCACAGAGAACACACCAACCAGACTCATGTCACCGACCTCGCCAGACTGCCCGACAACGTCCGACCGCTGAAAATCGCGTTGGTGTGTCTTCGTCTTAATATTTATGCAGGACATATGTGGTGATTCATTCACCTTCTGTTGGAATCATCTGCACATGCTCACAGATGGCAGTCAGAGCAGTGACCTTGAAAACAGGGCAATGTGTTGGGAAAAGAGAAGTGTTTAATCACTGGTTGAGCACTAGATGTGACAAACTTGTTGTTTGCAACAGAGAAACGGGGGCAATTGATTTTTAAAGAAGTAAACAAAATCTGACAATTGCATATCCGTACACAAATGCAACACACTCCCTCCCACCACAGAATATCAATACATGGAACCAGTCCAAGGAAGAAGAAGCCTGAAATCCTCAGTTTAAGCATCACTTACTCTATTTATTAGCAGCTTTTTCAGACACTAATATAATCGCCAAACTCCTGTTTCCTGATGCTGCCTGTGAGCAGCCCTGCAACTCCACAGTTTCCCCTAAAATCATGTAAAATTTCGATCATGTGTGGCTCTGATCAGAGTCGGAGGCTCAGAGCGCATGAGCCCAAAGCCATCAACCTCATACTACCACCCCACGCTCTGACATTCTGATGTGTTAGTTTGTTTTGCTCGTGAGCTGAAAGAACTGAGGCAAAAACAACATTAAATCACACTTTCACACCACTGCAGGAAAGAGAAAAAATACGTGACCCATTATTACACAAGTGTAGGTTTGAGTTTAGTGTGGAAATTTGACAAATGGGGAGAAAGTCAATAAATGATATATGGAAGAGAGACTAGTCATGGTACAAATGTTCAAAAGTAAAAACACAAAAAAGTCCATGATAGTATTTTACTATTATATCTGATTTTTTATGATTCATTTTCTTGATGCCCTCACATCTATGTCATTTTTCCACTTAAGCCCATTTGCACAGTTTTATAATCCACCACAATGCCTCATGTTCTGTAATGTAATTGTTTGTTTGTAGTTTTTCTGTCCTGTGATACCCAAACATCTCCAAAACAACAACTTTCCATGAGGTCAGAATAGCCCGCATGTCCTCACACATTTATTTTATTTTGTTAAACCACAAAACACATAATGATGCCTGTTGTGCTTAAATTTAATGTAGAGGTGAAACATTTACATCTATTATACTGATCAATAATAAACCTCAAAATTTACAGGAGTAAAATGGACAAAATAACAAATGTTGAAGCTGCAAATGCAAATAAAATAACATTTCAAAATGATCTTATTTGTGCTTATTATTTAGCTGTTTTATGCTTATGTTTATCTTATTTTAAGCTTTTTTTGTATTTTTTTTTCTTTTTATGAAAGAAAAAAAAAGAGAAATTCAAGATCAATTGTTGATTTTTTTTTTTTTAATGATAAATTGTAGCAGTAAGTGATGGCAGACATTGCATTACGAGGGTCATTTCACAATTCTGTTGTAAATTACTACTGTAAACCCACAAGTATTTTCTTAAAGAGGCAGAAAATATTGCACTGTTCTTTGTGCTCCCTTTCATTCATGATGTGGTCAGTTTGCTGACATGGAAAAGCAGATTTTCCTTTTATCGCATGAATGTAAAATAAAATAAAGTTTTGTAAAAGAAAGCCAAAAAATTATTAACAGAGTGACTTGATTATTTCTCATAATATTTATAAACAAAATTTTCCAAATATGTACAGTTACATTTAGGCAGTGACAATGTTGTGGTTAAAGTTTAGTTTGGTTTACTGTTTGGTTTGGCACAAAAATAGCTTGGTTATGGTCAGGAAAAAATCGGCGGTAGCAGTAAAATAAGACATATGACAAATGTTACAAACACAACATGTAACTTCAGTTCAGAAAACCACACAAAGACTTAATTTTATATTCACACCTAAACACTGTTCGATTTAATCCCGTTAAAAAAAAACTGAGCGTAGTGTTATTTTTCTGGTTAGGGTGGGCCTGGATAAACTGGGGAAAAAATCCTTAGTGACAATGCAGTTCCCAGCTAATACTAGTGTGTTTATTTATCTAAGATGACAATTTTCACGGGACAGGAAAAGGATGGATAATTCTAATCTGAAACTCTTAGTTAATATACTGAGGTAAGAAAAAAATGCCAATATTTGCCTCTTATTTTCAGCAAAATTCCAAGGAAGCTGCAGAAAATGGTGCCTTAGATTTGTACTAAAGTACTTCGTTACATTCCACTCCTGGAAAGATTCTGAGATCAATTTGAGATAAGATGGTGTTGGATGTGAAGAGCTCAGAAAGTGCAGAAAGTGTCAAAAAGTGACCTTGTATTGAAAATCAAATTTGAACATATTCTTGAACTTGTTCAATGGAAAAACACTTCTATACCCAAGGCTGCTGCTTTTTAGCATAATAAAAAAAAGCAGACTGAATTTTGGAAGTAGTGAAAATACAGAAAAGGAGTGACATAGTAGGTAAAGTCATGTGGTTTTAGAGACAGTTCAGTGGAGGACACAACAGTTTACACAGCGGAGACAGACTGCAACAGAATGCACTGACATTGACAGGAAAAACATTTGTTTTCTCTGAATTACTTTTATCCTGCTATTACGACTGCACAGCTAATATTTTAGTCAGCGTATGTGAGGCGAAGACAATGTTTGTCAGTTGACTGTATGCAGAGAAAGTCGATTGCATTCTGTGCCACTGTTTGTGAACATTTCCCACTCAGGTTGAATCACTTCACAGATCAAAAACAAACAGGGAACATGATGACACACCAGGAGAGATTTGGATGCAACAGCACCGGCTGAGTCCAAGCTTTACCACTCTGCTGCTTTACATTTTAGGGGAAAAAAGGAGATATGAATTACAGTTTCATCATCTAACAGGAGCCATCAGAGAACTGCTCTGGTTCAAATGTTTGGATGATTTACAGAGTTTATGTTTTGAAGCAACTGAAACGTGACCCCTGTTATTGGTCAGACATGTCTGGGGAGGGAACAAGAGCATACAGAACAGATCTGCATTCAGCTTCTCCATGCAGCTATAGCTGAGCTGCTACCATTTGTGTCCCAGAATGCAATGCACATGTGGGTCAGTTTCACAAAGACACACTCATGGATCGAACTAGGAGTTTGACTTCGATGTAGAAGTCCATGACCTATTTACTTCTAAGTGTCTTGTCACACCACCATATGAAAGTTTTTTCTTTCCATGTCTTTCTATGAGTCAGATTTTTAACAGCTTTAAGAGTTTTGTGCTACAGAGGGTGATAATGTCTGCACAGAAGACCATCGGGTGCAGTTTGTTACCAATGGGGGACATCTACACCACTGGATGCAGAGAGAGAGCCACCAGCATCCTCCATGACCTAGCCACCACCTAGCACATGAACTGTTCACCCCCCTGCCCTCTGGAAGGAGACTGTGCTGCATCCAGCCAAAAACATTCAGACTGAAAAACAGCTTCTACCCTGATGCAGTCTGACTGCTGAACTGCTCCACCCCTCGTATACTGTCTCCATGTGCTGTCCACTTTGCACTTTAAAACAGATTATGATGCTGCTAATGCATATTGTGCAATATTGTACAGATTCAGAGGTTTTTATATTTATCTTAATGGTTTTTATTGTAGTTTTTATTCTATTCTATTGTTATTACTCCCCATGACCCTAGTGAGGATAACATGGGTTCAGAAAATAAATGAATGAATGTTCTTACCTATTTTTTTTTTTTAAATCTATTTTTACCTATTGTCAAATTTTTTATCCTGTTCATTCATACTGCACACTGAGACCTGGGAAACTGTGTTTCATTCTGATCATGTCTGATCGCATGACAGTAAAGCTGAGTCTGAGTCTGAGTTTTGGCAAAATCCAGGTGCAAGTCTTTAAAGGTAATAAAACAATGTGACAGGTTCTCAGTTTCAGGGGAGTTACCTTTGACTAAATAACTGACAGTAGGAGTGCTGTGCTTTCTAAAAATGTCCACTTTTTCTATTTCTCATTTCAGAACATTATTAAACCACAAACACCCAGAAATGAGTAATTATGTGTTTTCCATCTTTTTATCAGATGGTGCCACTAGTGTGAAAACCAGTTACCAGGGCTGACATGAAGGTTTTAGGTTTAAAATACAAATTTTTGTGGGCTCTGTCTTAAAGTAAACTGATGTAAGAACTCAATTAAACCTGGTCTAACAATAAAGAGTACTGCCTCAAACACATGTAAGAAAATAAAAGCTACAGGACTCATTTAGGACAAATGGGCGGAGGAGCTGGGTTAGCAAAAGAACAAACAAACATTCTGCAGCTTATTCTGAATTATACTGAGACAGCATCTTCTCAAGGTTCATGGTCCAGTTGTTTTGTAAATTTGCGTGTGACATGAACAGCACAAACAAGGAAATTTAAGGTTTGATTCAAATGGACTGAAGGCGTTTGTGAATCACTCTGTACACATGGAATTTAAGCAGCTTTTCAACCTGCCTGGAACTCAAAGTACTGACGATGTGTCACGGGGTGTGTGATGTAAAATGTCTAACCCGAGGACAATCAAACATGTATGGAGCCTATAAATAAAACACTCCCAGTGCAAGAGGGAGCCACAGCCTTCAGAATATACATCAGTCCACAGTAAATTCCCCATATCACATCAATACCAACCAATACCATGTACAACTACACTGTGAATATGTAAATAATGTGTATGTATGTACAGAACAAGTCATATAAATAACAGATTTCTGTTTTATATTTCCTGTTCACTCTTGAATGTTTCTGCCTGTGTTTTTTGTATTTTTGCTGCTGTAAACTCTTATCTTATCTTATCTTATCTTATCTTATCTTATTTATCTTATCTTATCTTATGTTAAATGGTTTGTCTTTCAGTGTCACATGATGATTTTTGTATGATCACACTGTACTTTTAAAACACTGAAAACCCAACATCTGACCATTCCAGGGGCAGGTTTTCACAGTGCAGGCACATTTCTCCTTCATAAAGATGCAAGGACAGACAGTACAAGGTCTAAGCCCTTGAGAAAGAGAACAGCCAAGCATTAAAAGCCTTGCTCAAGGGCACTTCACTAACATGAGCTAGGACTGAGCAGTTTACTGACTGAATTCTTTGACTTTCTGAGCTCTCCAGCTTTAATTCTTCTACCCTGTGTTCATCTTCATCCTGGTCCTCATCCAGATTTACCGCCCCACATAGGCCTCTTGCTTGAACTGGGTGCAATGATCAGTCGCCCTCTACATTCTTAAGAGATTATGGACCGAACACTAGAGGTGCCTCCTTCAATTATCTTCAGTTCTTAACAGCACCCTGCTCTGCCCACACTGGCATCACCTGAGGAAGTCAAACTCTCAGCAGACTGTTTTCTTCTGGCGCTGGTAGTGAACTGGCTCTGAGCCCGAAGAGCAGCACAGGGCAACAGCTGAAAATAATCCCTCTGTTCTCTTCTTTAAGTGGGTTAAAGGTAAGCAGACAGCCCAAGAGCAGAGCCGCTGATGTAAACTGCCGTCCTCACCCAGACGCTAATAGTCCAGATGTTGAATTAATCATAATTCCACTCCATTCTGTACACGGCTGATAGTTCTCTTAAGTCATAATACTCTGAATTATTCACATTCCTCTTCTGAAGAGTAATTTCTTTCTGAATTATTTAATT
This sequence comes from Sphaeramia orbicularis, assembly GCF_902148855.1. Lineage (NCBI taxonomy): Eukaryota > Metazoa > Chordata > Actinopteri > Kurtiformes > Apogonidae > Sphaeramia > Sphaeramia orbicularis. The sequence continues at coordinate 5,073,986 of NC_043970.1, read as the reverse complement.
CCACAATTCCTGGGCCTGCCTGATTGGCCTGTTAATACAGCAACTGTGCCTTCACCTCACATTTCACTTTTCAGTCTTTTTTTTGTGGAACGACAATCGAGTCCCTTCACTTCCTGGTGTGTGTATGAATCATAAGATGAGCCACTGTTCTCAGGACTGAGGGGAAATTTCACTTTTTGTTGCTTTGCCATTTTTCATAGCATGCTCATCCAGTGTGACCGGTTACTGGAACCGTCCAAACAGAACCCAGGAGTGTGTGATATTGCCATTTAGACTCCCCCCACAATATCATTATAACTGCTGAGTAATCTGTTACTTCCCTAACAACAGCACAGACATTGGTTTTCTGCCAAGTAAAGGCTGCACATGCGGTTCACGTACAGAATTTTCAGCCTTTGGGGACATTTCTGCTAAAAATGAAAAGGTTCAGAACCTGGTTTAAAGCTGAAACCAGAAGCAACATTTTCAACCATGACAACATCAGTGGACATGCCATATTGTAAAGGTTTGGAAGAAAGGACGGCGAAATTACAGTGAATTTGATGGATGAAAAAAAAGAAACTGGGTACCAGAACAAACAATATACAAACAAAAAACTGGATGTGATAATATGTTACTGTGTTATGACCTATTATGCTTTGTACAACACTAGCCAGTTACCAATGCGTGCTTAAAATGGTTTGTCACTTAATGGTGGAAACATCATCTTTTGTAAATGGCATCATTGTTTGAGTTATGGAGAAAGAAAGTTTGAGTGGCTTGAACACAGTGACCTTCAGACACACTTGTCTTCATAAACCTAAACTGTACGGATCCTGTATCAGAGTAGATGGTAAATCATACAATCTATCCAATATTTTTATCCAAAGTAAAGCATCCATACATGAGCAGTCTTCTCATCAATACTGTTACAATACACACAATGTCCCAGATGGTGATTCCTAGAGTTTTCTGTTTCGTCTCCATACTTCACTGGGCTGTAATTTTAAACAAACACCCTGATTTTTGACAAGCAAACTAATCCAAGTAAAATGGATAAGGAAACAAATACTTCCATCTACCCCAGTGGAGTGACTGCATCCAGCTGTAGATAGAAATGGAAAATAGTGACTGATAGAAATGACACCGACTCCAAAAAAGTAAGAGTAAACTGCACTTTCCCACTTGATAGATATAAACATTTTCATAATGTAATTTTACTTCTTACACTCTAAAACAGAGCAAAGTATGGAGTTTATATTATTTATGGGTTATTATGTTGTTATTTTATTGGTCTGACCCATTTGAGAACACACTGGGCTAAATATGGAACTTGAACTAAAATGAGTTTGACGTCTTTGCTTTATTCGGTTCCTCTAAATAATTTCATTTTAAATGTATGGATAATTGATGGATTTCACATCTACTGTGTGTGTGCCTGACCCCTTCCGTACCTGCCGAATTTCTTTTTATTGAATAAAAGGGATTTTTAGGGTTAAACAAAATGTTTGCTACAAATCTTACTTGGCTCATTGAATCTACATCCCAACGGTGCCCTTTCCGCTGGTACCCTGCATTATCAGGATTAATTCATCATTAATACTAGTTTATTGTTTATGGGATATTATTTAAAGCAAGACATTGTATATGGAGGAGGGTACCATCGAGTAAACATATGAACTGACAAGTTCTCAACAGGATTCGATGAGTGTTAAGTTTGATATATTGTATGGGCCATGGATTCAGAGGAGTTTTAGCATCATGTTAAACAACCAGAGGATGCTCCACTTCAAGTCTAATCCATACATTTTGCCATTACACTTCCTCTCACGTACGTTTAACCATAAATATTGAATGGAACTGCCACCTAGGGTTAGCATTCCCTTCAAAGGGCGGAAGGTAAAAGGTCAACTTTAACCTAGAATTGTACATTATATATATATATATATATATATATATATATATATATATATATATATATATATATATATATATATATCCAAAAAAAACATGTACATACACAGCCTTGACTGTTCAGGTACATACATGACATTTACACGTACATATAGCCAATCCGATTACTGCCGAACTCAAGTAGCCTCAGTAAATTACAGGGTGAGCAAAAACTAATTCTCCTTCTGACATTCAAGCCAAATAACCTTAATTACCTCAGACATCATTTGTTTACAAATCTCTGCCAGAGATGCCTCATTATACCTCATTTTTCAAGTGTCACACCCCTGCAGAGCTCTGGATGATGTTCTGCACAGACTGGAGGACGGCATGAACATGCATCATTACTGAGAGATGAGATTCTTCAGATTTTCTTTAGATGCCATCATAAAAGGCTGACTTTAAAAAACACTTAGATTTCATGTGATTAAAAACATCAAGTGTGACTATTTTTAGCAACTATACTGCAAATATGTAAATTATACATACATATACTATGTGTGTGTGTGTGTGTGTGTGTGTGTGTGTGTGTGTGTGTGTGTGTACAGAAAAAGTAATTAAATAGCAGATTCTCTTTCAGATTTCATTTTTCACTCTTGAATGTTCCTGCCTGTCTTTCTACATTTTTTCATGCTGCTGTGAACACCACAAGACTTATCTTTGCCAGCAACCTCACATTCACTTTGTTAACGTGCTTAAAAAGTTATCAATAAGATTTTGCGACAAATATTTTCATTAGGGCCGTCAAAATTCACATGTTAACGTGGATGAATCCATCATTATAATTAATCTGATTAAACATTTTAACACAATTAACCCATCTGCAGTGCACAATGTGTCTGAACGTCTCTGCCAACGCATTTCAGGCAGTTTGTCCAAGTAGAGTTAGCGTTGCACATGCGCAAATGGGCAGTTGATCCAGCAGTGACAGGCAGCACAACCAACCAATAAAGATGGAAGATGCTAAACAGCATGTTGGCCCTCTGGATGGGAAACCAAGACGGAACAGTTTTTTCAAGTTTTTTTGTTGAAAGTGTTTCATAAATATGTTCAGTACATATATATTCCCATCTTTCTTGAGTCTGTTTGCTCATGCAAAATGAAATGTGATTAATATAGATTAAAAATGAATGATATTTAATCATGATTAATCAAAATGAATCCTCAGCAACCCTGTGATTAATCTGATTAAAAATTGTAATCATTTGACAGCACTAACTTTCATAGATTTTCTCTACAATGTCACCAGTCACCTTCTAATTGATCTATTTTCCCTATAAACCATGTAAGAAAAATGAAAAGTGCTGAAAGAAATCACTTAGTGTCAGTCATTAAGAAATTTAAAAAATATACATTTTATTTTGATTTGTCACTTTAAAGCAGTCATTACATTTTCTTAAAATGTTTTTTTTTTTTTTTAACTCTGCTTCTGCATACTTCAATGGATGTTCAGTTTGGAGAAAAAACACTTAAGAACCAACAGTTGTGAAGTGATATTTCCAAATAAATTGCCTTTGAGTGTTGGCCACAACACTTGAATGACAGCTAAACTTTGGGAGGTGTGGAGGAGAAACAGTGCAACAAATATTACTGGGATTGGACACAAAACTGATGAAATATGGCTGCAGTTAACATGCTTTCATGCAAACACTCAAGAACTCTCTGCCCCTGAAGACATCAGCATCTGATGCTAAAGAGGAGACGAAGCAACTCTGGTATTGATTTGCCCTTTTTTTAAATGTGGTCGTTGAGCTGCTGATTAATTTTGTGAATTTCAATGTGGTATGTATTTTCTTATTGGTTACATTTTAACACAGAAAAGGAGACATGACACGCTGTCAGGAAATGTTGAGCAGGGAAGGACTGGACCTAAAAAAAACTGTTCACACAGACTCTGCTCCCAACGGCTCTCAAACACAGCTCTCATGAATATGAATGATGCTTAACCCCTGGGAAAAAGGCTGTCTTGTCAGACACAAGTGCAGCATTGGCAAATTTCTGCAGACAGATCCCTGAAACTGTCTTGACAACAGGATGTCCATGACAGGTAATTCAGACTGTCTGCATTTCAACACCACCATGAGTTTTTACTTTACCAAACATGTCATTTGTCTACCTTTGGACTGACAACTGTGAACAAACACAGTCTATGTGAAAGAAAAGGATGTGTGTGACTGTTTAATACAGGACATATACTTTTTTTAAAAAACTGACTTAAACTTAGGTTGAGAAGTTTTATTTATTTCATACATTTTCATTGAACCCTCTGTGCACTTGTACTTGTACTTTCAGTTCTGTTCCAATGCTGCTGTCCACAGTCCTTTACTGTCAGTGCCATGGATACTACCATACAGACACCTAGTTGGGATGCCAGACTGGGTTAACTCATGACTATGGAGTTATAGCATCACAAAAACACAGTTTTTTGTTCACGCTGCTATCTGAAATCTGTCAATAACTTTCTTTGTCCAGAGGACATTTGGATAGTTTAATATCATTTTAAACTCCTGACCTATTTCGTAATTGAGGATGACATGACAAACCTTAACCCTTCTGAGTCCTTGGATGCGTCCACACTTCCAAATCACAAGCTGATTTAAGATGACAAATCATCAGACAGAACCTCGCTCAGTTTTCATTTCAACTTGTGTGGAATTGCATTTGTTAAAATAATACTGTGAAGTCAATGGTGTTGAAAGACCAAGTAAACCCAGGCTAACGATACACAATAAAAACTGAATTTTCAACACTATTGTTACCACTTTTGGTGCAGGAAGAGATGGTAAAAACGTTCTTTGAAGGGAAGTGACTGTATTTAAAAAAAATGTTTAAAAAACATAACCACGTTTGGTGGAAAAGTGATCTAAATCAACCAACCAGATGTGTGGCATCTTGTGACAGCTGACTGTATAGCCAGTTACCAATTGATTATATAGTTTTCTGAGTTGTAAAAATGGCAAATTGACCGTGTTTGTCCCTCATATTATGGTACCAGATTGTTGTGTAAATAGCCTGAGAAATTGCCTGCATTTTCCTGTAAGTAGTTGTACATAACTTTGTTATTTGATACATTTGGAATTTTCTTCTTCTTCTTTTTTTTAAGTTTTTAATTTATAGGTTCATAGGTTTGGAGCCATTTTAAGTTAGAAAAATGGTTTGTTCAACATGTTTTTGGTGAAAAACATTAAAGAATTTAACATTTTCCTTCTCAGATTTCATGTGTTTATTTAGGTTCACTGCGTTAATCCAGCATTACAAACAAAAAAATAAACAACTGTACAGTCACACAGGTGAGGTTGTGCTGAAAAATTAGACAAATAGTTCTATAATGAGAAATATAAAGGCAAAATCCAAAGTATTCCGAAACAGCCAAACTACACTCAGACTCCTCACAGCTACAGTTCAATCTAACTAGGTCATTTCTGATTTCATTTGAAAATGACCAATGTTAGATTCCTCTGATCTGATGCCACATTTGGCAGGACAACACTGTTTGTCCATCCAACTCCATCACTGATCATGACTGCAGAGGGAATTCATGTGGGGGGTGTTTTTCTCACCAAAACCAAACCAAACCACTGCTTTCATTTAGATTTGGTTTGGATTGAACAAATTACCTTAAGATTCCAGTATTTGTTGCCTTGGATAAAGCACAAAGTGACACCAACTCACTTCTATTTTAGAGCTGTGAAAAGCACAGATACATATTATTTTGACTTTTGGGACACAAAAGTAAGATTCCTATCAACATTTCAAGATATATACATTAAGTTATGTATCAGTGTTTCACTTGATCGTTTTAAACTGTGTCTGTAAGATATCTTCATATATGACGACTTACTGATATTTATGCTTAAGTTAAGACACTGACAAAAATATGTTCATAGTAGGAACATATATCAGGACTAAGCACAAACTTAATACATGACATTTTGTGAGATGAGAGATGTGAATCAATGTATATCAGAATCAGTACACTTTATCAATGATGATGATGATGATGTGTGTTACAGTTGCTCCATTCAAGTATAATAAAAAAAAAAGCAGGAAAGAAATCATCAATACAAAAAGAAAATTATTATATATCCACAGCAACTCTGTGATTATTCTGATCGCTCTCTCTCTCTCTCTCTCTCTCTCTCTCTCTCTCTCTCTCTCTCTCTCTCTATATATATATATATATATATATATATATATATATATATATATATATGGTCAACAAGATTGACAGGTAAAGTCTTTATTTTTCTGAAAGGCAGTTGATTCAACCTCAGTCATCCTTGGTTGTATATATTTGACTTGATTATTGTTTGACTTTATAGTGAATTTAGCATTTGAGTGAAAAGTTGTGAATGTATTTGCCTCTGATATATAACCTTAACACTTAAACGACATGGTGGATATTAAGAGGGTGGAGCAACATGTGATAAATACAACTGAAACTCTAAAAGCTGATAATGTATGGGGAATATGACTGTATTTTTGTACATCAGAACAGAAAATGGAAAAACATCTGGAAACAAAGAGTTGCAGTATCTGAAGCCTGAACTTTTAACACATATTTCATTTACACACACACACACACACACACACACACACACACACACACACACATATATATATATATATATATATATATATATATATATATATATATATATATATATATATATATATAATATTATATATATAATATATATATATAATATATATATATATATATAATATTATATATATATATATATATATATATATATATATATATATATATATATATATATATATATATAAATGTATGTGGTGTGTGTGTGTGTATAGATAGATAGATAGATAGATACATATAGATATAGATATAGATATAGATATATACAGGGTGGGGAAGCAAAATTTACAATGAACATTTAGTTGTTTTTTCTCAGCAGGCACTACGTCAATTGTTTTGAAGCCAAACATATAATGATGTCATAATCATACCTAACACTATTATCCATACCTTTTCAGAAACTTTTGCCCGTATGAGTAATCAGGAAAGCAAACGTCAAAGAGTGTGTGATTTGCTGAATGCACTCGTCACACCAAAGGAGATTTCAAAAATAGTTGGAGTGTCCATAAAGACTGTTTATAATGGAAAGAAGAGAATGACTATGAGCAAAACTATTACGAGAAAGTCTGGAAGATACTGTTAAAGAAGAATGGGAGAAGTTGTCACCTGAATATTTGAGGAACACTTGCGCAAGTTTCAGGAAGCGTGTGAAGGCAGTTATTGAGAAAGAAGGAGGACACATAGAATAAAAACATTTTCTATTATGTAAATTTTCTTGTGGCAAATAAATTCTCATGACTTTCAATAAACTAATTGGTCATACACTGTCTTTCAATCCCTGCCTCAAAATATTGTAAATTTTGCTTCCCGACCCTATAAATATATATATATATATATATATATATATATATATATATATATATATATATATATATATATATATATATATATATATATATAATTTTTTTCAAGCTTAAATTATTACTTTTAGGTCCATCTCCACAATTAACTACATGAATCTCTGTGTATGTGAGCAGTACTGGGGTTTGGGGCTTCATTGTTGACTGTTTAAAAATGGATTGGTCTCTGGATGCCATCTCTAATGGACAAATTAAAATCTGTTCATGCACCAGTGTTGATCTGGCAATTCTAAACCGTCTTTTTTAATAAAAGAAATCAAACACAAAAGCCCATCTTGTCTCATAGAAATTATTTTCTTATGCCATGTATTTGTTCTCCCAATTTACTTTAAGAGGGAAACATAGCAGTTGATTTGAATATGTTCAATTATTATGCAGTCACATGTCACAGTGAGATGGTTTGGGGGGATGGAGGCTTCACAAAGCTGAGGATGAATAACTGGAGGTGACATTTCCTAATTATGATGATAGAAAACATAACTCAGGCAGTGTCACATCTGCAATCATAAACTACTGGTGCAAAAAAGTAAGTAAAGTAAGAGAAAGAAAGATCTGCAGTGACTGTTGTAAAAAAAAAAAAAATTGAAAGGGAAAAAAAAAAACTAGGTACAAGTTTAGCAGGAGGGCTTTACGTTTTCCTCCTACAGCAAGGAGTAGAGGACAGAGTGGAAAACCTGGCGTTAGTCTGCACCTCAGTCACTAAGACATAAGTGCAAGTGCTGATTCAAATAAGATACACCCAGGTGGGGGGTGGACTCTGAGCTTCTGAGGCCATTTAGAGCCACGTCTGCAGCAGCATGTTTCCTCAGCTGAGGTTTGCTGCCAACCAGTAAGGAATGTATTCAGAAGTATTCAGAATCCAGAAAATAAAAATAAGTGGTCCGGCTTAGGAACCCTCCAGGGATAGAAAAGACACTGTCAGCAAACACGATGCATGGAGGGTTAGAGACACTGGTTAGAGTTTAGTTCCAGAACATCTACAGTGGCAGATGTATGCGACAGTCTGCTACTGATGTTCCATACCACGGATTTCCTTTCAGATCCAATACTGAGTAAAATTCAAGGTGGTCTCAGCGATACCGATCCAATTCCGATACTTTGTACAAATACACTTAATCTCTGGAAAAAAAAATAGTGTGTTTCAAATCACAACATCATAATGAATACAAGAGGTGAGAGTAATTAACAGATAAATGTTGTGTACTTCCATAATATTATATGATACAGGCAAACTATGAAAATTATGTCAAGCCAGTTATAAGAATTCATAACAGCAAACAGAGTAATTTATGAACCACAAACAATGTAATGCACAGTTTTCACTGTGGATTTTGACTGATTTGTCCTAGTCAGCTATAAAAAATGCGATCTTAAAGATTGGTGGATTTTGGTGTATATTAACTGTAGACGGTTCTATTAGTAACTCTACATTTTCTCCAATACGGAGTAATTCTGTGTTTTGTCACATTGTGTTTACAGTTCAGTCATATGTGCATATATATATATACCCAGCTCTATACAGGTCCGTCACGTTACTTGTGGCACATCGTCCGTCCTTCTGTACATCTGTATGTGCAAAAACTTTGGTGTGGACTGAAGGCTGAGGGTTTTCAAGTGCGCACACGTTATGTTTTTAATACTATTATCGTCTCTATTTTACATTTTTGAGGGAAAATCTGGTATTTTCCTATATTTAAATTACTGATCATGCAAATGTTCATTAAAGCTCAGATTAAAATATATTGTTATTTTATCAAAAACAGAAAACTGAACTGAGAAAACTTAAGAAAAAGTGACTTTTTCAGCAAAGATATCAATAACTGAACATAAAAACAAGTGTCTCCATCCACTGTCATTTATCAAACTCCACGGGTTTTACTGGTGAATCAGTGTTGCATAAGATGTAAAAGAGTGTTTCCACGGTAACTACAGAGACTCTGAACAGCCTAATGGGTCATATCTGATGACAATAAAAAGATGACAAACTGCATTTCACACCAATTTACACCATTTACATGTATTGATAGGATTAGTGGATCAACAGGTTTTAAACATTTTATATCAGTAGATGCTTTTGGTCAGTGGTAGATGTTTGGGTCTTTGAGGGTTAATTGGAATGGTATCATATTCACTTACGGTTGGAAAGCATTGTTATGACAGTTTCTCTGTTTCACAGGTTGCTAAATCTAGCACATGTTGTTCTGGTTAAATTTACCCCCTTCCCCCGGCCCTACCAACAGGAGGAGCTTAGTGTTACTTGTGTGTGGATAGGCAACAGGCAGGTAGAATTTGTAGAGGGATGCATTGAAGGAAGGATATGAAGTGGAAGGCTGTTTGTGCAAGTGAGGGATAAGCAGAGCTGGATACGTGACAAGAAACAGGATCAATGCGAGGAAAGAAAGAGATAGGGAGCAAGAAAATCCCAAACCTAAGAGGAGACAGATGCTTCACAGCCAGCGGTGCTCCACCTCCAACACAAACACGGATGAGGGATGATAGGGGGGGGTGCAGAGTCCTGCTCTAACTCAGTTGTCCATTATCAGAAAAGCTTTATTGTCTTTTTTTTTTTTTGCCAAATCTGTCTCTATATGCTCAGGCCATTTTAGGTTATTATAAAAGCTGCAGAAAATACAACCAATTGCCAAAGACAATTACCAGGGTCTTGTTTTTCAGATCAAAGTTTGATTCTGTACTTTAATGAGCCCATGATATTTGTGTTTGGGTTGATACACAAAGGGTTGTTCAGTTCTAGTCATCTTTGCAGCACAAATCGATGTTAATTTTCACATCACAGAAAAAGTGTTGAGCTTGTTTTGAACAGTTAGAAGGGGTGGGGGGGGTGAACATTTTGATCTATTATTGACAGCAACAATGAAGATTAAAAGGTTAGCCCTATTTTTAGTAAAGTAATAATAGTACCAGTGTGACTTCTGGCTTTCAGTAAACAGCATTTCCCTCACAACAAACTGAAATCACACTGCGAAGACATAAAATATAAAATGGAAACATAGATCATGCTCGTGCTATGCCTATTGAGCATCACACGTAGCATGTCACTCTATTGCTTTTAAAAAAATATCTTGTAATCGCAGACCCCTGTAAAGTAATAACTGTTGTGGAATAATTAGCTGAAAGAATCAACTACCAACTACAATACGAATGAATTTACATTATAGCATTCATTTGGTCAATTCCCACTCCTCTTTGCTCCAAGGTGTGATGCTAACCAATGTTAGCTTAGCATGCACTTAGTGACCGGCACACAGAGATGTCTGGACATAAAGTAAAAGTTTCTTTCCCATGTGATTTGAATGTAGGGGATGTCAGTTGAAACAATAAATATAACACATCACAAACAATACAAATTCCTTTCATCCCTCCCTGTCTGCATATTTTCCAGCCTTTATGTTTATCTGGAGGTGTGCAATCCAGATTTGTGCCATGTTGAAAATAAAATGTAACTCAGTCTAACATTTAAAACTAGGATACTATTTTTTGTGGGAAATAAGAATGAAGCCAGTGTTCTCAGTGGCTGTCAAATGAATCAAGAGGGTTTATTAATTTTTCCTCATAGAGCAAATATTAAGAAACACATGTTTTCCAAGACGGATATGACACATATCAACGTCTGGTCTCAGTGTCTATCATACATATGAGATTTTTCTCCATTTTTCTCCTCTAAGTAACTTAGTACGTGTGTTTCAAAAAACAGGACAATAAACAACTTGTTCATTTGTGTGGATGCTTAGAAGTTGCCACTTTGTTCAGCTGTGATCCCTGAGCTCTTCCACATATGAATAAATGTCTGTTTTGCTCCTCTCTGTTGGCAGCCCATGAGATTCCACATATAGTCAAAGCTTTGTGAAGTTGGGGAGATCCTTCTGGTGAAAAATGCTTTTGTTCACAGGAAGGGATGTGTTTAATGTCTCTGGCAGCAGTGACGCTGGTTTGTTTCTGCTGAACACAAGAAGGAAAAATGAGGTACTTAGCATGAGCAACAATAATCAGCTCAGCTGAACAGAAAGGCAAAGACAAAGGAAGACAAAGGGGAAGAGCAGCACCTTTGCTCTGAGATGCTTAGCAACAAGAAGCCTCCAGGACACGTGGGAAAACCATACAACAGTGGCTGCTGGATAAAAGGGCTATTCTGGTATCAGCACGATGCTGTTTTTAATCTTGTGAGATCTCATCACTTAGAAGAAGCAGTCGTCATCACCTTCTGTTTCTGCCGCATGGCCACTTCCTTTGCAATTTAACAGAGCACTCTATCTGAGAGAAGAAAGAGAGCGCAAATAAGGAGATGACAAATGGCTTTAAGCTTCATGATCTCATCTCTTACAATGAAAATCTCATTTGTCTGACTATGCAATGGCCTGCTAGAGGATTCCCTTTGACCATGTTTTTACACTACAAACAGGCCCTTTCTCTGGTGCACGGTGAACTGTCCCTGTAATATGAGTTACATTTCAGCATTGACCTTCTTCCTGAAACTTTAACTAGGCTTAAAATAGACGAATAAGGAGACCAAGATGCTTGAATTGGACACATCTGTAGGGAAAATGTGTTCAACATGAGGCTGAAACAGAACCTGAACTACAACACTTCAAACTCCATAGTAACCATAGCAGATATATAACATATTAAACATATACATAACATATTTAGTATGTGCTTTTATCATTTTAATAATAAATATACAAAGTACCTTATATTTAATGGAAAATACTTTTTAAAAATACAGGGCCAAAACAAAAATAATGGATATACAGCCCAAACCTATAGATTATATAGTCACTATAGCAAGTCACAAATATTTACAGCACAATTTTTGTAGAAGTACACAATTAAATGATTGTTTTTAGACAGATGACTTTCCAATAGCATTTCATCCTCCCTGAGATGTCCAGACTCTCTGAATGTGGGAGCAAACAAAGTATCCCTGTGTATTGGAAATGGACCCTATAAGAGAACCTCATGCATTGAAAAATAATACCAAGGGATCCTGACTATTACTATGAGAGGAGTTGTAGGTTGTACTGTTATCTGATTCAATATTGTACACCATGACAACAGAGATTCATGAGTCTAATTCCATGCTGAATATATTATGTATCTATGCTATGGTTACCATGGACTATTTACCCAGTGATACCAAAGGTTAAAACTACTGACCACTGCAGCGTTAATTGTTCCACTAGATTCCTGATGGGTTAAGACGTTTAAATGTGGCTGCACAAACAACAGTGATAGACAAGTATTTGATATTGGATTGTGTAGGTGGATATTACACTTTGGCAGTGAGGTGCACTTCTATGTCATGGCATGGCTGAGATCAACTAAAACACAGTGGTTCATTTGACAACCTGTAATCTGTGTCCAGAGAATAATGGACTTCAAACAGTGTTATAATATAGCAGTCACAGATGATGGGTTATTGATGAAGTCATTATGCTGTATTGCATTAGTCAGGCCATGTATGATCTGTTTATGATAAATGATGCGTTGGGAGTTTGGCAAAGACCATTTTTAGCGGAATGATGAATGACAGGAGCCACCTCCTGTCAAATATGCATGATTATCTGCACTATTGATTCTCATACACTGTCAGCAGCATCTGTCAGCTCATCATAAAAACAATAATAATAATAAATTCAAAAAACAACAACAACTGACAAAAGGTCTACATCTTGCCTATGGGGATAAAGTTGAAAATCATAATTACTGAACACAAAAGCAGTGACAAAATTAGATATGAAGCATGAGCGGGAGTTTAATCATGCAGGTCATAGCGTGTCATCTGTGAAATGCAGGCCATGTAATTATACCACAGAGGCAACAACACAAAAACAAACTGTAACTGCATGGGAAATGTTATTTCAGACTTTAACTGAATGAGTATTAAAATGAACATCAGATGCCAGCATTTGGAACCAACATACACAAATCCAGCCGTTCAGTACAAAGCCTCTGTTTATTGACGTCTGTAATGATTTGGACCAAAACCATCAAATGTGACAGCACAGTGGGAAGATATTATTGAGTATTTACAACATCGATACTTGACAGACTGAGGTCAAATCAGTTAAATAACAACTGACCTGAGTGAGATCCATGTGAGGTAAACTGTATGAGTGTGGTGCGGGATAAGAAGAAGGAAATAAGTGAGGTCTAAAATATATGAGCCATGTCTCTTACACATCAAGGATTATTGACATATTGACCAGATAAAACAGCAACAATGTGTTTCATGCTGCATTCAGGTGCATCTTTTAAGTGTCTGTTTATGAAGATATGACTAAAAACCTAATGAGTGGCTGAATGTGAGTTGACTGATGTTAGGGAACACTGTGAATTTATTTGAAATTTTGCAGAATCTTGGTGTCAAGAATAAAACAATCTCCAAAACAAACCTTGATAGAAAAGCCTAAGCTGAAAGTAAAATCCAATAATATTTCTACAATATTGCTCTTTCCTCAGTTTTTATGATGAACGGGTAGGAAAGGAAATGGGTAAGTACTAGCAAATTCATCTGCCACTCTAGTTATCAGTGAAATAACGATACCAATAATGTAAAAAAGCTGAATATAAGTTCAGCCATGGATGAATGTTCTACTGTTCTAATCCCCAGGTCCACTAAATATGCTAGAACAGCTTTATGTGATTTCCACTTTCAAAGACTCCCAAACCCTGTTTTAGGCTTTTTTTGTTTCCTCGAGGTATCCTTACTGTAAAGTGGTCCTGCAGTTGGTATTATACAAATGACAAACTATCACTGACCAATCATTGTGTACTCAACAAAACAGTTTTATACTGTATGAAGTGGAACTAAAACCTCTTCTGGAATGAAGCCCTTCTTACAATAATCTCCATAAATAAATAATAAGTGCTATCTCCTTGAAATAGCATCCTCCTAGGATGAAACACAGGCCCAATCCCATGTCACCCCTTAGCCCTCCCCCTTACCCTTACCCTTACCCCTTGCACTTGGCACTACCCCTTGAAACGGAACTGCAGGTAGGGGTTGAAACATTCCCCTATGAAATGGGACAACCCTTCCCAACCCATTACGTCATCAGCAGTCATCGAGGTCACTATTAACAGATGCAAAAACTTTGTTTCTGAAAGAATTCCCCATACCATCAGTAGCTGTAACTGTCTCTGTTCCATGGGCTTTGGTCATCTTTTGAGGTTATCAACTATAAACTGCAGAAATGCGATCTATAACACATTGAAATGGCATCAAACAGTTGATCAACTGATTAAATTGTTTACGAAGAAGATACGTACATTTGTGTGTTTCTTTCATCACACTGCTGCACTTTTTGGCTGTGTTTACCTCCATCTTACCAATGATTTGAACAGAATTATGGGAAATTTCTCCTACCCCTCCGTTCATAGTGTGGTCTTGAAAAATCTCCATTTTGAGGGCTATACAGCCCTCTGCCTTAGCCCTTCCCCTCTGACTAATCAAGAATCGGGACACTACCCCTTCAGGTGTAAGCACAAAACGGAAGATTAGGGGTAAGGGGGGGGGGGGGGTCAAGGGGTGAACTGGGATTCAGCAATGGACTCTTTTTTTTTTTTTTTTTTTTTTTATCTTATTACTCTCTGATGAAACTATTCGAACTCAGGCCAAGGAACATGTGATGACACTTTTTAATTATTCAAAGGAATAAAAGGTGAAATTCAGTCATCTCTAGTATCTGTCAGTGTGTTTCACCCACATCTTGGATGAAGAAACAGGCTTTTAGATCATCTCATCTTTCTGACAAAGTACCAGGAAAATCCTAAGAGTCTTGTTAAAGTGGGATGCTCTGGCGTTGGAATACAGAGAATATTTCCCTGGCTGTGAAATACTACAGTGAATCCTCTGCCTAATAGTGCTTAACATCTCCTGAAGGTGTTCAGAGAGTGCAGGGCCACTCAGCTCCTGTTCTTTCAATGGTCCTCCAGGGGGAAACAGTTATTTTAGCATTTCATTATTTTAACATGAAAAACCATATGAGGTGTTGAATTCTCAAAGACCACAAAATATGAGCAGATTTATGGTCTGAAAACAAACAAAAAGTATCTGAGAGCCCAGCGTTCAACTATAGATGCTTTACTCACTGGACTTGTGTCAGTCAAATATCAGTCATCTTACTGAACATGAGTCAATATCATACAATAAAAGAAGAGAATGAAGGAAATGAGGTTACGACCCCAAAGCCGTACTTTATGGGAAAATGTTTGTTATTGTCTTTACGTCTATTTTAGAGCTACAGCTATTGATTATTTTTGTTATTAATTAATGTATGGATTATTTTCTTCAATTTGATTTGATTAAACTATTATTTGAAAAGGTGGAGAAAAACAGTATAAATGTGTAATAGACGTGTCTGAAAATGATACTTTTATAATTGTCTCGAACCAGCTGAAACAACAACCACAAAAAGTATAAAAGTAAAAGGATATATAAAAAATATTTATATAGAATTAACAACAACAACAATAACAACAGTATAAAAGTATATATAAAAATATCTATACATTTAAACAACAACAATCAAGTCCAATGACATCTACAAACAATATATGCACTGCAGTCTTCAACAAATTTGGATCCAACTGACTGACAGTAAAAACTTAAGATGGAACTAACATACAACTTTGTGTTGATCCTGGCATCATGTGCGACGCAATAAGTGTCTGTGTGAAACACAACAATGGAACCAATGTTTAGCAGCAGCAAAATTAAGGAAACAAAGCTTTGATTCAGGTGAATTGTAATTGAATAATTTTTTAAATCAATTCCACTTAATTAATCAGTCAATCATTTCAGATCCAATTAGATGTTGTATTCAAGACCTAAACAGAGACCAGAGAGTGAGATGGGTTTATCGCACAGACATTGGACTGTTTACATGACCATAAAACTCAGATAACTGTTAGTAATCAGATAATTGTAATGATCAGATCAAACACATTTACATGCACTTCAGAAAATGTGATAATCGAAAAATCCTGATTTAGACGATCTAGTCTATTATCGGATTTTTTTTAAAGTATGTACGTAGTGATGGTAGGCTTAAGCTTCCTGTTGTCTTCTGCTCATGTTTAACTATGTAACTACCTACTCTATGATTTTATTTGTGTTTACACATGTACAGATGTAAAAGAATGAAATAAATCAGATTAACCTGTATACATGCAGGAAGACATCAGAGTATTGGGGAGAAATCCAGGAGTGTTAATCTGATTTCTCATAATCAGATTACTGCCGTTATCTGACAAAGCATATCAGATAATCCTGTTTACATGGTCACTTAATAATCGGACAACTCCAGAAATCAGATAATGAAATATTGGTGCGTGCGTAAATAGGCTCATCGGTCCAACTCCAACATGAGATGGACATCAGCCTCCGCTCTTGGAAAGATACAGAGTGATTGAAAATAGAAACTGGCCAGATGTTAAATCCAGATCCTAGGTTGCTATCGTCATCACTGAGTTCTGAATTCTTGTCCATTGTCAGCGTTTCACTATCCACTACCAGCTGAGTACAGTGAATTCTAAAACTACAAGGATGTTTAACCTTTGACCTTTTCTCATTCTACTGAATTTACAGGCTTAATATGGTTCTGTTCAAGCCACTTTTGTTTCATTAAGGTGCTTGAGTTAAGTCTGGTCATTGTTTGTAGTCCAGTCTGAAGAGCGTATGAGGAATAATTACAGCTACAATTACCTCCTCAACTGACAGCCTTGTGTACGGAAGTGAGTATGTTTTTGTATTGTCCCTTCCTATATTTACAATCTAAATGTGAAGTCTGGCTTTTTTGTGAAAACAGGGAAGTTTTAAATGCCTGCGTAAGTCCAATAGATGGAAACATCTGTCGACAAAAGGCTTCTTTGTTCATTGGTGCAATAATGGGAAAAAAAAGAAACTTTTTAACAAGCAGAGTCAGAGATTTATTTTCAAACA
This sequence comes from Sphaeramia orbicularis, assembly GCF_902148855.1. NCBI lineage: Eukaryota > Metazoa > Chordata > Actinopteri > Kurtiformes > Apogonidae > Sphaeramia > Sphaeramia orbicularis. The sequence continues at coordinate 5,056,630 of NC_043970.1, read as the reverse complement.
GGTTTCTTAATCGCATAAATGAAACAGAAAACAAATAAAAATTCTCTTGTGGATCCTCTAGTTGTAACCTAAATTCCAGCTGTTGTGATTCAACATTACATCGGTATGAGTCCAATAATGCTGCAGATGGAGCATCAGGTCTTCAGTTTATAATGGAATTCAACACAGCAGATTCACCCAAAGCATTTCACATACAAACAGCCAGTGTCAATACTGATGAATTTTATTTTTCATAGCTGGTGGGATTTGTTTATTTTTCCTTGTTACTTGATGCTAGCTACTATGCTAAAAGCTCCTGGGGCTGCCTGATTTTGTGAAAAACTAATTTAGTATTTATTGTGAACAGTATTCGTATTAGTACTACTAGGTTGTTATCAAGGGATATACACAGAGTACTGATGAAGGAAAATGCAAAACACAAACATACATGCTTAAATTTTTGTTACATCAAAATAAGGGGACAGCACTAATGTATGCATAACTAAATGAATAACAACAATCGTCTTTAATATAATAACTATAATTATCATAAGGCTTAGACATAGCTTATACAATTTTTCTAGCATTCCACAGATACATCTTCCTTTCTCAGGAAATATGCTTTTGTGAACATATAAGTTTAGTTCTAATTGTAAGTATAGTAAGTAATAAACTTCCTAATCTAGTGAATTAAATAATGATTTGTAAGAGTCTTCCAGCACTATTGTTCATTTAGTTCATTTCCACATGTCAGCGATTAGGTGGTTGCTTTTCTGTTTCTGAAGAATGAAAGTCATGACAGCTGAAGGTGTGTTTGGTCTGTTCAGTTCCACGTGGTTTGTGTGACGGTCATATGTTCATACACTACACATGTGCATGAATGGAGACTGGGAACACTGGGAACAGCACTTCTATTACTAAGCAACCTGTTTGTGCTGCCATCAATGTAAAACCATTCAAAGATGACAGATGACATTTGTGCACTAGAAATGGTGCATGGCTGAATTTTACCCGTGGCAAAATACTGTAAGACCAGTCTGCACACACACTCAAAATCGGTTGTCATGTTCATATACAAGAGGTTTATTTGATAAAGTGCAACCTTTTAGTGGTTATATAAACACACAGACTGGCATAACAATTCTAACAGTCCTTAGATTAACTCATAAAGACCCAGACAAATTTTTTTGTGTTGACGTCCAAGTTAATTTCTCTCTACATTTACTTGTTACCAAGTGATGTATCACAATTTATTATATTAACCTTTGCAAATATTTCAGTGAAAATCAGGTATATACCTGTATTTAATTTCCTGATCATGCAGGTGCCCATTAAAGCTGAAGGTAAATTCAAAGGATATTATATCAAAAGAGAGAAATCATGAATTGTGTTGGAACAACACAAATCTTTGTGATGTTAATCAATAAAGATGTTTGTTTGACATTGCTTTGTCACTGTGCCTTTTAATGTAGAAAAAAATGCATTGCTCTTGAATTAAGAAAGATTATTGCTTACAACGAGAAAACATTTGTTGCATATGTGGTAAAGCATTTGCTGCACATTTCTAGAGCTCATTTCTAGATAATTTGTACTCAAAATAAGCTGCAAATTCTGACCTAGAAAAGAGAAGATTTATGTTCTAAAACAAGGTTGACATTCTTGCACTGCCAAGATATTTTTTTCTATCAGCACTTAAAACTAGAAAAAAAAAGATTAATATCCCAAACATAAGTAAATTTCCCTTTCTTTAAAATCAATTTTGCAGTGAAGAAAACATGACTTTCCACATTCACTACGAATCCATCTGAAATACACATCTGATGCTGCTGAAAAGATGAAAAACTGCAAACTTTGCCTCAATTATTTACATGTATTGACAGGATTACTGGATCAACAGTTATTAAACAGTTTAGATCAGTAGATGTTTTGGGTCTTTAAAGGTTAATAGCGCTACTATGCAGCCATATGATATGAAGGGTTATATTTAAAATCCACACTGACTAGAGACTGTGTTTAATTCCCTTCTTCTGCTAACAACATGCATGTGGTGATTGCAGATGAAACAGGAGCTGCGAAGAACCTGTTCAGACTGAAGGACTGTCAGTGCTCGTCTTAAAATAGGCTGACGATAATTACAAAGTGATTTACGAGCCACTGAAGGTGTGATATAGACATCAGAAGGTGTTATGACAATGTAAAACGGCTAGGCCTGTTTATGGTATGTAACATAACCTCCACACGTGCCTTCAGCAAAGTGATGACACAAACATATGTCACCACCGCCGTCTCTCACTGCTCAGGCTCTTTTGGATTGGCCGATGAATGTTGTGTGAGTGGTGGCAGCAGTCCAGTCTGAGCAACAGCGCACTACCCACTGCACTAATGAATACACTGATAAGGGCCTTTCACTGAGCCCATTAAGCTCCTTCTTCACTCCTCCTTATTTCCAAGGGACACTGGAGTTTATGTAATGGGTCACAAAACTATCAAGGGATGCTTAGACTGTCTAGCAGCCCAGCTCATTATACGGACACAAATGAAAAGTCCAAAAAGACCAGCGACATCTAAACATGTGCAAGAAAACAGTTACTTTCAAATGGAAACAGTGACACTCTCAAAGCTTAAATTTTACATACCGTATTGGCCACTCGCACAAACAAACTGCAAAACCACTGCAGGGGTTCGTCAGTACTGATGATTTTAATATTTTACAGCTGCCAAAAAGTCTGCCTTTATAAAGCCTCCTTCCTCCTCCAAACACTCATTACCCCAAACTGTGCTGCTGCTTTGATTTCTCAGCAGTAACAGTCGAGGATTTTGCCTGGTGATGTATTAGCTTGTCACTTGTGGTTGTGTTGTTTTTCTGCTCTAATTAGCTGAGGTTTGGTATGAATTCAGAAAAACAATACCTGGACTGGTGTAGTCCACCTGCTGGCAGTGGTGGAGCTGTGATTTAGTAGAATTTTAGTATTCTTTATGACTCTTCTATAACTGCAGCTGTGTGTTTATTTCATGATGACAACTGCCTGAGTTGTTTCTGGTCCTATACTTGGACCATGACATTGTCACAATCTACATGCACCGATACAGAGGTCATCCATTTTAATGTTATATTTGATACTTTATTATTCCCCCATTTCCAGTAGGGCTGGTTCATCATACACTTACATGGCAGACTTATCTACCATTGGTGACGTTGCACCATGTTTCCAGAAGTCACCATATTTGGAGATGAGGGCGGAGCTGGGGAAGAGTGAGGGGGGACATTTGGCAGATACTACTACTGCTATCATGTAAATAGCAAAATTAGCAGGCTAGTGGACCTTCACCTTACATGACGAAACCACTTGTCCACCTTATGTTGTACCTCAACAATCTCTAGCTATTATAGCAACTTGATATTACAATAGCAAAGCTTCAACTGTTTCACATAAGACTCAGTAGATTTACAGTCTGTGATATTCTCACATCTGCTGGCTGTCTCCTGCACTATCTTCCAAACATTGCACTATTGTCATATCTGCTGCTGTCTTGTTCCAATATTCATCATATATACAGGGGTTGGACAAAATAATGGAAACACCTTAAAAAATCAACAAAATATAATTTAATATGGTGTAGGTCCGCCTTTTGCGGCAATTACAGCCTCAATTCTCCGAGGTATTGATTCATACAACTTGTGAATTGTTTCCAAAGGAATTTTAAGCCGTTCTTCAGTTAGAATACCCTCCAACTCTTTTAGAGACGATGGCGGTGGAAATCGACGTCTTACTTGAATCTCTAAAACTGACCATAAATGCTCAATAATGTTGAGGTCTGGGGACTGTGCCGGCCATACGAGATGCTCAACTTCATTAGAATGTTCCTCATGCCATTCTTTAACAATTCTAGCTGTATGGATTGGGGCATTATCATCTTGAGGTGAAGGTGTTTCCATTATTTTGTCCAACCCCTGTATGTGTGTGTGTGTATTTTTTTATTGCATGGCATTTAATAACAAGGTGTGAGAGAAATGGTATCTCAATTCTCAGTGTGCCCTGTGCATCTAGTGAATTGACAATAAAAAATCTTTGAACCTTGAATCTTATTTCTGATATTCAAACACTGATGTAGAGGCTGTTTCTTCGTCAGTGGAGGTGTGGGGTTTCGAAGCATATATTCTCTGCTTGATCCCCTCTCACTGGGGTTGACACTGTAGTAGTACTCCATCAGTATTATGTTCTCCTCTCTGCTCCATGAGGGTCTGGTTCCAGCAGCCAATTTCACATCAGGGTGTCCTGGTTCCTCCACGCCGGACATGGACCTCTTTGACCCAGGCGTCGTCTGAGCTGGTATGACTCTATCATTTACAGTATCACTCATTCTGAGGTAAAGGCATTACGGGGCCTTACCCTCCCAGGCCTCAAGCGGAGATTCTCACAGTGACATATTTGACACATAACAGACTTAACCTGCTTATGTCAGTGAATGGCTTTGCCAAAAGAGTGATGATTTCCTTTAGAATTCTGTAAAGACAAGAAAATGCTTCTCGGTCCCGAATATCTTGAATATTAGTAAAAATAAAGTCTTTCACAGACAGAAGAAAATTGTGTGATCAGAGCGCTCCTGGCCTGGCCGGAGGCAGGCGTATTTAGTGATTATTAGAGTCTGGGAAGCAAAGCCCAGGGGATAGGCTTTAATATATGTGCTGTTCATTATGATGCCTCAGTGTAGACCTACAAAGGAAGAAATCCCAAAACAAGATGACATCTGTTATTACAACAAACATGTGTAATTAAGCAGTTAACCCTTTCCCTTCCACCGTTTTTATGGAACCTAAAGGTTACAGTTAGGATTAGCTTTATAGCATAAGTATGAGGCCAAAACACATTTTAGACTTTGTTTGAAAGGGAGTGTTGACAAGTTTGTTTAGCATGTGGCTAAAATACAACTTAAACTAAACCAATTTAACATTTAACAGCCTGGCTCAAAGGTAACACTAACCTGATGGGCCTGCAGAGACACTGGAAATAATATCTACTTAAATAATATTTAAGTGTCACTACTGTGTTTGATGGTCTGGTAACTGGTCAGTGCATTTGTTGTTTTGCTTGTTTGCTATATTTTGTGATAAGGAGGTGTGAGCAGTGACATATGTTCCTAATGTTCTGTCAAATGCTCCAAAGGTCAGAAAATGTGGAGAGATGATCAATTATTGATTTGTTGAAAAACAAGGGTGAAAAAAACAATGACGAAGTTGCTTTGAATGTCTCAGCTTGTTTACCAAGGAGAAAATGGTCAGTAAATAACCTGCTGAAAGGAGAAAATATTTTAAACGCCCTGTTTTGGGCTTGAAAAATTGTTGCACTGATGTACATGGTGCTGTCTCCCTTGGTTGTTTGCTGAGATCCCAGTTTAATCTACTTTTCTATCATCTATATTTATCAGTAAAGTAGCCGTTTCTTTTCTCAAAACCATTTCATCCTCTGTGTGCTAAAGGGATTATACTGCTCAGCTAACATATTTCTTATTTAAGCAACACTTAACAGATGAGCTATGGCGAGGGCAGAATGCATGGTTGATGACGAACAAAAGTGACAAGTGAACAACAGATAAATTACAGTTTAAGGAAGGGCTGCTGCCATCAAGGACAAAGTGAGGCCGGAGGTAACGCACTTAGTCAATGACTGTGTAATCTGTCTATGGTATGACACTGTCAGACAATATGTTAGGATTTAAACACAGCAATATCAGGCGGCAACACAAGGCGCACAGAAATGATGTACTACACAGATCAGAAAGATTGCAAATTGCAAAAGAGATTGCCATTCTTTTCTGGGAAAGAAAAACGGAGCATGACTAAAGATCACAGAAAAGCTCAAGTTGATTTAAATTATTTTCTAGGCCAGGCCTTATTAAAATATTGTTTGCACCATTTATCACTGCACACAGTGCAAAGTGAAGTCTGGATGTGAGGTATGGATGTTCACTGTAGTTTTTCTTTGTCCAGGCATTTAGGATAATATATACGTCCTTTTTTCTCCTTGAAACCATATACGCCTTTCTACGGTAATAACAACTGAAGAAGTGAATCCGCTGCTGTAAATGCGCACCTGGTTACTCATTGTAGCCTTGTTAGTATTGAATTTCTAAATGAGTTATAATTAATTAACAGTTCCTCCAAAGTAAACAGTATGTACAAACTCCAAATGCCCTGAACAAACTGACAAGTGTCCCCTTTAGTTAAAGCTGCATGAAATGAATAAACAGATAAATAGTACCTAATACATTTGTTAGTCAAACAAAGTTACGCTGTCCTCATCTGTTATGTCATTTTGCGATGAAAACGTTACATCATTTTAACTAAAATGTAATCATTAATATGTAAAAAAAAAAAAAATATTACTAAATGTAGTTGATAGGACTGTTTGATATCATAATATTTATGATGTTGAGCATTTACAATGTGATACTTGGCGAAATGAATACATTTTTGACTATAACGCAACAAGCAAACTGCAGTCCACAAATAGTCTAATGGGTCACAATTACATGGAACACCTAAAATAGCTTAAGAGATCCTTAAATGACACATTAAACACCACCAAAAAATGGGAAAAACTAGGAAATGTTTTCAGATATATCTTTTTCACATTTTCACAATTTTTTTTCGCCAATTCACATAATCATTTAATCACATAAAATTGAAGAAAATGATTAATGGATTATTTGATTACCAAATAATCAATATCTGCAGCACTAGTGTGTTGTGTTTGTATATCTGTTGTTTAAGCAGTGACAAGAAACTGACTGATTCTGCTTTTCAGGTACAATGAGATGCAAGTTTGTATTGGGTTGGAATGATCTCAGCTCTTTGTAAATGAAAAAACTATAATAACAGCTGTTGAAAATCTTCTTTTTCCACAGCCCATTATGCTCCCTGTTGCTACTTTTTGTCACTTTCTCATCACTCGGTGTATAACGGCGTGGACGGTTGGGGGCTCCTGTTATGGACTGAACTGTCCCTGGTTCAGCTCAAACACCTGTTGAATGTCAGTCAAACCACAGTTTTACGCATCTGAAAACAGGCACTAGATGCCCTCAAAAGTTTGACTGGAGTAGCAGATGGAACAGATTAATTAGCATTTTCTTCTGCTGATTTTCAGACAAAACCTAGTACATTTTGTCTGGATGAAAATCTGTTTTTATATTTGGCATTCAGATACATGCTTGTGTTTTAGTGTATATCATGATCCCAAAATGTAAGAAGTGTGACTAATTTAGGAATAAAAACAGCTACGCTTCATGCTACGCAGCAAATATTCCCTGACAATCCCCTGACCCACTTTGGTTGAGTACCAAATATGTGTAGGCTCATTAAAACAGTAACACTTTTCCATAAAATTATACTGTGTAAAGACAAACCCATTTTTAAGGGTCTGATTTTAAAAACACCAACCCTATGTTTAAAAGTTCCCCAGTCTTGAGTGTTGGGTGTGCAGCTGTCTGATTGCAAACCAGCCGTATTTCATGTATAGTTTGCTGTATAAATAAATGCACACACAACCTAATTAGAAAGTAGAAAAGTGGAGTGTGTGCCAGTCCGGAAGTCTTCTCAGGGTAAAGTAAATAGCTCTGAATATGGAGCTGAATTAAGAGCCTGGTCATGATAAAAAGGCAGTAGACGGCTTTTTAGCAGCTATTTCTGTGATGGCACTCTTCCAGACTTTCCTCTCATTTGCAATCCATTAGCCTGTTGCATATTCATCATATAAGACTGGGGGCACATAACTCAGATTCACAGACTGCTGGGAATTCAGGGGAATCTTCTGCCAGGGTTGGAAGGCTGTCAGACACTTAGGCCGACAGGTGGTGATCAACCAGTGTCCGTCAGAAAATACCTCTGAGAACAAAATATTCACGTCAGACACAAACCCATTTAGCTAAAAGGAAGGACTCAAGAGAAGGGAACTAACAAGGTGGAAAATTACAAATATGAACAGTGATGTCAAGGAATATATTGAACAGTCAACTGAGGAGAATACCTTGACAAAGATACATTTAGAGTCATGGGATTTTAGTCTTTTACGATGGGTTTTTTCAAAGCAACTGACTCAATACCAGATCTACAGTTATTGATTATGTTTGTAAGCAGTTAATCTACTGATTACTTTCTTTGATTCAATTAAACGATTTGGAAAGGCAAAAAAATTGTAAAAATTAAAAAAAAAAAAAAAAAAAAACGGAAAAAGAAATGTCTGAAAATGACAAACAATTTGCCCTTTATTTTAAAACCAGCTGAAACAACAACCACAAAAAATATAAAAGTAAAAGGTTATATTAAAAAATATCTATATAGAAATGTGTGTGCATATCTTTTTTCTTCTTTGTTTTTTATTTTAAAGTGTTCCCACACTTTAGACATTTTCTGCCTGGCAACATGTGTGTCACAATAAGTGTCCGTGTGACACACCGCAGTGGATCCAATGTTTAGCGGCAGGAAAATTTAGGAAACAATGTTCAGGAGAATTCAGGAGAATTGAAATTGAATATTTTTTATCAATTCGAGTCAATTAATCATTTCAGTTCTACTGGACTTTGAAATTGAAGTTCTAATAGTCGGACTAACACACCTAGATAATGTGGTTGAAAATGTATCTACTCCTGCATGTAAACACACCAGATGCACTGGAACCGGACCAGGTGTTCTACACATGCACTAGAGCTCTGACCCAAATCCTGGCCTGGAAGTGGAGCAGCACGAATCTCATCTGGAGTAAAACAGACAAACAGTACAGAGTGTGCAGATTTACAACACTGTCCATTGTGGTTCCAGCTTAGCTCTGGGTCAATGATCGGTAACTTACTATTGACTACTGTGTCTGTGACAGCATTTGTTAACAAGCTGAGAGAGTCAATATCACCACCTATCGTAGTGGAGGAGATATGATTTAAAGGTGGGATGCAAGTTTTCCTCGAGCATTTTTTACTATATTGCTTAAAATTCCCTTCACACCCCAATTACAACCAATTAATTAAATGCTCTAACACAAAAAATTTAAAAAAAAAAAAAAAAAAAAAGGCAGCCACCTGTGGAACAGACAGGACTGAAAAAACACCATCCAATCATTTTGAGCGCCCAGTCATAATGATTGAAAGGTGATATGTCTATCAAACTCAACTGTCATTTGTCCCTACCCCTCCCTCTGCGTGTACCCCTCTTCAAGCATGAATCGTACATTCTCAGAGGTTTGGAGCACTTGTTCAGGAAATGAAGCCAGAGCGAGAGCTTGGCTATATTAGTTATATTAGGATGGAAAGTTCACCAGCAAACTGTTTTGTCACTAACATAAATCACTAGGAAATGGAACATTAGCAGGATAGGTATGAATTGGGGCTGTTCTGTAAGAGTGGAGATGTTGGAGGAGACTGAATGAGGTATGCATGGATCGGGGCCGCCGGAGCAGGACGAATTGTTGCTGTTCGGCACTCGTGAACCCTTCAGAACAAGCATTGCGTGTGTCAGTACTCGGAGGCTTGGCTTCGGGGGGATGTCTGAAGAAATGGGTCTGGACTTTTGAATTGAGTATTTTCAAAATGTAGCTTGCTCAAACCGTTTTTCTAAGGTCTCATACCCCACCTTCAACAGTAAATCCATTACACTCCCATGCATCTAAATTGGGATAAAGACAACGGAACAAATAAAGCACTCTGCATGTCAATGCAATGCTTTTTTCCCATATTCAGAATGGGGCATGTGTCCGAGATTATGACATGTATAAGTGTCACCATTATTACAAAAACACAGATTCTGTATGCGATAAATAAGTCACTACTTTTTTCTGTTATCTGACACAAAAATCAGAGATGAGTTCTGAGAACAGTTCAGTCAAGTTTTGAAGCTGTTGCATCAGTTCTATTTGAGACCAAAAGCTCAGAATCTTTGTTCAAACTCCACTCAAAGCATATTTGAAATGTATCTCCGCCTGATGCCATGTGAAGTCTCTGTGCCAAGAATTTAATTTTTAAGCATTTAGCATTTCATACTTAAGAGGATTTAAAGCTCTAACAGCATTTGCAGCTTTTGTTAAAAGACCATCTGATGGGAGTTGAAACTTTTCAGCCTTTGCATGCCACAGTCATTCATCACTGACTTGCTAATGCTGATTCAGACGGTTCCTCAGACAGCTTTAGCTTATGCAAATGCACATAGCAGGATGATGAGAGCACCGGCTCGGCTGAAAGGTTTGACCATTTGCGGTTACCATGTGGAGTCCTCAGATTTCCAGAGCACACTTATTTTTCCCCTCTATGGCTGGAAAAACTCAACACAGCAGAAAGAATGACGGGGGAAATTCAAAGAGAGGGTGAGGTATTTCCAGATTAAATTTCTCTTCATCTCCTTCTTCTACTGAGGCCTCAGATTTTTTACAATGTACCCGCTTCGTCTGATTCACGGGGCAAATACAAGTCCTGCTGTTGCAAGTGCCTGCTTTGAAAGAGAAAGTACATGTGCAAAAACTAATTCTGAATGTTCCAAAGTCCCACAGGAAGAACAAGAAAATACAGCAGCAGTTGCAAGTAATTTCCTGAGAACTTAGTCTGACAATATTACAACTACCAGACTTATTTTGAGGTGCACAGGATTTATTTGTCTTTGTGGTAGCAGAGTGGAGATAAGGTTCTTATAAAATTCATAAGAGAAAATCAATGAACTGAGGGAAGGAAGTGACTGAACTCTGCTTCTAATCTGAAGTATTCCATGCAAAACAAATAAGACTACACCAATTATATAGAGGATTTGTGTCCTTTAAATCGGAGCTTCATGTTCCTAGTCAGTTTCACAGTCTTTTGCCTCAGTAGCTTTGGAAAATACACTGTGATTGGAGAAAGTGTTTTTATAAGGTTAGAGAATGCAAAACCAAGGCATCAGTCTCTTCCTAAACAATTTTTGTACATCACAGGTTTATCATAAATCACAGGGGTGAAAAAAACACATCAGAATATACACCTTCCATCTGTAGATCAGTATACCAGTAACTACCGTTGCCAATCATCTATTACTGATCAATGACCAAAGCCTCCTGTTGAAGGGAAGACTTCCCTCAGATGGGGGTATGATTACTGTTTTCCATCCGACCACTTACAATAACCCAGTGGAGCTTCATTCTATTCAGCACCGTGACACCACTCACTAGTGTCTACTAGGGCTGCAACAACTAGTCGACAAATAGTCCACAGCAAAATTAGTCGACAACTAATTTAGTTATTGATAGGTCATTAGTGACATCATAAGATATACTTTATTGAAATTAAAAAAAATATTTTATTCCAGATCACAATTGAGTATTTAGGTGTTTGTTTAACAAATTTTGTTAGGCACTTGAATTGTTTTGCACAAAATGCACTTTTGTTTAAGGGAAAAAGTATTTTATTGCTGCTTGAAAGATTTGTTGAATATTGAATTGAATATTTGTCGAACAAACTTTGTTCATTCTAATTTTTGTGCACCAAATGAAAAAAAATGCATTTTATTGCTGCAATAAATATAAATAACAGCCATGTTTTTTTTTAGTTCATAATCTGACTAGTCGTTAAAGTAGTCGATGACTAGCTGACAATTGAAATAGTCATTAGCTGCAGCCTTAGTTTCTAGACTGTGATTTAAAAGCTTTCAACTTTGGCTGTTTCCATTTTGTCCTTCTGGACTGAGTATCAGCCATCTGAATGAGAGGGTAGAGCTGCTAAAGAACAGGGGGTGGTGGCTAACATTGCTTCAACACTGATTAAACTGATGAAGCCTGTGACCATTCAACATTACAGGAAGCCTAATGGAACGTTCCATGAAGGTGAAGGGTTAGGTTTGGACTTCTAACTGAAGAAGCGCATGTATTAAACTTCATTTAAAGGAGAAGATCTCAAAGTTTATGTGATTATTAACAAATCCAGACCCGAAAAACCCCCAGTGTATTAAAGGGTTCAAATAGACCAATAAGACCAGAATGACTCCTGGCAAAAATACTGACTTGGCGTTTATCAAGACATGTTTGGTAGAAGTTAAACTGCTTTTTAGTAGAGCTGAATCAATCGACTTCAATTCAATATTTACATTTTTGATTAAAAATATGTATTACAAGCTCAGTTTCCTTAATTTTGCTGCTACTAAACATTGGTTCCACTGTTGTGTTTCACATGGATGCTTATTGTGACGCACATGACGCCAGGATCAACACACAGTTGTATGTTAGTTCCATCTTAAGTTGTTAGTAAGTTAATAAGTTGGATCCACATGTGCTAAAGACTGCAGTGCACGTATTGTTTGTAGATGTCATTTGACTTGCTTGTTGTTGTTTATATCTATAGATGTTTTCATATATACTTATTATGCTATTTTGTTGCTGTTAGTTCTATATAGGCCTACTGTAGATTTTATTTTTTATTTTATGCTTTTTGTAGTTGTTGTTTCAGCTGGTTACTTTCATACTGGAATAAAGGACAAGTTGTTTGTCATTTTCAAACATGTCTATTTCACAGTTTTACTTTTTTTTACCCACACAAATAATTATTTATTTCAAATCAAATTTTTTCATAAACATTCACATTATAACAAAAGTTGTCTCATGACACTTTACATTTAGAGCTGGTCTAAACCAGACTCTTCAGCCAAGCCATTATTTGAATGGAAGAAAATAATCAATAGATTAATCAATTACAAAAATAATCAGTATGTTACAGGCTCTATTAGTGACTCCTATAAAGTACATTAAAATGTTTTTGTGTTGTTTGAGTATCAGGACTTGTTGAACTTTCCACCTGTTTATCAGTATTCTGTACTGTACTACCCTCTGCCCCAGAGAACAGTAGGAAAAATACTTTAGCCAGCGTGACGCCTTCTCTCTGCAGCACCGTAATGAATTGAATCATTACAGTAAAATGCAGGGATGCGTCATCAGCTGTGACAAACCACTTTCCAGTTTTTAAACTCTATTTGCTTTGGGCTTCCTCTGCTTTCTGAATCACAGGATGCTGGGCTTCAGTTACAGTAAGTGATGTCAGTCCCAACAGTTTCTACTGTTCAAGTCTATATTTTTATGCCGTTTATCACTGCCATGTGGGCTCATAAGACAAAAAAAACCAAAAAAAAAACCATTAAGTACAGCTGCTAGTTTCCTTTCTGGAATATTACTAGTTGAAGGAAAATTGTTGGTAATTTGAGACTCACCAGTGACACAACCATTAGGTCCATGACTCTCACCCCTGTGATTAGCAGGGCTTTGTTTTATTTCCAAGTGACTAGATATAGAATACTCAACTACTGTACAGGAGGAGACATTGCAAAAGCTTTGTTAGTTCAGTGCAGACTTTGGTTTGACATGGGAATGATGTACACTATGCTGATGGTCCACAAAGCACCACTGTTTTTTATGTGATAACGTAAAGATGTTTTTTGTAATTTTTTTTTCTTTACTTTTTGCTTCATGGTCTGGAACACACACACCAACATCTGTCCACTAAAAACAGGTGGCTGAGCCTGAATCAAACTATCCTGAACTATGATTTGGGTTGTTTCTCATATGAAAACACTTTTTTGATGAATCAGACTTTCAGAGCTGTTACAGAATTTTAGAGCAGGGTATCATTAAGTGAAAGAAGAAACAGAGTGGGAGAAGGAAACTTGAGCCACAGAAAAAAATGTGATGACATAATGATGCAGATACACATGAGGGCGGATATTCACTATATACTGTATAACTTACAGCAAGGACATTCATTTTGGTGGATTTTAACTTGGTTCAAGTATTTTGAGGCTGGCACTCATGGTTGGAATATCATAATAATGAAACTGCATTTGGAAATGAAACTCCTTTCTATATTTTTTCATGCATTATTTTTTCTCCATTTAACCCTCAAAGTCTCTAACAGGCACTGGCGACCGAAACCATCCACTGATCTAAAATGTTCAATAACGTATGAACCACCATTGGTGTAAAATGCTGTTGGTCATGTTTTCATGGTCATCAGCTATGACCTATTTGAACGTTCAGAGGCTCCGTAGTGAACATGGAAACACCGACATCTTCTACAACATTGATTCACCAGTAAAATCAACGTACTTTCATTAATGACAGTGGATGGAGACACTTGGTTCATGTTCAGTTATTGATATCTTTGCTCAAAAGTCACTTTTTCTTCAGTTTTCTCTGTTCTTATACAATAACCTTTGGATTTATTCTGAGTTTTAATGAACATCTACATGATCAGTGAATTAAATAAAGGAAAACACATGATCTTCTGTCAAAAATGCTAAATACAGAGGATAATATTATAATAAATGGTGCTTAACCAGTTAAGAAAGGTTAAATAGGGATAAATATGTTATGTGGAAAAAGGCAACTAATATCATGCCTCAGTCAGGTTATACAAGTATAAGGATAAACAGTCTAGATAAGTTTATTGAAGTTTACAGGAAATTACAATGGAATATGGGTGATGTGGAGCATAAAACATTTCACATAAAAACATTTTCACATCCAATTTAATTTCATGGGGACTTTGAGAAACCACTGTTTGTCTCCATGTTCAGGTGCAACGGCTGGTTAAGGCTCTGAGGGTTTTCTGATGGTGAGTCTATTAAGACTGAGACACTGAACCAAGATAAACAATGAACAAAGCACAGAAGAGACCCTGGAAAGTCGGAGGGCTCCAGATATGGCATGTAAACAGGCTTCACATGCATTCTTAGCCACAGGAAACAAAGGACGACCTGCCCACTTTGAAAAATAAATGGTGCTGAGGAATATCTATAAACACACTGCACACACAGACACACACTCCAGGGGTCAGGTGTGTGATTCATGACAAAAAAAAGAACCTCACACAAAGCCAGAAATGTGCATACCCACTCTTTTAATCCAATTTCTACAGTTGTGTGGCTCAGTTTCAAAAAAATGAGTCTCATCTCCATTGTTTTCCACAAATAAATTAGAGAAGTCAGTGAAAGCAACGCACTGAAGCATAGGAAGTGTAAGAAACTAACAGCATCTTTGGAAAGGAAATTGCATTTTATTTGTTGGTTTCCATTTTGGAGTCACATACAGGGAAAAATGCGCTGAACGGGGAAAGGTAAGTGAAGAGATCAGCACAGCTGAGACCCTGCAGAGGCAGCTCCACTTTTTACATGGTCAGATATTAAAGTGTAGAGTGTGCACACAAGAAACCAGAGCACACGCCATCCTCCAACAAAACCACAGCCATCCTCACACTCAACCTGTGCACACCACTACTGCTGTTTCTACACCTGGCAAGGACTCTACCTGCAGCCATGTGTCAATAACCACTAAATGTCTGGAAATAATAACACCTGTCAGGCTCAGGGTCTGAGGGAAGGACCAAGAAAGTAAAAATCAGGTCAAAAACAAATAAAATAAAAGCTGCAGTAAGTCTTACTGTAAAATATATGAGTGATAAATTAATTACTAAATAGTGGACGTTGGTGTGTTTTAGCTTTTTTTCCCACTATATGGCATTCAGCTGCTGTAAAATATATATATGTGCTGTGTGTGTGTGTGTGTGTGTGTGTGTGTGTGTGTCTAATTCATGAAAAAAAAAAAAAGTGGTAGGGTGGTAATAAATCATGAAACTTCAGGTTTCCCAAGATTAATTTTCTTACATTTCCTTGGAAACACTTGGATATTCTCTGAGCTTTAAAGCTGCAGTGTTATATTTTTTGTGTTTGTGTGTGTGTATTGTCGGACAAAACTCCATAATTAACTTCTAGCATATTGTAATTCAACTATCTGTAAAGATACACGACTGCAGTTACTCTTTGTCTCTGATTTTATCTTGTAGAAAATAAACTCCATAAAGCAATGATTCTGCTTTAAGTTGTCAGTGTATGAGAATACAATGTCTATTCTTTGAATCCATAAAGTTGTTTACCGAGTAGATCACAGATTCACTGTACCTGCACACTACTGCAGACTACTGAAACTATAGTCACACCTTTGTGAGACAAAACTCACAAATTGATTCACTTCTCAGAAAATATATGAATTCACAAGAACAAAATAAATTCACAAACAGAAACTCGGATATAATCTAAAATTATAATTTATACATTTTTAAAGAAACTCCTCTGAACTGGTTTAACCCTTTAAGACCCATAACTGTTTTTGTCACAACTTCCTATAATGCTTTTATCTTTCCCAAGTGATTCATCACCATTTATTATATACGTATCAAAACCTGCATTCAGCATTTTTCGGGTATTTTTCTTCATTTAATTTAATGATCATGTGGGTGCCCATAAAAGCTCGGGGTAAATTCAAAGGTCATTAGATCAAAACAGAAAAAATATGTCTAAAAAGTTACTTTTTCGAAAAATATATCAGTAACTGAACATAAACCCAGTGTTTCCATCTACTGTCATTGATCCAACTTCATGGGTTTTACTGGTGAATCAATGTTGTAAAAGATGATGGTGTTTCTACGTTCACTACGTAACCTCTGAACGTCCAAATGGGTCATATCTGATAACCATGAAAAGATGACAAACTGCATTTTACACCAATTATTTACGTGTATTGATAGGATTAGTGGATCAACAGATATTAAACATCAGTAGACAGTTTTGGTCGCCAGTGGCTGTTAAAGCCTTTGAGGGTTAAAATGGAGAAAAAATTATTTATGAAATACAATGTATACATTCTTTTGATTTCTAAATACATTGTAATTATTATAACATTCCAACCATCAGCCTCAAAATACTTGAAACCAATGAAAATCCACCAAAATAAATGTCATTGTTGTAAGTTATACAGTATATAGTGAATATCCGCCTTCATGTGTATCTGCATCATTATGTCATCACATTTTCTTCTGTGGCTTTCCTTCCTCCACTCTGTGTTTCTTCTTTCATTTAATGATACCCTGCAGTAAAATTCTGTAACAGCTCTGAAAGTCTGATTCACCAAAAAAGTATCATCATATCTGACGACCATGAAATGATGACAAACACCAATTATTTACACGTATTGATAGGATTAGTGGATCAACGGGTATTAAACATCTTCCGTCAGTAGATGGTTTAGGTCGATGGTGGATGTTTGGGTCTTCATGGGTAAAGTTCTAAGCAGCATCTTGTATCCTCATTGAAATCTAAACCTTTTTGCCACTTTCCAGTCAGAGGCAACCATCAAATCCCATCCCATGTGCACTCCACACCCTCCAGACACATGTAGATCTTTTCATAAATACCTACACATAGCCTACATCTGGTTTGTATAGTACATCTGGCTCCGGGTACTTATCCAGACCAAAGAAAACCAGTGGCTGTGTTGGGGATTAGGGTCCATTCACTGGCTGACTTTAAGAAGCTTTTCCCCAGATTTCATCGGCTGTTTGTTTCTAATTAAGGAGTTCTGCTTTTATAATATGTGGGCATTAAGACAACAGACGTCTGCATTCCCACAGACTCTCCCAGCGCTGTATTTTAACAGATGGCTGTATCTGAGCTCAGAGATATCCAATTCCAGTGAAGCCACCAGTAATACCAGCATTACTTTGAATGTTTAGGGAATAAAGACACTATTTATAGAGTTCTTTATGTAAATGTAGCATATTGCCATACATTTTAAAGGAATATAATTTGGCTGAGTCACCCTCAGTAATAACTACAGTCTATGGGTTACTGTAAGACTTCTATGAACTGAACAGTTGGTAAAAATTATCCACACAAGAATTTGCACGACTTAGATTTAGGCTTAATTAAACTCCTAACTTCACATGAAACCCTGGACTTGCTGTTATCGCACTGTGCTGGGATGAAATGCCAATAAAAATGCACAACTGTAAAGACTATTTTATTTTACAAATTATCCTATGTGCATCTATGCAACTAAATATATGAAATATATATATGATATTTGTCCTTACTCACTGATACAACCCATAGTAGCAAAACAATCATCTGGTAAAATGTTGTCCTGTACATTTATAAGTTCAAACAATAAAAGCTACAAAGACCAGATTTAAAGCTGCACAATGAACAAAAAAAAAAAGAAAAATGAATATCAGAACATGTTCCTTCTCTACTGCTAACCACTGCCCCACTGCACCACCCTCCACCTGAATTATAATATGGCAAAAGACAATTATGAATAGCTGTAACATTTTTTTTTTTTTTTTTTTTACAGTTGCTACACCTAAAAAATCTGTGTTGGTTTCATCACTATGAGGAACAGAAGAATTTCATGGACATATAAGGCAATAAAGAGCGGGTAGATTTCATTTTAAAGTCACTGAAAGACTGTCACCAGTGGAGGATTCATCCAAACGGTGCATTTCAAACCCTGTTTGGACATGATCAAGGCCACTTCCTGTTGGGTTATCAACAGAGCGTCACTGGTATTGAATTGCCGCCTCCCCAGAATGTAATGAATTCATAGTCTCTAAGGAAATTAATTAATTTCCTCTTTCCAAGTCTTTCTCTTGTCTCTAATTCAGCTGGACTGTTTGGCAGTCAGTGTGCTCTTATACCAACTGTACAACTCAATTAATTTTCTAATCTCAGTTTCAGTAGAATGATCTCTTCTTTTTTTGTTGGTTTTCTACAGTTTGCAGCAAATGATACGAATGATCAAAACAGTGGGATATTTTGAACAAAGTGTCCCTGAAACGCACGCTTCACATACATGCACATCACTGAGATGGAGTTAAAATCAGGTGTACGTCTGGTTCAAAGTCTGTTCCTACGGCTGGTCTTGACTAGAGCGCAAGTTATTGATTAGTTTTTGTAATCAATCATCAAATCCTTGATTCGATTCAATGATTATTTGAATAGGCAAAAAAAAAAGGTGAAAATGTGACACAGACATGTCTGAAAATGACAACTTGTCCTTTATTCTTGAACCAACTGAAACAACAACCACAAAAAATATAAACATAAAAGAACATATAATAAATATCTATATAGAAATAACAACAACAATAACAGTATAAAAGTATATATAGAACTATCTATAGATACAAACAGCAACAAACAAGTCAAATGACATCGACAATCAATATGTGCACTGCAATGTTCAACACATTTGGATCCAACTTACTAACTTACTAATAACTTAAGATGGAACTAACATACAACTTTGTGTTGATTCTGGCATCATGTGCATCACAATAAGCGTCTGTGTGAAACTCAGAATTCAGGAAAATTGTAATCAAATTTTTCATTAATCTATTCGAGTCGATTAATTGTTTCAGCTCTAATCTTCACAAAGACTAGACTCAGCAATTAAGAGCAGGCTTAGTAAAACCCGGCCCAGATCACTAACCTGGAGACTAAGCAGGAGAAAATCATGCTCTTCCCAGACATGAACCCAGCACCTGCACTGCTCTGGTGGATTCAGTCTGTGAGCTCTGCTGCTTTTTCCCAGGACAGCTCATCAAGCCAACATTAGAGGCTGATTTTTTTCCATTGTCAGCAAATGCCAGAATGCATTTGCATCGGCACAGTGCCTCTGAAAAGACACGCAGACTTCTACGCCACCACCACGCTCCAGTATCTACTGACTGGTAAATTAAGTTCTGCTCCTACAATTTGATCCTTGAGCCTCAAACACCAAACGCATGAATTAAACCCTCCTTTGAAAACATCATCATTATCACATATCATGTGGCAGTGGTTCTCAGTGCACATTTATAAATAATGGCACTTAATCCATTCAATCACAGCAGCCATACCATTAAATGAGCAAAAGGAAAGCGGGAGGCTGCTGATCGATGCCAATCCATTTCAAAGCGGTGTTTGTAGCTGAACTCCGGTTTGGAGCACACTCGGCCTGTCCACCGGAGTCTTAAACCAGTGAGACAACAGAACACAAGTTCGGCAGAGCCATTCCCATGTGGATTCAACTTAAATGAGTAAGACAGTGTGTGAGAATCCTGGCAAAAGTGATAACACTATGGTGATGCTGTTTGCTCCTCAGACGGAGACATGAGGGAGCTGCAACTGTGTTTTACTGCTTTATAGGCCTTTTAACTCCATCTATTCTCAGTGACGCACTCAGAATTTGTAATGAGCTGTGTACATCTGGGGTTCAGGTCTGTTTTAGCTGCAGAATATCCTTTTTAGAAACACATATTAAAAGGTCCAGTGTGGAAGATTCCAAGAGGAAGGAGAACATAATATTCAAAATTATGTTTTCATTAGTATGTAAAAATAAATCAGTGAGACGTTTATATCAACAAAGGGAGTAGGTGCCCATCCAACGTTTTTACAGGTGTCCACAACGCAATTGCGCTCCTTCTTTTTCCCATTTTTTGGCAGCTGACATCCATCATTAAAGTGCATTATCGTCACCTACTATGTCTGAGAGTAGACCAGCGTTATCACCTTAACCAAAATGCCCAGACCCTTCTACTAACTAGGACTACTGGCTTGACTGCATTAATCACTGGATTAAAAAGAAAAATGTATGAACGGTGTCTAGATGAAAGTGTTACCCCGCCCCCCCAAAGAAGAGGCAAGGGGTATTGTTTTTGATTCAGTTTATTTGTTTGTTTGTTTGTTTGTTTTTCAACACTGTAGCAGCACAACTGTTGGTTTAACTCATACCAAATTGGGTTTATAGATTGCCAGTGACCCAGAATAGATCTGATTACATTTTGGGAAAAGTAGGTCAAAGTTCAGGTTTTTTATGAATTTTTAATTTTTTTTTCCCCCATTTACTTATAATGGGCAAAATTTTAAAAGTCTGTAGCAGCAAAACTAATGGTTGAATTCATACCAAGTTGGGTTTATAGATTGCCAGTGACCCTGAATAGATGTGGTTACAGGTCAAAGTAAAAACAATGTATGAATATAAAACAACAGAAAAAAACTACTCCCATTTACTTATAATGGGCAAAATTCCAGATGTCTATAAAAACATCAATTTTGTTTTAATTTACTTCAAACTTGGCACATTTATAGAGGCAATTGATATGCTGACATCAGCATATGCATAGACATGATGACATCAGCTGGATCGATGCCAAAATAAGCTACAATACATGTGAGGGGTGGGGTTTGTTGTGCCTGGCACCACTTGTTTGTTTGTTTGTTTGTTTGTTAACACTTCAGCATCAAAACTATTGGTTGAATTCATACCAAATTGGGTTTATGGATTGCCACTGACCCAGAATTGATGTCATTATATTTTGGGAAAGGTAGGTCAAAGTTCCAATTTTTTATGGTTTTCTAAAACCTTCCCATTTACTTATAATGGGCAAAATATGTACAAGGGGCAGGATGTGTTGTGCTTGGCACCACTTCTTAAATTGGGATTTTCTTTGGCAGGATATAACGAGGGGCAGGCATCACAGAAGAAGAACCTCTAATTCCATGTGATTTTCTTCTTTTATCCTTGGTATTTTCGTAACTCAAACCAAGCAGTTTTTGTGCCTGAACTGAACCAAACTGTGATATAGTCACAATCCTAAGAGCAAGAGTTTTGGAGTTTTTAAATGGTGTCAGTGGTATTCTGTGTCTGCACATTTCAAGCATTGTTTGGGGAAGGATCAGAAATCGACACTATTGTTTACTATGACAGAATTTTGAGTGGTTTAGGATTCTTGGCTGGTTACATAGCATTGTCCTCATCGGGATTCTTACCTTAGAAAACACATCTGGTCTAAACATTCTGAATATAAAAAGTAGAAGTCCTTTTTTTCTGCTTCATTATCATTTAAGTTTTTGTCAACACAATAGAAATTGAAAATCAATTTTTTAAAATGTCACTCATCCCCTTTTGACCATGAAAAAGAAAAGTAAGGTTGAATTTCAATTTCCGAAAAGAAAATTCTCCGACCAAAACATACATAACATGTCATTATGTGTATTTACCATTCAGAATCAAAACATGGACGGAAAACCATTTTCTATTACTTGCACGACTGCCTTCAAAAAGACTTCTCAAATGACAGTTTTATAACCTGCAGCCTTTGCTGTAATTGTTCAACGTCAGTGTCTGCAAAAAAAAAAAGCAATGTAAGATTCAGTCAAGCAGCACATGGTGTTCCACTCATCCTGGAGAACAGCAGACGGACTCAACAGGCGGCTCTGTTTCGCCTGTGGCACAGTTCAGGGTGAGAACACACTGCAGCTAAATGCATAAAATTAATGCAGAACACTCCTGACCTGGCTGACCTTGTATTAAATGTTGAAGCCTTGAGCAAAAAACAGGTTGATGTGCACAGAGAGCTTATGAAGGGTCATTAAAACCACAGAACGTTCCTGGTGTCTCTGCAAGAAGTGCCACACAAGAATAAGCCCTGAATGTTCAGCAAATCCACTCTCTATCCAAGGAAAAAACAATGATTTACATATAAATTCAGGATGTAAACTGAAGTTAACTGGCTCCTACTACTGCAGAGGGACATTACTGGAGTGCTGCATGTACTATCATTGCATGTGCTGCTGTTGAAGAGTATGGCTTCTTCTGCACAGTGTCTGCCAAAAATAACAGCCTATCTAGGGAACAACTCTGGGGCTAAAAACAAAAGCGGAAGAAGAAAAAAAAGAAAAGGGTAATTTCATCTTAATTAACTTTTGATCCACATGTGCAGTAATACCATTTGTGTTGCCTACTTTCAAAGGAAATAACCAAAAACCAGTTCAGTTCTATCAGATCTGTCCACGCTCTTTTCATCTTCATCTGTTCAGCACTCTCCACTTGCGTCAGTAACGGGTAAAAGGTTAGTCCTAACAACCTTAATATCTATATCAGCTCAGTTCATAGAGCCCAAATGAATGTTTGCACCAAATCTGAACACATTCTTTTACACCCTGTCTGATTTAAGTGCAATGGAAACTAGCAGTGTCTCTGGATGCGTCTAAAATCCTCTAGCCTGTGGTAAAAGTATATTCTCACATCATTTTGCCGTTAAATCTTCTTCATGGATTAATGAATCTAGAGTGAATGACGAAGATGTTTTTTCATCCATGTCTTTCTTTTTCTGTACAGCTACAGCACCAGTGCTTTAAGAAGCCACATTCTTACCTTTAAGGAGATTCAGAGTGGTGATATCACAGCAGGTTTCAGACATGGCCAAGAGGCAGGAACAGAAGCAGGAAGAGAAAAAGGAAAAAAAGAGAAATCAAGAATTGGCAAAAATATTTCTTGGTATCTGTGCAATAGAGTTAAATACAGTCCTTTAGAGGTAGAGGGGTGGTGCGTCATCCTAAACTCAGATCATTTTCATGGGACAAACAATGGTGCAATTGGAACAACTGTTTGGATGTTAATGTGCTTGAAAATTGCCTTTTTGTCTGTACAAAAAGTAAAAGTAAAAAGCGAATCCATTATTCAGCATGAGTCAATACACATATGGTACGGCCGGTGTTAACTAAAAAGTATGCATAATAGAAATAAAAATAAAGTATTAAAAAAAACAACAACTAAGCATTAAAAAAAAAAAAAAAAAAAAAAAATGAACAAACCAACTCTAAAAACTAATTAAAACTAACTGAATTAGAGAAAAAAAAAGTCAAAACTAAATAAAACTGAAGTATAATGAAAAATCCAAAACTATTATAACCTTGCTGATTGGTCTGTTGTTCAGTTTCAGCCTATGTAGACGTCAGCTAACGCCCCAGAAAAGAAAGATTGATTCAGAATGCAGAATTTTTAACAAGATATGGACTTCTGTGTTTCTTCACTGAAGTCAGAGCTAAAGAAAAGGAACTGAGATATGCAAACAAACAAAGCTGAATGCATTTATTGTTTTCCACATAGAGTTAATGTGGAGCTGGTTTTACACATTCTGTTGCATATTATGATTTTTTGAAGATTCATTAAATAGCTGTGTTCTGTGCTCCACAAAAAAAAAAAAAAAAGTTGGCATAATGTATAAAAGTTAGACATTTATAGAAAGTATTTTTGTGGGGAAACCCCCCCCACAAAAAAACCAAAACTGAAGCTCATGTTGCATTAATACTAAATCATTGTACTAATGTCAGTAACAATTCAAAACACAATGATGCCTTTTCTCTGTGGTCCAGTCTTCCATTTACATTATTTCATCTTTTTTCCATTTGTTGTGTGTAATATTCACAATGACTTCACAAATACGTTGTCCTTTCTGTTACTGTTCCATCCATTTAGGCTTAAGTCAGTTTTGATACTGTGAAGATATTCAGGGTTGAACTAAAGTCTATTCTGAAAATCTGACGGGTAGAAAGTACATACACTTGTGTTATAAAAGTAGGAAAAATTAATACTTTAAGCACAGACACATGAAATTTGTTATTGTAAGTATGTTCATATTTGTACTTCTCACATCTGAAGATACTAAACTCAACTCAACTTTATTCATGAAGCACTTTAAAAACAACAGAGATGACCAAAGTGCTGTATAAAGACATAAGAACAACAAAAACACACAAAAACAATAAAAGTAATTCAACTTTAAAACCATAAAGCCAACCTCTCAAACTGAATTAAAAGAAAAAGAGAAAAGGTAGGTTTTAAGAGAGGATTTAAAAACAGATATTCAGCCTGTTTACATGCACACCAAATCTGATTTATGGACTTATCAGAATATTCAAGTGACCATGTAAACAGTCTGATATGCTTTATCAGATAACAACAGTAATCTGATTATGAGAAATCGGATTAACACACCTGGATTTTTCCCCTATACGTCAATATCTTCTTGCATGTATACAGGTTAATCTGATTTATTTTGTTCTTTTATGTTTATGCATGTGGAATTAAAAATCAAAAATTAGAAAACAGAAGTTACATGAACGGAAGATAATAGCAGCAAGACTGAGTCTACCATCAGTACGTGCGTACATACTCTGCCTTTTGATTATCACATTTCGGAAGTGCATGTAAATGTGTCAGATCTGATTATTACAATAATCTGATTTCTCCCAGTTATCTGATTTGTATGGTCATGTCAACAAGCTCATGTAGTCGTCCTGCCTGATGTGCAAAGGAAGCATTTAAAAAAGGGCCTTGTCACCTCTCAAATGTGAAGGAGTGTACGCCTGGAGCAGGTCAGACAGATACTGAGGAGCAGGGCACTGAGGCAATTAAAAACAAATAAAATAGTTTTAAAATCAATTCAGAAACAAACCAGGAGCCACTGAATTACGCTCAGATTGGGATGATATGGTCTTGTTTTTGGCACCAGCGTTTTGAACCTGCTGCAGTCGAGCAAGTGACATCTGGGTAAACCCAACATAAAGTGCATTGCTAAGCAAGTTGTGATAAAAGCATGGATTCAAATCTCAAAATGATGCAAAGAAAGAAATGATTTAACCTTGGCCGGTTGAAAAAAGCTGGGTTTCATCACTGATTTAATCTGTGCATCAAATGTAAGTTCACTGTCCACCCTTACACCCAGGTTTGTTGCTGTATGTGTCAAATATTGATGCGAAGGACCCAGATCTGGGACTTTGCATCACCAGGGATGAGTTAGTCAAGTGAAGATATGCATCTTTGATTTGGGCTCTTTTCACATCTGAAAGTCCAAGCCAACGTTCAAACCAAGGTTTTTCTATTGTATACATTTACTCCAGTTCAGAACTAAGGTTGACATCTTATATCTGGTCCTCTTTAATTTCTTTTGTTCCCATTCTTTTTTTTTTTTTTTTTTTTTTTTTGTGAATATATTCCTACGTTACGTCTTGTGATTGGTCTGAAAATCTGAATTATCCAAAAAGTGGCAATACACTTTAAATAACCAACCATATTCCAGTTTTATCCAAACCAGTACCAACTCTTCTACTTAGTTTGACTGACCTGAAAAAGCAGAAATTCAGAAAAGTCTGACAGTCCAAACCAAATGGTGTCAAAGTGCTTTAATTCAGTGTAATAATGTCCGCTCATTGAATATCTTTGAACTCATTGCCAGTGGATAAACACACCCAGATATTGCAGATCAGAACACCAATAATTTGCAGATTGAAGATTAAGTCGAAGGTGTCCTTGGTCATATCTTACTCCCTCTCAGTCATTCTACATCACAGCAGAACAAACTGGATATGTGGTTGTGTGTAGAACTGATAACATCCAGAACAAAGAACAGTAAAGGTTTGAGCTCCACCTTTTTGTTTTAATCCCCAACAGGCAGGATTAAAGTTCTGTTCTTTCCTCTGACAGATTAAATAAAAACCATTGTTGGACAGACCTCCTCAAAGTTCCCTTCAGACACCGCCCTCAAACTTTATTTCTGTAGAAAATGGCCAGACGGCTTATTTTACACCAACGAGCCAGACTTTCAGATGCTCTGCTACAGGGAAGTGAAACCCATTTTAGTTCAGGGGCCACATTCAGCCCAATATGACCTGAAGTGGGCTGGACCAGTAAAATAATACCAGTTATAAAAGTAAAAGTAAACTTACATTATGAAATGTTTACGTCTAAAAAGTGTCATTAAAATGTAAATAACAGGAACAACCTGAAATGTCTAAAGATATATAAGTGCAATTTTACAATATTCTGCCTCAGTTTATTACTTACAAATGAGAATTACGACTTACAGATCACAGCGGATCTACATGCACAAAATATTTAATAACAGACAGAATATTGTTAAAATTTCACTTACTTTTCTAAAGATATTTCAGGTTGTTCATATTTTTTCAGGTTATTCACATTTGTTGTGAAAGGATAGTTTTTAAATGTACACATTTTCATGTAATTTGTTTTTTTCACACTAAAAAAAAAAAAAAAAAAAAATTGGAGTTGCTGAGTGTGGAACCTTGAACTAAAATGATTTTGACATCATTGATTGTTAATATCGTCAGTTTAATTTTTGCATTTCACAAATTCCTCCCACAGGCCAGACTGGACCCTTTGGCGGGCCGGTTTTGGCCCAGGGGCCGTATGTTTGTCACCTGTGCTCTGCTCTTTAATGCTTGCAGACTTTTGTGGACTTTTATTATGGATCGGTGCATACGCTGGTGATTTTAGAAAAAACAAAAGCAAAACATGAAGTTTAGACCGATAGTAAATGTAATCGATCCCACTAATAAATATTCATGGCAGAACAGAGACCAGCTCAGGAGTTTTATGCAACACTTTGAGTCTCTGCTGGCTCACTAGAGTATCCACGGAAGAAAAAAAAAAAAAGGTCCCTGTTGTCTGTCATTCCCATTATCGTCCGCTACTCAAATGGAGCATCCTCTTTTTTCTCCACAGATGTGAGCAGAGTTGAGCACCGCTTCGACCCTCTAAAGGCAGTGGATCTCATTACTAATCAGATTATCTGTTCAAGGAGAACCTGTTCAAGGAATAGACAGGATAACATGGTGTCAGGATTCCATTCCTTTGTCCTAATAACAGGTGCCTTAGCATTGTATGAAGCTTTATGATGGACAGCCACTGAGGAATATCCTATAATCCCTGATATCTCTGCACTCCTATGGCCTGTTTGAAATACAGCCGACTCATTTTGAGTCTAATTTTCAGTCTATTCACCACAGATTCTGACACAGAACTGAGTTTGACACATCCACCAGGCCAATTATAGGATTAGGGTAAAGGTTACATTTGAAGGGATAGAAATTGTTTTTTATTTCAACCACATGTTAAACGCAAAATGAGATTTTCCCAGTTAATTTAAGTCTAATACATGCTTTAAGAGCTTATACATCCGAATTAAACCTTAATTTAGCAACGTAGCACACTCTTTTTGTAACCCTAAACAAAGTCGTCTCTGTGTCACAGACAGGGATGTGATGAGTGTTTGGTTCATTAATATTGTCCCTTGGCTTACATTGGCTTTTATATAATGAGCTGCATTCCTGAAATGTTTTCCATAACACTGACCGTTTAGGTTTACTCTCATCTTGCAGGGTTAATTCATAATACAAATATGAGGAAATAATGCACATCCTCTGAGTGACTCCAGCTGCTTTTATTAATAGGCTTTAATACTGTAACGGATTAAGTATCCAACACCAGCTGTTCCACTGAGTATATGTCTCTGTGATGTGGTTTGGTCTGCATGCACCGTGAAGAGGAAAGAAAATAGTTATTTTTTATAATAGTTAGAATCTGTTGCTTTCGGCAGAGCAGCAGGAACACAAACTGGAGAACCCCTTATCTTAATCATTCTTAAGTCGCAGTGAGGAGAAGAAAACACCATCCAATGACTTGTTGTTATTGACCTTTAAGAGCTACATGAGTGACTCATCATGCACTTAATGTTCTGCTTCATTACTTGTGTCTTTAGGTAATTATTGAATTTCAGAAAGAGATGCTACATGTACAGGTGTAATTTGTTCTCTTGAGCAGAGACAGATGGTACGAAAAGCAAAAGGAGTCACTAAAAACACAAACCATAAACAGCACTGGCATCCATTCTGTTAATCTTCTGAGTATGCATTGTCAAAACTACTTCCAGAACAGATCGACCATTTTAATCAGTCTGACTGAATAAAACGTCCCATTTAATGCCCATTAATCAGCTTGACCATATTTTCAATGTTCCTTCCTTTTGACATGAACAAACTGTTGGCTCTGACAGTGGCAGGTGGCAAATATTAGGCTTCACAAGTCAAATTATGAACTAAGAGAAAATAATTCCTCAAATAAATGCTATCAATTAATTAGTTTTTGCTGTTTGATGTTCAGTGATCTCAGTATCTTCTTTCATTAATTTATTTATTTATTACCTTGACATACATGTGTTCTGGGGGTGATATCAGCTGTTAATTTCTTTCTGATCCAAATTACTCTAGTACTGCAGAAACTGCTAAAACATTCACAATAACATAATTATCCTTATGACTGTCAGAATTTACTTCTTCACGCTGTATGACCTAACCTGCCCACTCACTGCATATAGTGATAAACCAGAATTTAACTGTACAATAGTTTCTTTTTGACAAATTTTTAGACATATTTGAAGTTTTTCTAAAACCAATACTTAAAACGGTGGACATAATCAATACATGAAGAGATTGTCTCGATATATACTGTACTTAAGTAAACAATTGATGCATTCCTGTAAAAAACTAATTGTAATTAGTAATGTAGTATAATACAGCTTTGCCAAAACAAAAGTTCCACCCTCTAATATGTTGTTGGAGCGCCTTTAGCTTTGATTACAGCACATATTCACTGTGTCATCATTTCAATAAGTTCATGCAATTTCACCTTTCTTTCTGTGACTACATGACCTTTATCCATTGAAACAGTCCAACCCCTCTGCTCTCTCAAACTGTTGTTTAAGAAATGAGAAGCTACCACATCAGCTAGCATTAACTGAGCTACAGTTAAAACACATTAATCACTGTAGAAATTATCCAATGAATAGCTTCAAACTATTTGCTGTTAGCATTTTACTTTCAATTGTGCATAAATTTTGAGTTAATATTAGGGTTAGGATTAGAGATGAAAGGGTTCATCTTTGAAATAAATTTTTTAAAAATTACTCAATTACAATTTTCCTGAATTGAGGCTTTGTTTCCTTAATTTCGCTGCTGCTAAACATTGGTTCCACCATTGTGTTTCACACAGACATTTATTGTGATGCACATGACACCAGGATTAACACAAACAATATGGAGCGTAGCTCAGAAGAAACAAGGACAAAAAGGAAGAAAATGTCTATGTGCTCATTTTTCTACATTAGAACCATCACTTACTACTTTAAACTTTTAAGGTTACACTATTTATTTTTTTCATTTGTATGTTAGTTCCATCATAAGTTGTTAGTAAGCAAGTAAGTAAGTTAGTAAGACTGCAGTGCACATATTGTTTGTAGATGTCATTTGACTTGATTGTTATTGTTTATATCTATAGATATTTTTATATATACTTTTAGAATTTGTTGTTGTTATTTCTATATAGATGTTTTTTATTTATCCGTTTATTTTTAGACATTTTGTGGTTGTTGTTTCAGCTGGTTCTGGAATAAACGACATGTTTCACATTTTTACCTTTTTTTCACTTATTCAAATAATCACTTAGTCGAATTGAAGAAAATAATTGATAGATCAGTTGATTACAAAAATGATCCACAGGTGGAACTCTATTCTCAACCACTGCCTACATTGTGTGATTTCTCGTGGTTGTGCTCTGTCTTATCTGTACCTGTAAGCTATGAAAAAAAAAAGCAGAAATATGAATTCATCATACAAACAGATGTTTTCGTCCATATCTGTAAGTAAGTATAATTTATTTATATAGCACTTATCACAGACAAAAATTCACAAAGTGCTTTACAGATTAAAGGACATAAGACAACAACACACGAAAAATACAAAATGTAAAAATGTGAAATCATGGAATACCCATAAACGCAGTAGAATAAAGGTGCGTATTGAGACGCCTCTTAAAAATGTCCACGGAGGCAGCTGCTCATAGATCAAGTGGAAGGGCATTCCACCGTCTAGAATCTGTATTTAATGTCAAGCAGACAACAAGCCCTCAGAGAAGGACCGGTAGGTGATGACCCTTTCATCGTGAAAATATCTTCTCTCATGCTTCTTTATGCTTATTTCAGTGGAGATGACACAGGAATTATCAATGAGTCCATCATAAATGAGGTTTAAAAGTGACTCATGACAGGAGCTGAACTCGCATGAATGACTTTTTACACGTCGGCAGGCTTTCAAACATATATTCCTGTCACACACCTGTAAACTCTAGGAATGGAACTGAACATGTCACGGTCAGAATCCCTCTGAGACGTATGGGTAGCAGATCATGGCAGCTCTTAATTAGGTCGACTGTCAGTTAATTGGTTGAGGCTTAGTGAGTAAAGCTGTGTTTGACAGGGTGGCGTGCGTCATACACAACAGTCTTTTAGGCTATTGATTTTCCCCATGACTCTGTTACATTTAATGTGGTGAAAAATCATCACTGAATCTTGTGTCAATGGATTTTATGGCTGCAAGTGAAAATAAATAAATAAATAAAAAAGAGGATTGAATGGTTGAAGCTCAATAATGAATGCCCAAATCCAATTAGACTGCAGCTCTTCATATGTCTGTAAAATTAATATGGTATTAAAAGCTAAACTTTTTCATGCCAACAGCTCAAACGAACAACTAACCAGCAAATCTATTTCCATATGGCATGTGATTAAATAGATCAGTGCACCCTACTTATTCAAGACAAGGCAGTGGGTTCTGTTCAGACAGAGAACATGTATTAGTGTCTGACAGATGAACAGACGCAGAACAATGTTTCATGTCTTTAAAAGGGCTCAGAGACATTTTTAGATCTGGGACGTCCTTTCTTTCACCTGAGAAAAGTCCTCCCCATTTATCCGTCTGTCATGTCAGTTCAATTAAATGAGCTCAGTGGAGTTTGGGTTGGAATACTTTTTTATGTCGACACATATAAGCAGAAGGACAGCAAAATGAACATATCCAGTAAAATGTTGGAAGTAGAATGCTACGTGATCAGGGTGAGCTGGAATAAAGGGAGATCTAATAATGAGAATTTCTCTTTTCTTTTAATTGATGTATAGTTACAGGTCTGTCTGGAACTGATGGAATTAAAATAAGTGAAGTGAATATCTTAAATACACCTCTGATTTTCTGCTTATAAGAACACAGCAAAGGCTTTCCACACAGGCCCTGTTTAAGTTTGTCAAACAGACGTCATGCTGGCCTTCAATGTTTTGCTCCTTAGGGGGGGGATTAAACCAGATATCTTGTAATTAACTAAGTGGCTGCAGTCACTGCCCATTGTTTTTCAGGTCCCCCATCCATGACCATGCAGCCATTCAATCTGCACTCTGTTACTAATGGAAAAAGTATTGATCCTGACTGTTCCATATTCAGGGAGAGAGGGTGAAAAAAATCACATGAGAGGGAGTGAGAGGCAAAGCAGGGTCAATATTGGATGCATTTGCCCTGCTTTTGTTTGCTGTTGGCAGATGGACGCATTGATGTCACATACAGTATTAGCTTAGGGGACGGAGACTTAAAAAAAAAACATGACACTATACACGGTACGTGTATAACACAGGAAATCTGCTTTGACCTTTATAAAACTTATTTTCATTTAAATCATGTTGGGTTTTAAGTGTTGGTATAGTATAAACATGTATTAGAATTCACTTAACGTGGTTAAAACACCATCTAAAGTGTATTAGGTCAAACAGAACTCTGATACCGGATACTTCCTTGCACTGTCCAAACATATGCACCTTCATAGCTAATTGGTTCATCTGTATCGCCCATAGGTGTGTATGTGAGAGTGAACGGTTGTTCATCTGTATATATCAACCCTGTGGTGAATTGGCGATGCGTCCAGGGTGAACCCCACCGGATCTGCACTGGCAAGAGGTTCAGAAAATGGATGGTTGAATGAATGGATGGATAGGATGTATGAATGACTAAAGATGAAAATTCCCCTTAGAGGATTTTTTCAATACTCATTATTTTAGGGACATAAAAATAGCAAATAATCTGAATCTGCAAAGTTATCTTATTCATCACAAGTTCTATTGTTATACTGAACAATGCTGTTGCACATTGCAAAATTCCCTCATGTCATGCAGATCTGTGGCAAAAGCATGAACCTTATAACATCCACAGCTGACTGGTTTGAGGGTCAGGCTGAGGGTCACATTTTCACCATGTTTACTGTTAACTGTTTTCGTTAATGTTGCAGTTTAGTGTTAACCTCAGAAATTACAAGATGTTGCCTTTCTTATGTCTAATACATGCATTTTGCTCTCAAACTTCTAATTTAACAAGCCTAAACCTCAGCAACATTTTCATGCACTTGTAAGGTGGATCATTATGGTTTCATGGACAGAATTTTAAAGGTCACCACCATCCTTTTCTATGCAGTAGTTCAGAGAAAAATACAGTTTTAAATTCTGTGTGTCCTTAAACTGCAGGTTTAGTTCAAGTGTCACAGTTCAAGTGTTCAAGATGACCCACTGTGGATGGCCTTTCCTCAGTAGCCTGAAGGCGAGTCGATGGTTGGCCAGTGACTCCGGCCACCTGTTGTGACTTCAACAGGTGTCATCCAGTGAAGATGAAGTCCAGACTTTGGACTCACTTATTTTGGTTGTGTTTGGATCATTTGTTGCTTCATATTCTTGAACCTTGGCTTAATGAGAATTAGATGGGTTGTTTCTCTGCTGGCTGTGTTATTTTAAAAGCCTCCCATACACCCCCCCCCCACCCCAGTCACATGAAACAGCCTCTGAGCTGGAAGCTACACAGTGAAAATCTGAAGTTTTGATGAAGACCTGGTCTGTTTGGTCGTTGCTGCATTTTCTTCAGCCATTATAAAACCAGGATTCAACTTGTTCCATGCACATTTTCTACCAAAACAAATTGCCTTGCCAAAACTGTTTTGCAAAGGTACTGTCACTGTGTTCTTACCTTATAACCTGAATAATAATGGGTTCAGTCAGACCATTGAGGAGTGTCAGTAGATCTGGATATGCAATACTATTTATCTGCTAAGTGAAAGCAACAGTTTGCAGAATCTTGGTGTCTTGGTACATTTACTGTCACTACTTCATGACTCTAACACAGCTGCTAACTTTGACAACTCCATAGGAACACTTCTTCCTTACTTCTTACTATTTTGTTCAGACTAAGCAGCTGGCCTGTATGTGCAAGCAATCAGGACTGTTTTTAAGAAGAATATGTCAAAGAAGAAAAATAGACAGTTTCACGTCAACCTAAATCCCACACTAACAAAAGCAACTCAACTGCATCTGTTCCTCCTCGTCTCTAGGCCACTTTTTCTAATGCAAGTGTGAAAATTTGAAGAAAACTCTGGCAAACATCTGCTGTCACAGTATGATATGCTGAATTTATACTGTAGTTTTATTCAAAATGCTATTACTTTATGGCCACAATTAGGGCGATAAAACGATAACGATATATACGAAATAACTTTTCCTTGACAGAAATATGAGACATGCTTGATACAATTTCAGTAAAATAAATGTGTCCATGTTTTGACAGACATAAGAACAGCCAATCATAATTGAGTAGCGCCACACCAAACCACGTCAAGTTAGGGTGACGCACACAGCACAGGCATAAGAGCCAGCCACAGTACACAAGCTAATGTTTGGTCTGCAGTGGGAGATGATGAGTTTTCTCTCGAGAGAAAATTTGACCGAGAACTTGGGCGACCAGGTTACTGAAAAGTAGGGGTGTAACGGTGCACATGTTTGTGCCGAACCTTGAAGTGGAACGCACACAGTATGAGCAGGGTGGCCGCAATCAAAACCCATGTGCAATATTTACTATCCTAGATCTGGGGCACTGTAAGAGGGGAGCTGAACATGACAAATTCATGTGGCCCCGCATTCCCGGGGGGGGCTGGTGGATATAGGTTAGAAGTTGTGAAAATTTCGTGTAAGCTCCAGCGTGCAACAGAGGTATATTAGCCAGGAGTCAGACATTCAAAGCATGTTAAGTTTCACTTCTGGTATAGGCCAGTTACGGTAGTTATGGCAGTTACAGAATGCACCCCCACATATATACCCCCCGCATTGTTACATGAAGATCGGTTATATTTCTGGTAACACGTCAAATTTCATAATGCATTTAAGACCCACACAGCAGTATAAAAACTTCAGCTGTTGAGTGACACTTAATTGTTCAGAATATAATGCATTTTTACTTCAATTTATTCATTTGACATTGACAAAATAATTTATATGTCCCTTTTATTTCTATTCTCCTGTAAAACTTTAAAGCTTTAAGATTTATTTTTGGAATGAAGATTTTATTATTTGGAGTTGAACAACAAATTTAATGATGTGTTTTGTTTGTGTTCTCTTTTAAAACTTGAAAGCGTTTGCCTGCTGGTCAGATTTCTAGTTTAGTTTTAAATATATGTACCTGTTTTATTTCTCTGGAACAGTTGTATAATCTTCTTCAGCACATCTGTCATGTTCGACCTCTGACAGAAAATAAATCCTGTTTAAATCAAAAATAACCTTCGGATGTCTTCACAACTAACTTATGAGTAACAGAAAATTTAAGCTTGACAAAAATAGCGATTCTATTTATATTGTGATACATATTGATATCGTCTGATATGAAAAAAATTATCATGATATGATTTTTTCTGTATCACCCTGCCCTAGGCACAATCTGTTTCTCATTCACATACATACCAGTGGAAGACAGCTATCACATACTGCCTCATGCGTTGGCAACAATAAGGGGCTAAATGGAGCATTAGTACCAACAATGACAACTATACAGATCATTTTGTTTCCTTTGCTAAGGGATCTAGCATTCTCCTTGTTGAAGTCTGTATGCCTCTGAGGGTATGGCCACACTGTCCCCAACCAATGTTGTGTTATTTGTTTCTACCATTGTGAAGGCTGGCAACAACTGAAGGCAACCACAGCAGGCAGCTCTGCCAGCATCATTGCATTTGTGTAACTTTGTTAAACTTCAGACCTCAGAACTCACCACTGTTTCCTTTTAGTCAGACTGAAAGAAGTAGCAGCTTCTCAAATACAAGTATGTTTTCACATACAAAATGGAATGAGGTAAAGATAGGGTCTCAGACCATTGTACAAGTAATCAGCAAATCAGTAAAATAACCCAATTGGAGTATGCGGTCTGCAGACACTGTAAAGTCACTAGGTTTGTGGGTGTGCACAAGTACTTGCAGCTACTGCCTGCAAAGAGGAACTGCTTTCATATTCTTGCTATGTGAAGGACTAGTTGTGACTGCAGGACGGAATAAATTATTCTACATTTATTACCTTGGGGACAAACAGCAACAACAATTAAAACAGAGTTCTAAGGTTTATATTATATTTAGGACAATTGTAAGCCAACTACATGTACCACAATGACTTGTATACAACAACACACAATTTAAGTCCACTGATATTTACACATTGACTTTACACAATAGTTAGCACAGAGAAGCACGGCTTTGTCATCACTGAATTAGAATCTTTAACTTTGACGGTCCTTCTACAGCAGGGGTCACCAATCCTGGTCCTCGAGGGCCAGTATCCTGCATGTTTTAGATGTTTTCCTCTTCCAACACACCTGACGGTCATTATCAGGCTTCTGCAGAGCTTGATGATAGGCTTATCATTTGAATCAGGTGTGTTGGAAGAGTGATACATCTAAAACATGCAGGATACCGGCCCTCGAGGACCAGGATTGGACACCCCTGTTCTACAGCTACTGTCAATTGTCCCCTAAAATTATTGACCCAAAATGGCCACAACACAGTCTCCTGCATGTCTTAGCTTTGCTGTTCCTGAGTCACTTTATTACTAAAGTATAACCTTTTCAAAGAGGAGCACAAAGGAAAGATGGCCTCACTGATCCATACAGCTGCTGAACCTCCAGAAAAGTCATCTTGACTGGCATTATACATGATCCAGCCAATAAAGAGAAGATACACAGATATTTAGGTAATGTTTTCAGATCTAATGCTCTTATCTGTGTTGGTAAAACTTTTAATCTAAAATACAGAACGTCAGCATGGAACAAATGTTGTCAGTAATCATAAAACTGACCTTTTGGGATGAAATCATACAGAGAGTTTTCTATTATCCCTTCTGTATTTCTGTTTTACCAAATAAAGCATTTCAAATGTCAACTGAAGCGAAAGAATGGGATAGAATGAAGTGTAAGTGATGAGGCGGCAGACATGACATGAATTCTAAACACTGTATTGAGCATAAATTTCACTTGGATGGTAAGAGCTGAAAACAGCTGATGGAAGTTTGAAGACAGAGCCCTTTTACCAGGTGATATACTTTAAATGCATGTAGTGCAGGCCGCTGAAATGTCAGTTATGGCGTACAGTACTGAAAACCGAAGTGTCAGGACATTGTCCTTGAGGAGTAAAAATGAAGTCACCTTTTCTATAAACATTTATTACTGTAGTAGAACTTGGCTAACCATTTGCACATTTGTTTAGCATACACCTAGCTGTTACACTACTGCTGAATTCTGACAGATGAATATTTCAGAACACTTCTATAAAGAATAAGGAAAGAAGCATCATCGATTAACCTGGGAAAAAAATACTTGACCAGGCGGGGTGAACTGAAAACAAAACTTATCATGATGAACTCACTGAACTCACGACTGCATAAAACATACACCATTAATTCTCAACACACTGTTTAAACAACTACGTTTTTTTTGTTTGTTTTTTTAAACCATCAACTTTTTTATGACATGTTTGCATAGGGTAGAAGTTTAAGGCTAAAATGAATGTATCTGAAAAATACAGTCTAGGAAAAAAATCTTTTCTCAGATCAGCACACTTTCCTGATGATAATGAACTTGAACTAATGAACCACTGTGTCACAGCTCAAAAAGAAATCCCAGTTTAGTATGTACCTACAGTTTAAGGCCACAGTTAACGGTGCAATACAAGTTATGAAATTATAAAATACAGAAAAAGCAAAAAAAAAAAAAAAATCACAAATTCAAACAGATTTAGACCACAGAATAGTCTCATGAACTCCTTTTTGCTAGCTGCCTACAGACTGGTAACAGACACACAGCAGAAACAAATGAAAACTAATGGATGAGATGCTTGAAATAAGGAATAAAAATGTCCTGTTATGCTGTTGGATGTCAGAATAGGAAAACAACTAAAGATGATATTTAGTGTTATAGGACGCCACCATTAAGGATGCTTTTTTCAGTTAAACATGGGCATTAAACCTGTAACCAGGCAGACTGGACTGGACCCAGATGGACACACACTGGACCAGTACACAAAAACCACAAAACACTTAACAACAGAACTGAAAGTAATTGAATCACGGAGTCAGTCACTACACAACACACTGAAGCATCTGGATCCAGCCCCTGGCATCTCCGATTCATCAAATACAATCACTAATCAGGAAACTCCCTGCGATGAACTGGCGACCCTGTGATGAACTGGCGAAATGTCCAGGGTGTACCCCGCCTTTGCCCGTAAGTAGCTGGGACAGGCTCCAAGCGACCCCCGTGACCCTAGTGAGGATAAAGCGGGTTCAGAAAATGAATGAATGAATGATTAAGAAACTCAGAGTATTATTTCATATAACACAGACTGGACACAAACCAGCCCCTCCTTCACAGTTGCATTTACCTAATGCTATATATGAACACAGAAGCTGAATAACCGTATGGAAATAAAAGCTACTGTTTACCTGGTGCTTTGTGGTCCAGTCTCTTTCCTTGCCAACATGTATCAAAGGTGCTGTAAGTAGGATTGTGGCCAAAACTGGTACTGCAATCACATTCAAAATACTGAGGAGCGTGGTACCCTCTCTGCCTCCCCCTAGACTAGGGGTTGCCAGATCCAGCATGAGCGTCTTCTACTAGCGTTACCACTAATCCTTGCCACCACACCATAAATGTCATACAAAAAAATCATCACTAGACTTATTATACGTAAGTATAATATATAATAGGCCAGGACAAACGTCCTGCCCACTCAAATGGAAGTTTGCGAAGATTCAGGAGATAGGGAAAAGGGAAATGAGCCTTAAGTTTCACTTTTACTTCCACAAAGTACAAGGGGCACGGATCGCTACCGTATACCCCCCCGACCGAACTACGGATGCCGGACTACCGAACCCCCCTCCTTTCAGATTACACACCGCTACATGAAGAGGTCACTTCCACAGAAAACACTACTACAAGGAGCTACCATGGCAAGTGATAAGTCCTACACCTGGCCTCTTCATCAGTCCCGGACCAGCAGTCTCTTCACCAGGGCCAGGAGAAGAGACTGCAGCCCAGCCCAGGGAGAGGACGCCGCTGGTCTTGGACCGGGTGAAGAGACTGTGGCCCCGACTCTCAGTGGCTCCTACCGGGTGGTCAGACTAGCTGGCGTCAGTCTTCAAATTCTCTTCCACTTTCAGCCGTCTTCATGTTTCAAAAGCATCTCCTATACATCTCCTTGTTTTGTTTCTCACTTTGTCATGACGTACTTGGGAATAATAAGTGTCCTTTTAGGTTTATTAACGTCAGACATTTATGATCAGAAATGTTCCAGCTGCAGCTCAGTGGGAACTGGCAACCTGGATGCTGAAATGCTACTGACTCTGTGATTGGAAGACAGGTGATGGCTGGAGCATCAGACCAAAACACACAATGTACACAATAAGCATCATTTCGGGGCTGACACTGAGCTTTTCAAATGCAAATATTCTGGCTGGACTAATGCTGTCAGTGATATCAGTATTTGAAATGAACATGATTCCTTATTGTCTGGTGACAGTCAAGGCCATTTAATAATTACTTAGAACATAATTGCTACATACTGCACCTTTAAAGGTGGGGTAGGAGATGTTTTCCTGGAACATTTTTTACTATATTCCTTAAAATCCCCTTCACACCCCAATTGCAACCCATTAATTAAATGCTCTAACACAAAAATTTTGAAAATTTAGTCACCTGTGTAATGGACAGGACTGAAAAAACACCATCCAATCATTTTAACCGGCCCATGAAAATGATTGAATGGTGATATGTCTATCAAACTCAACTCTGCCATTTGCCCCAATAAAGTTCACCAGCAAGCTGTTTTGTCACTAACATAAATCAGTAGGGAATGTAACATTAGCCAGCTTGGTATGAATTGGGGCTGCTCTGCCGACAAACATAATAGTGAAATGCACAGATTACAGTGTTCAAAGCAAACTTTAGTGGGCTGCTAGCCTGACATCAGTCTTGCTGCAATCTGCTGTTCTTACTAGCCCAAGATTATTTAGAACATGTATCAAAACAACAAATGAAAAGTCCAACTTCTATACTGATATACAGACCTGAATTCAGAGGTATGCACAGATCTGCAGGGGAGTGCACGCATGGTGTGTTCTGGTACTCTGGAGGCATAGCTTGAGGGGGGGGGGGGTCTTAAGAAAGGGGTTTGGACTTTTGAATTGTGTATTTTCAAAATGTAGCTTGCTCAAACCATTTTTTCAGGATCTCCTGCCCTACCTTTAAGTTTTGGAAACTTCACTGTGTGTCAAAAACACACAACCTCTGGTTCATTTGCATGACTTGTGTCTAGACATGCACTAACACAACACACTTCTTGTAAAGAAATAACTTTACCCATAGGTAAAAACTTTGAATGTTTTGCTGGTTATCTGGTGGATGTTCATTGGGTTGTGTTGTGAGTGCATGGCCAAACTGCAACCATTCCAAGACTCATTATGGTCCAGCTCTAAATAAACCTCCGCTTGATGCAAATCCTAGATGAACTCCACAAGTCTACACTTAACAACCGGTGTAGGTGGATTCACAGAGCAGAAAATCTGTACAAACTTGAGAAGTAGAATTAGAAGGTATGTGGAGGATGGATCAGAGCACCACATCTGTGTTTGCTGTATTTACATACCTGCTCTCATCTCAGATACATCTGAAAAATAAACAAAGTGCATGGTTTATGGATTTTAATCCATTTGGATGCTTTACTTAACAGTGGGCTAGTGTAAGTTTAATATTAGCAATTAGAAGAACGGTGCCATAGTCTTCGTTAGTAAGCGTTGGATGCAGATATTTGGCTCCGTTTACAGTGACATAACTCTGAATAATCCACAGGGTCATGATCTCATCCTTTGTTCTACAGTTGGACAATATCCTTCAGTTGGCAGATGGACAGTGTACAGATGAAACCCAAATCTGTAACCGACAGACAGACCAGGACCTGAACTACTGACCAAACCAGGCACCATCAGCTCATTATCCTGAATATCCAATGATGCACAAACAAATGGGCGGGGGGGGTAATGGAGTGAAATCTGTAGTAGAACTGTGTGAATACAATCTCAGGCTTCACAGTGACTCATCTAATACTGGACAGATAAGGAAACCAAAGAAACATTCTGCTTGTTTTTAACCATGACTCTTCAGAATTCTACAGTCTGTGGTCCCTTCAGAGCCGCTCATGCACATTAATAATCACATATTTTAATCAGATATATTAATCCAGCATTCGTTCTCAGATAATACCCATAAATGAGAATTGTTGAATCATTCCAGTCATCTTTGTATATACAATCTGAGCACGTTCAGTGAAA
The DNA here is from genome assembly GCF_902148855.1 of Sphaeramia orbicularis. Taxonomy (NCBI): domain Eukaryota; kingdom Metazoa; phylum Chordata; class Actinopteri; order Kurtiformes; family Apogonidae; genus Sphaeramia; species Sphaeramia orbicularis. Next base: position 5,015,659 of record NC_043970.1, on the reverse strand, counting down.
TCCTTTCCTTCCAGGGTTTGAAGTGAGTCTCTTATAAAGTAGTGCAAAATAACACCACCAAATAAAAGTGCTCATTGTGTTCATGCTAGAAGGTGAGACAGATATGGTATCTTCTGGGGCTTTGTGATATCATCATTTGGAGTTTAGAAAAAAAGAGTGCAGAGGAAAAGGGAGGCATTTCATCTGCAAAACTAAATGTGATATTGCAAAACTTACAGTAAACCAACATTCACCCTGAAGTCCTTTTCAATACTGGATTTAATTACATTATAAAAAAGGATGTTCATTGAATTTCTTCTTGATGGTATGATATGTCAGTGTTGGGGGGCAAATCCTGTTACGCTGCCTGTTGGTTTTGTGTTGGTAAGGGATACATGTGAAATATGTCTGAATGTCCTAAAGCCTTCTCTAATTTTGGCCAAACTGGGTCAACATAAGGCCCAGTTTTTGTCAGTACAGACTATACTACAGATACATGAAGTGGCCACAGGTAGATCCTACGGAGAACCTGCATTGGCCATTGGATCACACATAACTGCCAAACTGAACCAATCAAGACTGACCTGTGAAGAAATACAAGAACCTGAGCTGCAGCTTTCCTGGATATAATCACTATAAAGATTCTCAACATTTCAATGACTCATTTTTCCTTTCATGTTGTAACTTTTGTCTCAAAAGCTTTTTTACTCACTGGACCAGTTGAACATGATGGACTCCTTCACATGTCACAGCAACAGGATGAAGGTATTGATATATTATCTACGTATATATGTACATGACAGTGACCACTGTCCAAAAGTCAGGTCAAAACATTCCTATCTCCCCCTGGCGGAAGGTGGCAGTATGCCTTATATACAGGACACAAACATTACCGCCTCGACCATATAGAATCATGACTATACATAATGTTCTCCGGTTACCTGTATAAACACTACGGTGAAACTAACTGAAAAAAAACATTGTCATTATTTTCTCATTTGTTTCCATTATTTGACAATAATGATTATATTGTCATCACACCACTGCATTTTATTCTCATTCTGATTCTGAGTTCAAGATGATCGAGTACCTTTGTTGATTATTTCAGTAATCGATTTCATATCTTTAAGTTTTAATATAGGTACCATTTCCAGCCCCTCTTCTAATCAAAGGTGGGTTATGCCCACCAAGCGTACAGAATATTTTCTAAAACAAATATTTTGTCAGTGAAGTGGATTTGTCACAACACATTTACAGGTGTATCTGGTATGACCTCTAGGCTGTAGTGATGTAGTTAATAAACTGTTGGTAATCTTTAACACCTTTTGGAAGTGCAATGTTTTTAACATTTGAAAATTGTATTAATTCAAATAATTATAGCTTGTTTTGCAATTTGTTTTTGTTGTCATAAAAGTGTATGATGCCTGTATAGAGTATATGTCTAAATGTATCTGAGATCTAATTAATTTAATTGTGCTGGTGTCTTTCATGTCTTATATGAAATTCTTGGTGTCAGTGAGCAAGTGAAGTTTAAATAAAAAATAACTAAAGTTGTCCTCTACTTTTGTAGCTAGGATGATTGTACATAGAGCGATAATTCAGGTCCAAGTATCTTTTTCACTCCTTGGACTGACACAGAGGTTACAGATATTTCAGATTATCCTTCTTTGCCTTACATGAAAATCAGACGAAACAAGAATAAGGCAGTGGACAGTAATCAAGCTGAAGAACCCTTGAAGTAATAGCTTGGCTTTTTGAATATAAGTTTTCCTTATTCATATTAAAAAAAAGAAGATTCATCTTTTGTCCTGCTGTATCTCTAAAAAGACCTCGCTTAGCTTTGTTCTGATTCACAGTGAAAGCGCTGGAATCAAAAATGTCAAGGGAACTATGGTTTTTAAAGAGGTACACTCTTGATCAAAAGCTTAAGACCAGTTGAAAAATTGCAAGAATTCACATTGTGCACTGTTGGATCTTAAGGAGGTTCTAAGCAGAGTTTCAAAATGCAAAAAGAAGAAATGGGAATCAGACAAAAAAAACTGTGAGTAAGCAATTAATTGAAAACAACAATTAAACTGAAATAGGCTGTTCATCAGCTGATCAAAAGGTTAAGACCACAGCCTTTAAAAGCCAAAATCTGTGCAAAAATGCGGATTCAATGTCATTTTCGCTCAGGTATTCACTCTGTCATGACCTCTGATGCTGAAAAGCTTTCTCTCTTTGAATGTGGTCAGATTGTTGAAGCTGTATAAGCAAGGCTGTTGAGGTTGGACGCAGTAAGACAGTCATTTTGAATCCACTGTCTGGAACTGATGTCCATTTTGTTAACTTCCCTCGCCATCCATCCCCAAAAGAACATGCAAGACAGTCCAAAAGAGTGACGTTATTCCTCTGTTCTCAGTGCTTTGTCAGGTGGGCATTGTGAACTGCAGCGTTGTCCAGTTTTTAAACCCAGTCATTACCACAGACGGGGGCCCTCAGTCATGTGGGATACCCCTGCAACATCTCCCCATAGCCAGCTGCCGTTTGACTCCCCTGCACAACCTGAAGCTCCATTGTTCCACTGAAGAAAAAAGCACTGCAGATCATGATGGCGCTCCCTCTACTGTGCCATCTAGAAAACATCTCCAGTGGGATCTCCTTGTCCTGCCTGCAACGTTGGAAGCCATCAGGTTACAAGGTTACATTTTTTCTCATCAGAATTAAACTGTCTTCCACCTTTCAACGTCTCATGTTTAGTGCTCTCATGCAAAGTCCAACTGGGCAGTTTTGTGGTGTAGAAGGAGACGAGGCCTTTAAAGACATTTTTTGTTCTTAAAGCCCGTCTCTCAGATGCCGTCTGATGATTATTGGGCTGCAGTCGGCACCAGTAACCGCTTTAAATTGGGTCGAGGATCGTCCCCTGTCTTAACAGACAGCCAATCGGATCCTCCAGCTCAGCGCTGGTGAAATTTTTTTGGGTCTACCACTTGACTTTCTTGTTCCATAACCCTCAGGATCTTTTAAGGAATTCAAAATGACTGTCTTACTGCTTCCAACCTCAGCAGTGATGGTGCGTTGCCAGAGGCCTTGCTTATGGAGCTCAACAATTCAACCACGTTCAAAAAGAGAAAGCTTTTTTGCCTTTGCCATCAGGAGGTCATGACAGTGTGAATACCTGACAGAAAATAGACATTGAATCAACATTTTTGCACAGATTTGCACAGACAATTTTTTTTTGTCTGATTCCCATTTCTTCTTTTTGCATTTGGAAACTCTACTTAGAACCTTCTTAAGATCCAAAATGTGAATTCTTGCCATTTTTCAATTGGTCTTAAGATTTGGGTCAGGAGTGTATTCTAAAAATCCATGTGAATTCTAAAAATCCATGTGAATTCAGAGACAGTGGTGATGTACTGCTAACTGAACTGGTTTCACATGTCTTTGCAGGGCTGAGGGTGTGTCGGTGTGTTCACGTGGATGGATGATGATCAGTGCAGTTTTGCTCTCAAATCAGTAGCCATTGATTCATCTGACAGAGCAGATAAATAAAGCTGGCTATTGGCGAGGCCTGTGTGAGCGCCTGGAAGGGGGTTTGATGGTGGCTTGCAGCTGCAGTGATCCGCTAATGGGCTTGTGCTGCCTTGTTCCTCATTGATCCCACCATTGGAGGGCTGGCCAATGGCTTATGAGCCATATCCCGTGGCCCAGACGCCCAGCATTTATGCTAGTCCATTAAACCTCCTAACACAACAAAATGACCCCGTATGGGAGCATCTCAATTATTAGATCATCAGGGTTCTGCTTTCATGTTATTTGTTTTTTAATTACTCAGCTCCATCAGAGCTCTCCTGAACCCTGTCATAAAATTACAGAGACATCACAGTCTCAACTCCAATGTGGCGGAATTATTAATCAGACTGCACAGATCATCAAATGTGACCAGAACATATGTCCTTCTGCTTAACAGAGCGCTCCATTGCATTAAACCTACCGTACATGTCAGTCACAAACCGCTGAGCAATGTGTAGCAGAGGCAAAACGACCTTTTTGGTAGCTGATTTAATACACGTGGGGTCATGAAGGTATCAACAAGCACATCATATCTGTGCTATACTTGTGTCCACAGGTTGCAAGCTTGATTTAGCAGCTCATCTCTAAAAATGTCATTGCCTGCAATGTGTTTTCATCTCTCAAAGGTGTGAAATGAAGGCTGTGCAAACATGCTTTATCCTCCACTCATGGAAAGGTTACACACTGTCCTCACAAGAGAAATGACACCATAAGTCATTTGTTCCATCTCTTCAAACAACCTGTTTACAACTTTGTTCTTTTGAGTCTCTACAAAGAGCAAGATGACATAGAACAAAGTAGTGTACATTATAGTTCTGTTAGACTGACTGTTGCTCCATGGACCAAACCATAGAACATCTGCACTGGGATGAAGCAATGATACAAGGGGGGGAATTATGAATTTGTGGATATGTTAACCTTTAAACACCTCTTTCCATGGAACCCTGACACTAAGTTAATTCGACTCATCAGAGGCAGGTTTTAAAATGTTTAGAATGTAGACAATGACAATTAACTATCTAATATTATATTACATATCAAATATGCAAAAATCCCCCTTGTTGTGTGCTAACGTGTTGCAGCAGCTGTGTGGGACCTTGCAACATATTTGCAGACATTTGCATTGAACTTCAGTGTTGACACAATGGAAAGTGGGTACTGTGGAATGAAGAAAAGTATATCACAGAGGCTGATGCTTGGCCTGTGGATTACCAAATCAAAATACTTTTCTAACCTCAAACAGAGCAGCAGAACGCAATCATACTGTTTATCTTGGGAGAAAAATATGAGCAGCCGTGGGGAGTTTGGTTTTTTCTTCTCAGTTTTTCAGCGTAGCCTTCACATCAGTGGGCTCGTATTTCAACTTGGTGTTAAAAGATTAAAAAGGAAGGAGAAAAAAAACAGGCAAGAAAGGGCCGTTAATGTAATCCATGTCTCGCTTGATGCGAGGCCATAGAAGTGGTAAGCAGTCATGTATTATCATGCATTAAGTTCACACATGTTCACACACACTCTTTGCTTGCTTTTTGGAGTCGCCTGCTGTAGCTCTTTGATCTACACTGTGTTCAATGCGATCCCACACAGACCTGCTGCAACATCAACACTACAATCCACAATCCAAATTAAAACCAAATGAACACCAATGTGTGAAAAAAACATTGCACTAACATTTCACCAGGAGAAACGTTCCCATTGTATGTCCCTGCAAACTACATAATGTTCGTATTTGTGAACCAAAACCCTATTTCTAAATGCATTAACAACCATGTTTTAAGTGTTTTAATTCACAACTGCAGGTCAGAGGTAGCTGGGGTCAGTGGTGGAGTTACAAAATCCAACACTTTGCTTTAATTAACTGGAGTTCATATGCTGACTCCCATAAGCAATAAAGTGCTTTGTTAAGATTAGGAAACCATTGTGTTTTAGTTTAAATATTATTAAATATTAGTCTGTTTTCCTCACATCTTTGTAGACTTTAACTTGACAACTTTCCAAACCCTGACCAAGAGCCATAAAGAACTCATTCAATTCCATATGAACATAGTGGAATTGGTTATAACACACATACAAAACATCCAGAAAATTAAGGGAAAATGTTTTGGTCGACAATTGAGATAATACATAACTGTGGTTGACAGAAACATACAAAAGTCACCAGATCCATGATCACATCGATTTTTCCTTTTGAACTGAAGACTCACAAACACATTGATCTTACACTTTTTCCTAAATCCTAAATTCTAGCCCTAATCCTATGAAATGGATTTTAAAGGTTCAGAAATATGACTGAAATACTTAATGCAATACGTCAATGAAATGGTGTCTGGTTTTATTGCTACCTTTGTTGGACTCATTGGCTGATGATTGTTCAATGAAGCCAATCCAACATAGTCCAAGCTCTGTTACTCTGAGATTGTATGATGGGAAACTAATTTTCCATCATGAATTCATTACATGGAACCAAATCAAAGGACACACCTGCTAATTTGGCAAATCCACTTTATGGAACAGGCCCCTGGGCTCAGTTTAATGTAGGAAACAAGCACAAATGCATTATTTAGCATTTTTTTCAGAAAGCTCTTGCTCCCTAACCTTAAGCAGAGTGTGTTTGTTTGCTCAGCCTGAACACAGTCATGGCTCTGGAAGCCAACTCCAGTTTCACCATCCGTTCCTACCAACTCCTCAGGACATTGGTGTTTTATAAGTGTACTGACTCATTCACTTAATAAACATGTTCCCACTTAACACAATTCAGACTAAGATTAAAATGTTCAAGAAAATAAAGGTAAATGTACAACACATATATCACCGGAGAGAAGGGTGGACCATGAAGTGAAAACTGAGTCAACTTGATATATGAGGTATTAAAGAATCCACCCTTAAAGGCCCAGTTCTGTCTTCATCAAATATCGTGCTGTCCCACAATTCTATCATTTCAAAATGGCTTTTTATACCAAACAGTAACACATTTCCTCTGCTGAGCTGTGTCTTTTCTAAGTCCTGCACCATCCCCAGTGTCATTCTGAAGTACACTATTTCAAGGCTGAGGGAGCAGTAAATGTAAACTACCTTTGCTATGGTAGGTCTGAAAAACAATCTGGGAGAAGTGGGCTGAGCCACACAGCCATCAGTCTAAAAGCCCACAGTGTCATGAGGGAAACCACGTGAAGAATTACACTCTGAGTGCCACAGAATTTCCCACCTGTTAGAAACCCAGAGGAAGGAGGATATCTACTCAAGTGCTGACGTGACGTGTGCATCCCCTTAAAGTCTATTCATAGAAACACTTGGATGTGAACCTGCACATCTGTGCTGCTCAGACGAAGGTACATTATTTCCTTCAGTCACGGGCTGCTCTATTTTCTCTAGAGTGGATCATTTACGGATCTGTGTCCAAGGCAAATGGAAATACTGTTGAATGCATTTCAACAAAAATACATGAACTTGTCAACATCCACCAGGTCACCAGTGACTCATTTAACTTAGACTAAGTCTGACATTAGAGCCACAAGTTACATTTAGATTGTGTTTTAGCAATGAGAAAAAACACATAAACTAGAAGATGAAAAAAGTAAATCACATGTAATGCATCCATTAAATGTGGTTTGGCCACCAACCCTAAGTGAAAAGACCACTTAAGACCAGAAATGGAGATAGGATCAAGATTTTGAGAAATCAAGACTAAAGCTGCAGTTATTGATTGTTTTGGTCATCTATTAATCTATGAATTATTTCCTTCGATTCAATTAAACAATTATTTGAATTGGTGAAAAAAGAGTAAAAATGTGAAACAGACGTGTCTGAAAATGACAAACTACTTGTCCTTTATTCCAGAACCAGCTGAAACAACAACCACAAAAATTATAAAAGTAAAATATACATTAAAAATATCTACACAGAAATAACAACAATAACAACAGTAAACTATATATAAAAGTATCTAGAGCAGTGTTATTCAACCTTGGGGTCACCTGGAATTCAAATAGGGTCACTTGAAATTTCTAGTAATTGATGAAAAAAAAAATCATAATTTTTTTTTTTTTTTTATGATTCAAGATGTATTTCATTATAATTTAAACACCACACACTTCTCCTAATAAAAATCAAGTCAAAAAAATGCAGGATATAATTTCTGAGAAGGCATATCTTGATTGACCCAATCATGTGACTTTCAAATGTTCATTGTGGCTGGTTTCAGATGCTGCAGCTCTTTCATGATTCGTAGTTTGAGTTATTGTTTTTTCAGTATTGTCAACCTTGTAAACCCAAGCTGAACTGACTGTACATATCCTGACCAAGGAAAATAAATTCCTCATTTTGTGCAGTAATCTACACCTGGTTTTTCAGCCTCTGTCCATAATAATATACATTATATAGACTAAATGTCATCTAAAATTAACATTTATTTGCAACATAGAATAGCAAACCATTATATGATCAGAAACAAATTTTTGCCAAAAAAAAAAGTCTCCGTTTTGAATGTCTGGGGTTGCCAGAAATTTGTGATGTTAAAATGAGGTCACAAGCCAAAAAAGGTTGGAAACCACTGCTCAATAGATATAAACAATATCAATCAAGTCCACTGACATCTACAAACAATATGTGCACTACAGTCTTCAACACATTTGGATCCAACATACAAACTAACTAACATACAACTGAAAAAAATAAAGACAAATACTTAAGAAAGTGAATATAAGTGACTTAAAAAAAGTGAGCTTACAGACATTTTCTGCCTTTTTGTCCTGGTCTCTTCTGAGCTACGCTCCGTGTTGTTTGTGTTGATCCTGGTGTCATGTCCGTCACAATAAGTGTCCGTGTGAAATACACTCACAGTCAATGAAAACTTTGAGACCATATTTTTCAATGTAATTTTTATTTTGAAATCCTAAACTGGAATTTTTTCATATGAATCATTTGTTTAGGATATTGGGATACAGAAACAAAAATCTAAAGAATAATTTCAAAACAAAAAATTTAACAAAAGAAAATGGCACCTGCCAAACACAAAGTCACAACAGTAGCAGTCCTGGTCGGGAGTTGTCACTCTCTCTCACCCTGGATGCCGTCAATCGTCAGCAGAGCCTGTGGTGTTGTGGTGTTCAACCAGGTTTCTGATTGTGGGTTGGGAACAGCCCATACATATGCCTGGCTATATCACTGTAGCTCAAACCGGCCTCCACCATACCCAGTGCCCGGAGACGTTGTTCATGTGATAGATGTGGCATGATGCCATTCACTGGACAAACAATGGTGGCCTTTTTTGGGCCTTCAATAGGTCTTCAAAACCAATCCTCAAATTGTGCAGATACCCACTGAGTGTTGCTCAATGTGAATTTGGTCCACTTTTGCAAAGAGACCAACCCATGTGCAATGAACCGTGACAACATGACAACTCATCATTATCTCAACTACCCGAGCACTAAGTCATCAATAAATCCACAATGAATAATTCCAACCCCCCTACAAGTAGAAATATGCATACATTTCTACCTCAAAGTTTGTACTGACTGTCAGTATACAACAGTGGAACCAATATTTAGTGGCAGCAAAATTAAGGACAAGAAGCTTTGATTCAGGAGAATTGGAATTGAGTAATTATTTTAATGTATTTGAGTCAATTAACTGTTTCAGCTTTAGTCAACACCAAAATGAGACCAAGACCAAGGCAAGGCAGGACCAGACTAGATCCACAACAGAGTCATTAGTCTTTCCATGTTGAGGTAATATTAGATGTTGAGTTCTACAATACTAGGATCAGGTTTCCATGAAAAGGCTGGTTGTTTCACAGAAGGTCTTAAATCAACACTATTGCAGGGTGATGCTGCAGTGGTGGGTGGCGTTTTAAAAGAACCTGGCCCTATTAAACACTGGTACTATTAAATCACTTTATTGCAATGTGGAATTTACTGCAGTGTTTTAGGCCAAGGTTTTTTCTTTTTTTTTTTTTTTTCCAAGTCATCCTAAATCTTGTCCTTTCCAAAAAGAAAGAAATGGATAAACTGGAAGGTCACAGTGCAAACATCCACCAAAGTCCGGCTGTCTCAATTCCTTCCTCCAACTTCAGGATCTGCCTTTTCTTATGAATCTGCTCCAAAATATGAGCTCATCCTCCACAGTTGTTTATCTGCAGCCATCATCCGTCCACTGCTTCTTGTAAGGGCTTTCACTTGAATCACACATTGTTATTAGTGGAGGGAACAAAACAGTAAAGAGCTGAGAGTCACAGTGTGATCGACAACTGTAATTACCGCTTCCTGTTCAGATTCAGATTCAGTCAGATGCAACTCTATTGAACAGTGTCATCACTGTCCTACAGCATCGTGAACATCAGATTGAACATTTACTCTAGATTTGAATAGAACTGAATATTCTTAAAGTTTTGCAACTGATATAGCTGTTAGACTAAGGAAAAGAAACGGTTCTTACATTTCTACTGAAATGCTTGAAGACATTATGTCTCTTTGAAAAAAAAAAGACCCATTTCTCTGGAACTCATTTTTAAAATGTCTATTTGTACGAGCTGTTAGAACTTCAGATGATTGCTTCAAATCTAAAAACATAGTTTTTAATAAAACTAAAAAAAGGAAAGACTGGTTTAAAGTACAAGCATAAAGGTATGAGTCAGAGGTAAATAAAGGGATGGTTTCTAGTATCAGCCTCCCTGTAAATACTGTCGAGGAGATGCTGATGACCACGGGGCCTAATGTTTGGATGCAGCCCAGCTGGATCAATGTCTGTCCTCCACTGTTACTGTTCACTTTATGCAACATTCAACAGCTGCAAACAGGCCTTAACATTAAAAATGTATTTCTGTGGGCAACTGCTAATTACTGCAGACACAACGAATCAAAAGTTACACAAAAAGAGATCTATTTGCTAATGCTTTCCAGATAAGTGGCTCACTTAAAGATTATGAACCAAGCACAAACAATTTGACATGCAAATTTATGCACAGCATCAAACTCTCCCCTGGTGTACTTTTTAGCGATTCAGTTTTTGGATCACAGACACATTTCTGCTGCAGGCGGATGACAACTGGCTTCTGTTCTTCTTCCATGACATCTTCCTTTTCAAGAATTAATGATCCCAATCTAGCCGGTGTGATTTCAATTTTACAGTGAGCGTTGAAACAGAGAACCGAGCTGCTGCGCTGTTGTGATGGAGCGTGTCATCTCTGTTTAGGATGTTGATCCCCTCAGGTCAGCGGCTCCAACAATTAAACCAAAACGGCCTCACCTTGAATTTGCAGACGGGTTGCTCTCAATAAACGTCGGCAACAAACAGATCCGCCGGTTGCTATGACAGTGGTTTAGGCAGCTGAACACACCATGTGAATAACAATATGGCTCAGTGCTGCTGCTGACTTTAGAGAATGACCAAAAGCAGCAGACATCACCTCAGTACTAGTTATTTTCTCATTTTATTTTGTTATTTAGACTTTCATATGCAATAAGAGGCTGTCTGACTCATGCTAAGGCAACATTTCATGTTATTCCCTAGATTCAACAAAGGAACCTTCTATGCTGTCATCTGTTGCTGTTATTGGGAGCACGGCTATGCAGTATAGTGATAAACTTTATATATAGTGAATGAAAAATCTTATATCATTGTGTCTTACCCTACCACAATAGCAAAAGACACTATATTGCCAAAAGTATTGGGACACCTCTTCAAATCATTGAATCAAGGTGTTCTGATCACTTCCATGTCTACAAGTGTATGAAATAAAACACCTAGACATGTAGACTGATTCTAAAAACATTTGTGAAACATTGGGTCGACTCTCAGGAGCTCAGTGAATTCAAGCGTGGTACCGTGATAGGACACCATCTGTGCATTGTCCATTCATGAAATTTTCTCACTACTAAATATTCTACACTCAACTGATGGTTTTATAACAAAGTGGAAGCAATTGAGAACAACAGAAACTCCGCTAAAGTAGGTTACGTTAAATTACAGAATGCAGAAAGCTGCCACCTTTTGTGCTGATCTCAGAGTAAATATGTACAGACATCCAAACTTCATGTATCCTTCAGATTACCTCCACAACAGCCATAGAGAGGTTCATGGAGTAAGAAGGTCCATGCAAAGTGGCAGGTTCAGAGGCAAGCAGCTGCCACTGGACTCTAGAGCAGTGGACACTGTTTTCTGGACTGATCAATCACACCTCTGTCTGCCACTCCCATGGTCCAGTCTGGGTTTGGCGGTTCAGGACAACGGTACTAAACTGACCACATTGAGCTCAGTGTAGAGTTTGCTGGAGGGGGGATTATGGTGTGGACATGTAGACATTATTGTTATGATCATAATATATTTTTGTGAGTTTTGGGTATCTTTTGGGTTTTAACCGAACCACGTTTTGCCTCCTTAACTTCAATACGTTCAGATTAACAGTAAACTGCCAGTAGAGACAGGACAGCTGGAGGTGCTTTAGCATTTCCGTCTCCACTTAGATGTAGTAGATGCTTAGTTTATACCCTGTCACTGCACAGTAAGTGGGGTTATTATGTTCAACAGATTGAGACAGGATTTTTAAAAAAGGCAATATTGATGTTTGTAGGAAGTGTCACATCTGCTTAAAGAAGGTTACAAATAAAGATGATCCACATTAGCCATGGGGGGTGAATGGTATCATAAGGACTTTAAAGAATAAAGACTTCTTAAGTTGCAGACACCCCTAGATAGTCCTGCAATGACTATGATGGTATGAAGCACTTAGATAAATAGGAAATCAGTGGTGTTTGAAAAGCTGCCTTGTGGATTACCAAGCAGAGGAACTGCCTCTACACAGCCTTGCATCATTTAAACTAACTGAATAATGGGACAGTTCTGCAGGTAGCTGCCCAGTGGGCATTCCTTTCTGAAAATATGACCGCTGAAGGCCATTTTAGTGAATTTGTCCACTTCTGTTTCCAATTTCAACTCGACAGAATTTGTATTATGCTCAAATAAGTCCTATAAGGTCATTTTCTAGTTCGCAAATAAATCCAAAGCAGTGAAAATATTTGGTAGGAGTGCAACCACAAAGTGCTGCCTCTGATGATGATAGAGCAGCACTGTGAAAGATATGGACACTTTCCCACCACAACAAAACGAAGCACGGCAAACTAGCTGGAAAAATGTTCCCGTGCTGCTCCCACTGTGCTTCCAACCATCCTTTTTATTAACGTGAAGTTTTGTCGCAGCCTGGCACCAAAACGCCTCTCTGATCCAAAACTCCCCCAGAGAGAGGAAACGAAGGACAGAGAGGGAAGAAAAAACATAGCACAAGAGAGAACAAAGTCAGAGTTAAAGTCTAAAGAAAGAAGGTAAGAACAAAGAGAAAGAAAACAGAGCAACAGGAGGGAGGGAATGCGACGCGAGGTGATACACTGTATCAGAAACGAGAACCATGAGAAGAGAAAGAAATGCTTTCCCACAAGGAAGGTTTCAAGATACCTAAATTGGCTTTTTTTTTTTTTTTTTTTTTTTTAGCTTTTTCTTGCCTGTCATAGGAAGCACAATCCTGCTGAGCCTCAGCAATAAAGCTGAGCTGTATGCAACATTTACATATGCAATTCATTTGCAAAGGGAGTCTGTCAAAGAGAAAGGAGGAAGGCGGCAAATTAGAACAAATCAGAGAGAAGGCCAGAGCAGGAAATAGTATGAAAGGTATGTTTTCAGATGTTATATCCAAGCAGAACAGAGTGGTTAAAAAAAGACATAGATCCCACAGTGCAGCAGCTAAGGATGATGAAATAAAAATGAGAAAAATGAAAAGAATTAAAAAGCTGTAGAGTTTGGCAAAAAAAAAAAAAAAATGGTACTATTCTAATTGTCATCCGGAACTTTCAGCCTCATGTCATCATTGCCTATTACAAAAATAGTTTCAGATGACAATTAGAGTTGTACAGTACAACAGCACTGCTGACCTGACCATATTCTGAAATCAAACCTGGGAAGCTCTAGTGTACATCCATGTTTGTTCAGATTCATTATGAAGACTAGAACAGAATAAATCTTTATTGTTACTGTTACCGGAAAAATTTAAATCAGTTTAGCAGCTCTGTTTCTGTTTTAGCAGCAAATTCTTCAAGTGCAAAAACAAAGACTGTATCTAAAACAATCACAGTCACATCACAATCAAAGTATACTGAAAATGTATAACAAAAAATACTGACTATACAAAACTACAAACAAAAGGCTAATTCTATACCACAGACAAGAAATATGTGCAATATATAAATGAATATACAAGGGAAAATTAAAAGCAAGGTGCATGAGTCCTAAATAATGCACTGAGGGTGAGTAGTGCATTGAAATTACATGTATTATGTGTATTTTTTGGTAAAATACACTTTGTCACTATACCAAGGGGCAAGGATGAAGCCAAGATAAAGCCAATGTGAAAGTATCAGTGGGAGCTATAATGACGCTGATAAAGCCACTGGGGTCGCTTCCTAAAAGCCACGGCTCCATAGACTTATATTGAACTTTAAGGAAAAACATTAAGTCAGTAATTTCTTTCTCGTACTGATTCCAGGTCTTATCTGTTTCCATTTGACCAAAAACTGAATACAATACAGTCCCATATTAATTTTTTGCCCAAGTCTGTATTATAATAAAAGCATCTACAGGAAAACCAAGCAACCGCTTCAACTGATCTCTTCCTGCCCTGTATCTGTAATCATCAGCCTGTCAGCTAATTGGATCAACCAATCCCAATCACACTAAACATTTCAGACATTTTGGAATTATGATTAATTTCCTGTGTCTGCCTCTGCAGCTCTCAGTTATCCATAACACCCATCTCATTTGAGATCTCTGTGTGCAGAGTCACAAAGGAAATTCTAAAAATACATGCTGAAGGTGCCATGACTAATTAGCACTGTTGCACTGATTGTCAGCTGGTGACAGACACAGAGAACTAGAAATAATAAAGGTATCATAGCTTTTGTGTTCCCTCTCACCATGTCCAACAACCTCTTTACATTGCCTTAAAGGAGACAGTCCTATAGAAAGGGTTTTGATGCGGAAAAGTAAAAGTGAAGCTAAATAATTACATTGGTGCTTCCTGACAGGTTGCAGTTTTTTCCTTCTCAGACAGAGCCTTGTCATGGTCAGACATTCGCCCTGGAATGATCTGCTCATGCATATATTGCTTTCCCAGACAATCCATCACTATTACTTGAAGAAAATGTCAGGAGTGCTGGGCTCAGACAGGTAGGGGTTATTTGTGCACACCGCTGTCAAACAACATCAGAGCTCTCAGTGACCTTTGGAGGGCTCAACAAAGACTTATTTATTTTTTATCTGCATGCAAAAGTCAACCTTGGAAGAAGAAATCCTTCGAAGTACTCTGCAGTGTAAATACAGCCTTTACAAGAAAAGGACTACGACAGGAAACGGATGCAAACAACGGCAGAGAGCACTTACTTGCACTTTTTGTAATATGTTGAGTTTGTGAGTGGAGAAAGCATTGCTTACAACACCTGACATGAGAGGCAATGATACACACAATATTGCCTTTCATGGTCCACACTGTAAATCAGATACTATAGTGATTCTGTTCCCCACAGAGCCTAATTTATTCTGGTTCTCAGCCAAAAATCATTTACAGCAAATGCAATAAATCCTGCTCATACAGTGAACACATCCTCTACACTGTGGTGTCATCAGATTTTCAAGGACACAGATCTGGCATATTCTCAAAATCCTTTTTTTCTTTTTGAAAGAAAAAGAAAGAGAAGACATTGTTGTCTTCCTTCATTTCATAAGGTTATCTGCCTGTTCTATACTTAAGTACGAATACGTTAAATGAATCAGTGGATAACAAAGAACTGTGGGTAAAGTTTATCTTTTTCATGGCTTGCACAGTGATCAACATGAAAGCCTTTTTAAAACTGTCAGGATGATTCTGCTTCTCCCAAAATAATTGCATTTTTGAGGCTAAACTTATTTTAAAACCTTGTGATGGTTATGTGTTTGAAACCAGACACATGTAACAGGTTCAGATACACAAAAAAACATTCTAGATCCATGCAACAAATTCAACAGCAAGTCCACCATTTTGGTTTGAATACTGAGTTTTTCCAGACATGATAGAATCATACTTTAAAACACAATACAATACAATTCTTCCATGAAAAATAATAATTTCATAATTCCCATAATTCAATGTATATTATTATTATTATTATTATTATTATTATTATTATTAAGCATTAAATGTAAATGTGTCAAAGGTGAGGTGGCTGTTTTTTTCAGTCACCGTATGACTGAAATATAACTGTTAAATTCCAAAGCTCTTTAGATGATTTTCGGAGCAAAAACAATAAAGGAGACACTATTGTTGTTTATTTAAAGATAAATAAATATATATAAAAAAAATAACACCACAATTTCCTCTTCATCAGTTTGAAAAGTGATCTAAAGGTCGACTGCCTGTTGTAGGGCTGTCAGTTCTACCAGACGTCTCTATCAGAGGGAGCAACAATAAAGACCTAAACGTGTCAAGACAACAGAAAAAGAAAGGTTTCAACAGCTAAAGTTTTCAACATGAATGAGGCAACTCCTGTAAAGTCAACCTTGAAGTGAGATACCGTAGGTTTGACAAACAAACTGGAGGATTTTTGGGATAACTCACAATAACTGCATTTTTTTGTGTTTGTCTTAATATGATATCTTAACTTCTGCAAGAGAATTAAAATAAATATTTGTATAGTCTGTTCACTTCATAGACACTGTAGAAGGTGACAGCTGCACCTATTTCCACCTGCAAAACACAGAACACGCATGTAGAAATAAATGTGAACTGGGATTTCAACTCATTTCCCTGAGCAAATCCAACCCTATCACTGTGTGCAGCTTTAATGTGGCAAACGTCCAGGTTTTAAATGGACAGGACACCTGTACTTTCAATAAATGTATGTTATATTTATGATTTTCTTCCTAAATCAATAACCATGTCCGTTCATCCAGGTGAAGATTTGCTCAAAAAATAATTTCAATCATACACTGCCCAGCCTAAAAAAAGTCACACATGCCATATTTGACTGCACCACCTTTGGTTTTGATTACAGAACACATTCACTGTCACATCTTTTTTGCCACATAATGCTTATGTAGTGTCACATTAAGGTTCTACAGATGCACCGACACCACATTTTTCCAGGCCGAATACAATTACAAGTACTTACATTTGAGTACTTGCCGATACCAAGTACCCATATGAGTACTTAATAATACCATTACAGTTCCTAGTTACTTTTGAAAATGTGCTTTATTGTCGTTGTCATTAGTCTGACTGGAACAAAGTGCTGCTACTGACATTTAATGTGTTGGAATGAGTGTTTTTCAATCAATCCACCAGGGGGCACTGCTTTTAATTAACCATACTGGACAAATACCACGAAGAAGAGTGAAGTTTTATGAGAAGAAGTCAGTAATAACAAACATGGAGACAACAGAGGTAACACTAATGTGGATACTACTGTTGATATTAATGAGGGTAGTTGTCACTAACTCACACAGTCACTCTTTGAACAGATCCTCTACTTCCATGGTTCCCAGTGGTGTTCTCCGTCTGGGAATGCATCCGTGAGCACCTGGAAAATGGATGGAACATACGCAGAGGACGGACAGAACGCTCTGTCCGTATCCGTCTGTGTCTTTAATGTTACTTGCAGTCAGTGTTACTTTTGTCACCGTCATTTATTTTTGAAAAATCTCCACACTTCTGACATTACTCCTCCACCGTGTACCTGCTGCACTTAACTGCGAATGTCACACTGCCATAAAATGGTATCGGTGCAGTTGTATCGGAGTACTTTTATGAGTACGAGTACAAGTACACACGCTGAGTATCGGACCCGATACCCAATACTGTATCAGTGATAATATTTTTCCATCCACAGTTGTATTAATTTTTGATTATCGATGGGAGAGTCGGACCGCTGTATCAAGTCTTCATCACATCCCAAATTAGAGTCTGGACTTTGTGGAGGCTCATTCTCCCTGAACCATTCTGTCACAAGCCTGATGATCCTGATCAATCCTGGCATTGCCCAATCTTTAGAGTTAAATAACCTGTTCCAGCTGAAACATTATTAACCACTGCAGTACTTACCCATGGACAGATCTGAACTATTTGCTGAGTTAAATCCAGGCAGTTACTTTTTTTGGGCCAGGCTGTTTATTGAACTCTAACTGATGCAGTAAGTCCTCTCATGTCTTTAATGTCAAAAAGATTTTTTTGCTACATAAGCATTATGTGGCAAAAAAAAAATGTTGCAGTGAATGTCCTCTGTAATCAAAACCAAAGTTGGTGCAGTGAAATATTGCATGTGTGACTTGTTTTTTGTCTGGGCAGTGCATTTTCAGGGCAAGTATAAGGTAAACAGTTAAAGCTCACCCACCTTTCCATTTTTTTCCTCTACGTTCATTCTACCACAGTAACACAGATCTAATTCCAGCCATTAAAAACTCAGATGTTCAAAACATCTTATAACACTTTATGTAATGAAACTATTCAGGAATGCTTAGCTCACCTACATCCAGAAGAACAGCCATTTCCAGACTATGCCTAAACAAACTGACCCCTCTTAAAGTGGGTTTGTTGGACCTGTCTCTGGTCTGCTGGGTTTGAACAACTGTTGTTTCTTACAGCCAATACATGCTGACACATCTGATGAGTGACAGAACTTCTACTGCTCCTGTATCCTATTTCCCCTTTGGTTATAGTGTGTATATAAGGATTCTGCATGGAGACTCCACCTAATGCATCCAGCCAGTTTACAACAGAGCGTTGTCGCTGATAGAATGACTCATCCGGCCATCCCTCTGGCGTACAACCAGATAAAAAAGCTGATAACTCTGTTGAGCAGCAGACATGCCCTGAAGCAATGAGACTCAACAAGGCCCTCATGAGCACAAGGAAACTTTCTTCAGTATTCCAAGAAGATGATAGACTGCACAACTTTAGCTCTTTGGAAGACGGATGAACACAGGGCTGGAAGTGGGAACTGTGACAATGTGTCCTGATTTGATACTATCACAATACTTTGGTTTCGAGTATTATAAACACATTTTAGTTACATATTTCAGCAAGACTTTTTATGTTGATTTTAAAAAGGGAAACGTAGAATCGTCTGTCATGAGTAATTACTGAGACAAAAACCTAAACTCAGTCAGATAAATCCACTGCCCTCACCTCATAATCTCAAATCTTGAAATATGTCCAAATAAGCATATGTGAAGTCACACACGCACCTACTAGTACAATTCTGCTTAAATACTGCAATTCTGCTTCTTAAGTAAATATGTGTATAGCCTGCAGTGTTTTCATTATTATTATTGTTGTTATTATTATTTGTTTGTCTCTTTGCACTACCTTATGACGCACATGTTCTCTTGTACGTATCAACATAGGCTATTCTCAATTACAAATTTTACACCCTCTCAACTCTTCAGTGCTTGATTGTCTTATTGAGGTCAAGATTTCATGTGCAAGAGAGACATAAGTACAACATATATATTTACATACACATTATAAAATAGATTTAACCAAACAGGGCAGAATACACACATGCATAGACACACGGAATTAGCAAAACCTAGTTAAAACTTTTGCAGGTATTATTTAAAATCAAAGTAAAGGCCAGCAGACTTTCAACGTGGTTATCAGAGGATTGACAGTAGTCTTTAACTGGGGAAGACCTGGTTTATGGTATACAAGACTGCGTCATCAGCATAAAAGTGTGCAATACAGAACAATACAAGTTGAACTGACTAAATACAATGTAAGTATAGAGTGAAAAGAAATGGACCCAAGATTGAGCCTTGAGGCACTCCCTTGTTTACTACTGCATATGACAGTGAGATTTATAACCATCAGCATAGACTGAACCCGACTGGGAAAAGTATGATTTTAACTGGTTACAAGCAGTGACAGAACAAAAAACAGGCAAAGAAACTTACATAAACAAATGTGTTTGCTTGAGTTATGTTGGGGCCAACTGACTGCTGTGGTTCAAGGACATGACTGTCTACCATGAAACAATGTAGCTGTGTGTTTACTAAGGATTCTAAGATTTTTGAACAGATGAGACAGTTTAGAAATTGTTAATTAATTGTTAAAATGGCCAGTCACCAGTATATGATGTCATGACCTGTGCTGTCTTCCATAATGAGGGACTATTCTGGATGTAAGACTTGTATTAAATATATGTGTAAGTCAGACAGTTACAATGGGAGCACTGAGATAAAGGTGTCTTACATCAAAGTTGGATTTACTTTCTTATGTGAGGATCTCAGAGATTGTGACAGGTCTGATATTATCAGTGGCTATTAAAGATATTATTATTACTACTAATTTCCATTATTATTATTAATATTTCCAGTTTTATTCTTATCACAAGCTGTAATGAATTGGTTATTGAGCACTTCAATCATATCACTCTTATTCAAAACTGGCCTGTCCCTACTGTTAGTAACAGGAGGAAGCAGTATAGACAACTTACTTTCAGTGATTTCACCAGTTTCCAGAATGCTGCTTCATTACCATGACAACTTGTAAACACAGACAGATAATAATTCGATTTTGCTTTTCTTATAAAGGTGATGACACAGTTCCCCTGTTGCCTGAAGTTCTGCCAGTGAGTGTCATTGCCAGAGGCTCTCACAAGAGACCAAAGTTTATTTCTTTTGAATACCGCTAAAGCAAGATCAGTCTAGAACCAGGGATTGGATCTGTTTTCAGATGAAAGTATGGGAAAAGTAATTCAATACTAAAACAAAGTCTTGAATAGTACAAGTTGCATCACTGTTTGATTCTTTTAAGTCATGGAGGAAATCAAGTATGCTAAAATGTTTAAAACATCTTCTTTTGCAAATTTTGTCTTGGTTTTTAGGGTTTGCGTGTTTCTGACACAGACTACACCAGATGCTGTAATTGTGGGGTTTGGTGGTCAATATTATGTCATTTAGTGAGGATTTAGCTGTGTCACTGTGTTTTAGGGATGCAAATTATCAATTAATCCATTAATCATTAGTTGGTTGACCTTATCGATTGATTAACGATTAATTGATAAGCAGCAATTTTCCTGAGAACCGGAATTTCTCTTTCAATAGGGTCTATAAGAATAAAAGCTAAATACTGTTTATATACTTCATGAAAAAAACATGTCAAACTCCTTAATGACTGATTTATTGTACCGCTGGGGATACAGTACAGGCAATGGCATTTATGTAGTAGAACTAAATAAATTCAGCAGAGAAATTCAATAAAATAAATTGATCTGAGGAGGGGCAGTTCAGAAGAAATGGGCATTTCTGACTTTGCATCACTGACATGATGGAGCGAGATTTCAGCGCTCCACCATGTCCCTAAAGCGATTCTAACTCATCAACGCCATGATCTGGTTCGATGCTATCCCAGCCACGGCATCGCAGCGATAAAGCCTAGTTTGGGCAGTGGCACCCCCTTCTGTTGACACCACAAATCCTGCCGTGGAAAAGGTCAATTAACTGACAATTAATAATTTAATTGAGCAAATTCTTTTTGACAATTAACTGACAGTCAATTAATTGTTTACATCCCTGCTGTGTTTTGGTTGTGTAGCCCTACATATCAGTTAAGTTAATTTGTCAGCTTTACTACATCACCAGTGTAGGTTTAGTCCACTGTGGTAAATAGTTCAGTTGATACATATGATGACCAGAGGTTCTTGAATTCATGCAGAGCTTCACCAGCTGCAGACAGGAGATGATAATGAACAATAACTGAAGTGACACTAACACTAAGTCCAGAGCGACGTAATCAAACTCTGTGTGCAATGATAAAGCCTTGAGCAGATGTACATTAAAACAGTCCTTTACATGAATCTATAACCATCCAGTCTTACTATTCTGGTCACATCTGAAAGAGTTATAACCAGTAATCTTTATGTCTTCGTTGGTCATAAACTGTTTCACTAACTGTTATATTCACAAACAATTTTTTGGAAGCATACTTCTACGTATATTGTATTGCAAAACTTAAACCCCTTAATTTTTTAAATTAAGGGGTGAGTTTATTTCACTTGTACTATTAGATGTTTCAAGAGAAGTAGTATTTTCCTAAGGGCAGGTAACAGTTTCTGTAGAAATAGCAGTAGGAGAAACAGAACATGCTGCACTTGCATTATTTAATTATTTGTTTTATTTATTTTATTTAATGCTTAGCATTAAAATGTATTGATCACGATTTTTTAGAGATGAGATAGTACTATCTAATGGTTAAGTGAATTTGGAACAGAAGAGGATTTGATAGTCCAGAGGCACAGGAAGAACCTTATTAGACGGTACTAGGGATGTTTGACATTACAGTGAGTATTGTATTGGGTGTGGGTAGGATTTACCTAATGGCGATGTGGACTAAGTGCGTTGACTAGAGCAAAGTCAGTGTTTACAGAGTGATTTAGTTTAAATGGAGACCATCAGGACTGAAAAGTTCTCTGCAGACCCAAAACTAGTCAAAGCTGTCAATGAACTCAAACTTCAGGGTTGGGAAGCTGCATTCTCTTTTCAGCCAAAGATGTCATGACAACCACAACTCAGGGATGGGATCAGTCCAGAAGTAGAAATATGTTTCCTGTGTTTTTCTGTTTGTTGTCCACTGACATCATTTGATCCCATTTGGATAACCATGTTGGAACACAAACGTTGAAAACACTGGCTCCAGGAAAGCAATATGTGTGGGCACCTTTGGGTCTGAAAAATAGTAAATCAAATAACCGTGGAATGAATGAAAACAATATTTTTTGTTCGTTCAAAAGGGATTTTTCTTCTTTTTCTCTGTAACACTGTAAGGTCTTACTTTAAGAGTTTAAGATGATTTTTGCAGATGATATAACTGTGTGTAATTAAACTGACCCTACCATAAGATGGTTTTGTTGCAGCCAATCTGAAAATAAACAAAATATGATTGAAAAAAGGAAGTGAATGAATTTTTATCCTCACACCTGTTAGTTAACCTCTTCAGTTCATATCTTATGGTGCAACTCCTGTGTGGTTGCCAGAGTGAGACAGATTTCAAAAATATATAAAGATAGAAAAGAATAAGTCATTGTGTAGCTGCAGGGAAGCTAAGGTAAGGTAGAGATGAGCTCCACATGACATAACTGAATAAAAATGTCTCTCTGACTGATGATTGGATTGTGTTTTGACCCTGTTAACCTGAGGTTTCCTGTAAAGCCAGATTAGGAGTCCTGCTGCTCTTACTTTCCAGTCAAAATAATGAAACAATTGAATTGGCAGAGAGCGACTGGGAGGATGGGAGGCCTCCTCATTAAAAAGCCCTTTATTCATCCTTATTGCATTATAGACATCTTTTGTGCAGCTCTGCTTCTCCATGCCATGCTCTAATGTATTCACACCAGCCTCTCACTGCCGTTGGAGGCCCAGCTCAGGCATCGGGTGGTGTTCGAGCTGTAGTTATAGACTCCACGCTGGGAAATGTTCAAACTCTGACATCAGAAACTCAGCATCATGTGACTTCCCTTCAGTGAAATGCAACAGAGCTTTCTGAGCACTGCATTCCAACTGTGGAACACTTTGTTATTCAGGTTGTTTAATAAGGTTGTTAGGCTGAACCATGTTTTGAGGTTTACTTTTCCACACTTTATATGGTCTATTAACATGGTACATGTGGAATTGTTAATTAAACAGTGTTTAGAGATGTGTTATCCTGGAAAGATCAAACACCGTACTTATCAGGAAAATACATTTTCTCCACCATCTCTTTATTTCTGTGGTTCTGAGTGTTCGACCATATGTCAACACCATATGGTACAAGTGTTTGTCCACCACTGTAACCCTGAGGTGTCTGAGAGTACGTTGGCCGTTTTTGAATACTTTTGACTTTGACTTTATATTTCTCATTAACAAACTCTTTACCTTGTCTTGTCTGGTATAATTTTTCAGTACAACCACCTGTGTGACTAGTTTTTTGTTTGTTTTTTCATTTCACCTGCTGTATTAACACAGTAAACCTATAATCACACAAAAAAAAACATGAAATCCCAGTAGGAAAAACTTACATTCGTAATGGTTTTTCACCAAAAACATGTTGAACAAACCATTTTCATAACTTCGAATGAACATATAAATTGAAAACTTTAGAAAAACAATTACGAATTTAGCAAATAACAAAGTTATATACAACTATTTACATGAAAATGTAGGTAATGCTTCAGGCATTTTTTAGAAAAACTATGTACAACTATTTACAAAACAATCTGGTGTCACATTGTGACGCACAAATATGTTCAATGAATCATTTTCCAACTCACAAAACTATATACAACTATTTATAACAACAATCAGGCATCACAAGATGTCACAAATCTGATTGGTAGATGTAGTTCCCTTTTACACCAAACACCCTCAAATGCTTTTTTTTTTTCATTCAATCACTTCCCTTAGAAAAATGTTTTTACCATCTCTTCTTGCACCAAACGCACCGAATGTGATGACTATATTGGTGAAAATTCTGTTTTTATTGTGTGTTTTACTTGACCTTTTAACACCATTGACTTCACAGTATTATTTTAACATCTGCACTTTTACACAATGTGACACGAAGACTCAGCGAGGCTCCATCTGCTGATACATCAGCTTAAACAATTTTGTGATTTGGACGCGAGGGCATCTACATGGACTACAAGGTTTAAGTCAAACTTGGGTAACCAAATGAAAATCTCAAAGATACCAGGTCGATGTTCTGAGAAACTCTCTGAATCCGTCAGCAACAGGAACCTATCGAGGCAGGCGAACAGTCTTATCTCAAACACTAACCATGTTACCATCAAAGTGGATGGACAGGGCTCCATAATCTAATGAGGATTGACTGAAGCACTCCTCTGAGAACCACTCAATCCTGAGATTTAATATGGAGCCTAATCTCACATCTAATGCATGTTGAAGGACCTTTATCCATGCTGCACGTGCCGATGACCCAGCCCTCACATCCTGTACTGGTATCATGTTCAGTCAGGTAGAAGTGCTCAGGCCTGGCCTCTTGGATGTTGCTCAAAGTGATTTCAATATCACATCCTTTGTGTATATGTGGCACTAGACAACTAACACTAATTTAATGACAAAACTGGGGGAAAAAAGGAATGAACTGCATATTCAAATCGGAATGATGGGTGTAAGTTATGGGACCAAGGTACGTCAAAGTCAAACCCAATGCAGGAGCTGGCTTCAGGTGTTTCATTAATATTAATCAGATAAGTCAAAGTAATAGCTGTTGGGTAAGTAAGTGAAATAAATGCAAAAACTGGTAAAAACAGGTTTGAAAATTGCACATTCAAATAATTTTTGGCCTAGGATATGGGCTGAGGAGGCCTTTGTTGTAAGTGTGGGTCTCGGATGTCTGCCTATATTCAGGTGTAACCTCATTAAGGCCCCTACAGAGTCAGGCATACTTGACTCTGTGGTCGTCCAAGTGTACTTGAGGCGGACTCAATGTGGATGACCGCCGGGCACGTCCATGCAAAGCTCAATTTTTACAACTGCGTGGACTCTGTGTATGCGTACTCGGTCACACAATGTAGGATGATGTAAATGTAGGAAATTGGTACGGTCCACTATGAAACCTCAAATGTCCGCTGACAGTGCGTGCAGAGTCTGCGCCACTGACAGTACGCACACAGTACCCCCGCCTCTGTGGGAGCCTTTGGAGGATTTCCTTTTCTAAAGGCCACTACTCAGGCATTATACTATACGCATGGCCATGATCCTAAAAATCAAGCAAGTTCTATGAGTTGTCAATCACCTGTAGCCTGTTAAAATGTTAAGCAGTCTATTAAAAAAACTGTTGGTGTTTCAAAAGCACCTTTTAATTGGTCTGTGCTCAAAAGAGTCAAATTGGCCAAAAATGAGCCCTGCATGGGATATTTCTGCATCTGTTCTTTCATCCACATGCCCCTGAAGAGACAGTTCCATTTGGCTTCATGTCAAAAGCTGATTATTAGAAAGCTGCCAAACAGATTGGTGTTCATTTACAATTAATATTAGCATGACCCCCCCCCTTCCCTTTTTCCATTTTACTGAAGTTAGTTGCTATTACAATTCACAGTGTGAAATAAAGCATTTTTCTTTCACTCGGGCTTCAATTATAGTTGGCAAATATGGGCAAGGTGTGAACGGCCTAAGGCTTTATATATACATGAATAATAGGTAATTGAAAAAACAACAGACTTAAATAATCAGCGTTAAGTATGTACACATCTTGGGGGAAACTTTGATTTATTGACTTTGTTCAGTCTTGCCTTTGTATTTGCTTTGACAGTCCATATTTCCTCTGCTCAAAATGAGTCTGTAATGGAGCCAATTATTTGCTTTTTTAGGAGGAACATTTGATTGATCACTTTTATCCAAAATATTTTTGTGACACATTTCTAAACTGTGAAATGATGGCAGATGTGGATGTGTTGAGCAGTATATCAGATGACATACAAACAGGCGTCGATATGACCACTGAACCGGGTTTAAGCTGCTGGAATCAGTCCTGTTCTTTCTACATCATCCACAGATTCATCCTGGATGGGGTTTCGATGTAAAACTGAGTTAGTCAGTGGTTTGGACTACTACCTCACAGTTTTTAGATTTGGAGTTTGCATGTTGTCTTGGCTTCCCCTCCATCAAAAACAAATCTAAGGGTCATTCTTTAGTCAGTGACCGAGGTCCAAATGGGATGGGCTTTAGGGCATTAAGGTGACCTCAATGCAGAGAATGGATTATGCTATGGGGACAATAAAGGTGAAATAAAGCTGTGTCAAAAGGTACTGTATCCTGTTTTTATACTTGGAATAAAAGGAACAAATTTAAGGAAGAACTTTGAAACTTTGGCAGGTACAGCAGTAACTGTATTTACAGAGTGTGTTGACAGTCAAGCTGAATAGGGTAGTGCAACAACAGAACACAAAGAAATGCCAAATGGGTACATTTACCTATTTTGTTTGACTTAAAAAAAATGAAGCCGAAGAGAAACTTTGTTCTTGAATATATTTTTGCACAGACACTGGGATCTACATTTAAACTGAACCACATTTAATGTTCTGACCTGTATATGTGCCAACCATGACTGCATGAATGAGAAGTCCAGCTTCGTCATATTGAGTCTGAACATGACACCGGACCATCACCAGACTATTCAGGTGGATTTATGTCTACGCACTATAGAGCGCAGAGGATACAGAGGTCAGAAGTCTGAGGCGCATACTTTAACTACATGTCGAAGCTACAACATGGACAGAGCTTTGTGACTATCTGCTTAAGGTTTTCCCCTACACACTTCTGAAGCCAGCAGAGATCAATCAGTCATCAATCAACATTACCTCCACCAAGGAGGTTATGTTTTTGCCAGCGTTGGTCTGTCTGTCTGTTTGTCTGTCTGTCTGTGTGCAAGATAACTCAAAAAGTTATGGACGGATTTGGAT
Source organism: Sphaeramia orbicularis (assembly GCF_902148855.1). Taxonomy (NCBI): domain Eukaryota; kingdom Metazoa; phylum Chordata; class Actinopteri; order Kurtiformes; family Apogonidae; genus Sphaeramia; species Sphaeramia orbicularis. Next base: position 4,988,663 of record NC_043970.1, on the reverse strand, counting down.
GAAAATTTCAGGAAATGTTGATACTGGCGCAAGGAACAAATGATTAAATTTTGATGGTGATTGGGAGTCGGGGGGTGGGGGGCACTGATCTGCCTTGGCGGAGGTCTGTGCTCTCCGAGTGCTTCTAGTTATTACTGTTTTCCTCTTTCTTAAGGCCATGTGTTCACTGTGAACTCCCCTCTTTCACTGAGAGACCTTAAACACAATGACTGCACGTGCAATTGTTTTCTATTCTTTAACAAGACGTGGTGAAATAATATAGGATGTTGTTTCATTTAACGCAAGACTTTCAAACACTTGTATTCATTGTGATTACCACTGTATGAAACACAAAAACTGCATGGTCGTTGAAGAAGACATACCATACCGTACCATACCAACTTTATTTATAAAGCACTTTAAGAACTTCACAGCAGGCCAAAGTGCCGTACACCAAACATAAAACAAGGGATTAAATAATGGACATGGACTACATCTATAAGGATAAAATAGGCATGTTTCTGCTAAGCTGTTTACATGACTTCCATGGTTTATATGAAGCTTCATGTTCAAGTAAAACACAATTACAATGACTTTTTGCAAAAAAGTATGTACATATCTCAAATGATTTCAATGCTTTCCCACCAAGGGTTAGATTTTTTGGATCCTTTTTATGAAACCCAACCATAGAACAACTATACCTACTGCGCATAAGTAAAATGGCACTTCAGGGGTACAGTTTTAAAATGTGACACAATGACCAGTCATCAACATGTGACAAGTTGTGTGCAAAAATTATTATGATTAGAAATACAATCCATCACCACCCACTTTTAAGATGACTATTAACAACACACTTTTCTCCTAACAGATGTTAAAACAAAGCATAAAAGATTTGTGTGCAGCAGTTTCTCCCTCACCTGTGGTTCCTGTTTAAGTCAAAGGTACTGAAAACGTATAAACAGGACATGCCTATCACCAGCCCAGGGATAATTCACTTCATGTTATTTCAGATTTACACACAGCAGTCAACTGCCTCACACCTGGATGAATCCCAGCCAGTGAAACCCTCCAATCCTTTCAATTGATAAGCATGAAATGCCACTGTGTTCCACTGTTTTACTGCAGCCCCCCACCCCCACCCCCATGCCCCTGCTCTCATTACTAAATCTGTATTAGCTGACTAGTCTCAGGACTGCATTTCTATCTTCTCCTCTAAGCCTCTGCGGCTTTGGAACAGTTTGCCACAAAAGACACAGCTCCAGACTGCTAATATTTGCAGCGATCTGCCCTCAGTCCTGGTCGGACAGCTGTGAGATGTATTCAGAGGAAGGGAAGACAGAGACAGAGCACTACTCATCCATGTCAAACAGAATCCGGCCTATTGTTTCTGCAGAAGATGGAGAGAGAGCGATATTAGCATTTAACATGTCCTCTAACCTGCTCTCTCTCTGTCCTACCTTCCTCCTCCTCTACCGCAAAGCTCCGAGTCTCTGTCACAACACAGTTAACACACTGCTGTTCTGCAAGAGAATATTAAATATTTTAAAAAAGGGCCCTGTTTGCCTGCTGGGGAGATTCATTAAGCTAGAACATTATGCAATTATGGTTATGATAATTCAGAAGATTGCAAAATAATGGAAGTGAAAGAAAACTGTGAGATTTATTCTGACGAAGAACGTGTATGTGTGTGTGTATGTGTGTGTGTGTGTGTGTGTGTGTGTGTGTGTGTGTGCGTGCATGTGTGTGTGTGGGGAAGGGGGATTTTGTAAAGCGATGCATTCCAGTTCAGTCGCCCAGTCTTTGTTGCAATATTATTAAACCAACAGCAGTGTTGGCCTCCGTGAACCAAGAGTTGTTGTACAGGGTACAAAGAATCCACACTGCCTTTAGCCAGAAGGAAACCAAACCTGAATTTAAATCTAACCTTGTGAGAATTGGAAAGGAGGACAAACAACTAGGTCATGCAAGGCCATATGTGTGAACATGAACACACACACACACACACCTCTGCCCATCCAAAACACACTCTTTCACTTTCAGCACCCACTGCTACTCACTTCAATACTAATACACTTTATTCCAATCTAATGATCACCCTGAACACATCATAGTGGATTCATGTCACTGTTGACATGACATTTCCTCCCCATCTCCTCATCTGCCCCATTTCAATGTCTTAAAATATCCCCATAACCCCATAAAGACAGACTGACATGCTGTTGCTTCATGGGGTTTATTTTATGATGGTATATATGTCTGAGAACATTAATTCTAAACATACACTCAGAGTACTGCTGCTTGTGTGAAGGATAAGCAGGTTAGGAAATTATTATCTTAGAAGTGTAAGTCCTGTAACTTCTTCCCATCTTTGGTGTTTCACTTCTCTCACTCTCACAAACACACACTCACTTTAAATGGGCTGAGTAACAAGAAAGAGCATTGCATTGTGGGTTGTCTGTATGTTAATGTTGCTGTATAGGCGAACAAGAGTATTTCAGTCTGTACAAAGGCTTTTAGAATCTGTCTATGTTCATGTAGTCACATTAACTTGTTGGAGTTTTTTTTTTTTTTTCCCTGCTGGTAATAATGACATTAGAGTCTCTCTTTAAGTTTCCATTCCTGCTGTGGGCAGTGATAGAATAATTCTGAAACAATGACCTATCCATGTTCAGAGTAAGGCTGTTAGTTGATTATATTTTTCTTAAGCATTTGAGTATTAAGTACCTGTTGACCTTAATGCACTGCTTTTCAAAGACCATCTTTCTCATCGTGTCATTTACATTCATCTTTATCCTAAGAAATCGTTGGCCTGTGTGTCCAGTTTTGGCTCAGAACTGATACTTTCCCCTACTTTATAAAAAATAAAAAATACTGAGACATACTGTACATTGTAATTCAGCCGAAACTTAGAGACATGATTGTTTTCATTCTCTTCTATTTTATCCAGTTGTACTTTAATCTCACTGCATTCATTTAGAGGCTGAAGTACTGGATCCATACAGTTTTGGAGGAAAAAACTTTGTGAAAGTGCAACACGATTTGGAATGTTTTTGCGTATGAATAAATTAAGCTGAGCCTTCAGAGCCATTACTTCTGTAAAATATGCTGTAAAATATGCATGGTGTGGAAAACAAAACACATAGAAACAGTAACCATGGATGGATGAATGTGTTTTTACCAAGGCGTCTCAGCTTTATATTATGAATTTGGATTGAAAAAAGTCATGCTATAGTGATGAGTCCTGGTCTTAGTAGTAGTTAGATATATGTTAGTAGTAGTATAGATGTGAAGAAATAAGTTTAAATGAGATGACTGTGAGGGTAAAACATCTCTTTTATTTTTCAGTTCTAATACTTGCACTGCAAATCACAATTTTAACTGTTTTGATTGATTTAACATTAAATTCTTAATTTTAAACAAGACTGTTTATAGCTTTTGTTTTAACTGTCTCTTATTCTTGTTTTATTATTTTTCTTTATTTTTATCTTTTTGCATTTTCCTTTTGTTTGTTTTATTTATTCTGCTATTATCCTAGAATTAGTCTATGATTTTAATGAAATTTATGTGTCAATGCCTTTGTAAAGCAATTTGAATTACCTTGTGTATGACTGATGTTGTACAAATACATTTTCCTTGCCTTGCCTGCTGGGATATCTTTTGGAATGGACTGCTTTTCCATCCAACTGTTTTTATGCTATTTTCAATTACACACTTGAATGGAAAGGCAAAAAATAAAACTCAAAATAATATATATACTTTTTAAAAAGTATTGTGCTTATGACAGGTGGAAAAATTGGTGTATCAGTAAAAGGTAAATGCAAAGTGCAATGGAAAGAATTAGTAAATAACTGATGACATATGGACATGTGTGTGAACCAAGGACCAATGGCCCAATCCCATTTTACCCCTTGGCCCTCTCCCTTACCCCTACCCCCCATTTTGCGCATTCACATGAAGGGGTGGGGTTGTCCCGATTCTTGATGAGTCGTAGGGGAAGGGCTAAGGGGGAAGGCTGTTTGGCCCTCGAAATGGAAAATTTTTCAGGACCACACTACAAATGGAGGGGTATGAAAACTCTCCCATAATTCTGTTCAAATCATCAGCAAGATGGAGGTAAACACAACAAAAAAAGTGCAACACCGTGATGAAAGAAACAAACAAATGTATGTATTTTCTTTATAAAATAACTTAATCATTTGATCGTCCATTTATGCCTTTTCAATGTAATCTAGGCAGCATTTCTGCGATTTGCATTTGATAACTGCAAAAAGATGACCAAAGCTCATGCAACAGAGATGGTTATGGTTACTGATGGCATGGTGAATTCTTTCGGAAACAAAGTTGTTGCATCTGTTAATAGCGGCATCGATGACTGTTGATGACATAACAAGTCTCGAAGGGTTGTCCCATTTCATAGGGGAATATTTCAGCCCCTACACCTTGCAACTATGTTTCGAGGGGTAGTACCAATTGCAAGGGCCAAGGGGTGAATTGGGATTGGGCCAAGGAAAAAACTGTGACACACCTTGACCTAAAATAAAAAAAAAGATGAAAAAACAGCAAAATGTCACAGTGCTTGAAGAGATGGCGAGATAAATCCACTTACATTGTGCACTATATGCGTGTGTGTGTGTGTGTGTGTGTGTGAAAACCCAGCTGTTGAAAATAAAGCTACTTTTGGAAGTAGCCATCCATTCCAATTTTAGCAGCAACTTAATCGTTTCAAGCAATATCAGCAAAATCACTATCTTGCAGATGTTTTAGCCTGGTGTAACATCTGAACTGAATGCCACATGTTTAGTGACAATCACACAAACACAAACATAACTCCAAGCACAGACAGACGCACTATTCAACAGCTGCAGGACAAACAGGTGACCATGGAGATAGTGTTAATCAGGAAAGATATCAAACCATCCCTTATCTGCTTCACAGTCAAATAATAACAACTGAGACAGGAGCAATGAAGGAAAAAATAAACATGGAAGGACGATTCGGTCGGGTTTTACTAAGAATGATGTAGAAAAGCTAAAGCAGGGCTCCTCTGAACATAAAAAATCCCTGCAAACGCAGAAGGATGAAAATACTGAAGTTACAGTGTCTTGTAAAACTGAACCCACCACGAAACACTCGTCTTTGAACTCATGTGGAAGGTTTAGAGGCAGATTTAGGTGTGGAATGTTTTTCACCACCTTAACAGACAATATGTGGTTTCAAGGACATCTTGCAGCAAAGACAGCTAAGGTTCAGGAATTTGGGTTATGTAGAGTTTTCTCGTACAGGTGGAGCGTTCAGTGATCATGTTCTCAGAAAAGCTTCAGGCAGGTTCAACCTTTTCCAGCGACAGTAGCATAAAATGAAGTTCTCTTACCTTGATAGAGTAAAGCAGAAAGGCCATTCAGGGTCAGCACATGGTGAAAAGAGATAAAAAAAAAGAAAATTACATTAGTTAAATTGCACACTACAATTACATACCCATAAATTAGGTACAGGACAAGACAGGCACTGAGAGTTGTAATTAGAGTGAGTCAGGTTAGTGTCTGCATGTTGGGTCTGAATGGAAACGACGCAGCAACTGAGTGAATGAATGAAACTGGGATTCATCTAAGCTCATACATTCACCTGCGAAGAAACAAGATGTGATGTTGATGTTTCATGGACAGCCAAAGCCAAACATAGAAATATACTGTTTCAAAATGAAGAGGAGAGTAAAAAAAAAAAAAAACACCAAAAATTGATGGTATTTTGAAAGTTTTGAGGTTTTTGTTAAGCTGAAGTCCCTGGAATTTGACACTTCTAGTCTTCGGGGATTTTTCATTTTATGGTTATAGTCGAAGCCCCCATCATCACTGAACTCCATGGTTATAACTGTTAAAGAGACCTGCTGAAAATGACTTTCAAGCTCTGAATTACAGCTGCAGCTATCAGTTATTTTTCTTTCTATTTTTCTATTTTCTCCATTTCAACTGAATGATAATTTGAATAGGCATAAATTAATAAATAAATAAATGCATAAATACATAAATAATTAAATGAATGAATGAATGACTGAAAAATGTGAAACAGATATGAAACAAACATGTCTTTTATTCCATAACCAACTGAAACAACAGTCACAAAAAGTATAAAAGTTAAAGGATATAAAATATATCTATACAGAAACAACAATAACAGTATAAAAGTATATAAAACATATCTATAGATATAAACAACAACAATGAAGTCAACTGACATCTGCAAACAATATGTGCACTTCAGTCTTCAACACATTTGGATCCAACTGACTAATAACTTAAGATGGAACTAACATACAACTGCGTGTTGATCCTGGCATGTGCATCACAATAAGCGTCCGTGTCAAACACAACAGTGAAACTGATGTTTAGCAAAATTAAGGAAACAAAGATTCAATTCAGGAAAATTGTAATTGAATTTTTTTTTTGTTTGTTTAAATCTATTCGAGTTGATTAATCGATTAATTGTTTTGAACTGGAAAATAAGAAAAAAGAACCTCTTTTACAATAACATAAAATGTTCCATCTGTGCCCTTCTTTTTGTGCAGCAGAATTTCAACCAAAAATAAATCCCCCCCAAGTCCTGAAAGTCACTTCTCTTTTGGAATCAAAAAATTATGGACAAAGTAGGCTAATAAATGAATAAAGTATCATCTAATAATAGCAATGGAGAAGTCTGAGAGAGGGACAGAAAAGAAGAAAAGGAAAACACTGTGAACTTTGATGATGAAATCTTGTTGGAAATTCATCCTCTGATTTCAGGAAAAACAGCTGAGTTTTTTTACAGTGCTGTGGTTAACCTTTTAAATGCACCTACTCTGAAACTATGAACATCAGATCACACAGAGCTCTGAACATTTTAGAGGAAAAATTAGGGATCCATAGTGAAAAAAACAAAACAGCTGCCTATCTGCCAATCACTTCATCATTCCATTGTTTATGGCTGCTAGCATACATTTTGTATGTTAAATGAATTAGCACAATTTTAGCATGCTTAAGCCTTCAAATGGTTGTGAAATAACAGAAAAATACTGTAATGACAAAATAACGAGAGAAATTACTCATCTAAATCGAACTAAACAAACATTTGATCTGTAGTGCTTCATCTATACAAAATAACTGCAGAACCCCATAATGGCAAATTAACTGATTCAAATGCACTGTTGGGCAGTAGCATGGCCATAAGGGTCCCTGTCATCTGGACCTCAGCTCGTTTTTCCTTAAAATTCATATAAATAAAAGTATTGACCTGCTTAGAATGACTTAACTCTGGTGCAACAAAGATTTTAACACCAAGATAGCAAGGCTTTCATTTGGTTTTGTGGCAGATCCCTCATATTTCAGTTTGTGACTGAGCTGAATAATTGTAAATGTGGTTTACAAGTTTAAAAAAAATGTAAAGAAGAGGAAAAGGAGAGAGTGGGGCTGGTCATGGAAGAGCCAATGGGAGATGCCCATATTGTCAAGACAGCTTGGGGTAAATGTTTGTGTTTTTTCCACTATCGATTTTGCTCATTGATTCCAATTCCTTATCGATTCTCATTGGGTGAGACAATAAAAGAGGACAATTGGGTTTGTTTGGGGTGTCACACCATATGACCGTACAAAGTGAAAGTGAAACTTGAGACGCTTTACTAATTCCTCTGTGTCTCCCACTGTTATGCACCTCATTTTCCTTTTCCCTACCTTTCTAAACTTTTATTTGAAGGGGCAGGACATTTGCCCCCCCCCCCCGAACCAGGCCTGGATGACGCCTGGTGTTTGCTCTGCTAGATTCTAGATTCACAAGCATCACTAAATAGCGTTTCAAATGTGACAGTCCTGCAAATGAATTGCAAGCTGTGTGGACAAATGTTTGTGTATATAGGAGGGATTTCCCTCCTTTGAAGAACTGGAAGCTTTGCAAGTGTTTACAAGTGATCCTGGTGTCATCTCTTTGAGTGAAATATAGCCATACTTTGGAGCGTTTCTGCCTCGATGCCATGTTGGCTACGTTCTAAACCAAAACAATGCAGCATACGTGTGACATCATCAGGCATGAGCAATAAAAAGTCTTACCATGACATTTAAGTGAAAATTTCAATATCTGAAACACTTTCGAATGTGCAAACTGTTGTACCGAGTCTAAAACAACGCACACACTCAAATCCGCACATACCCAGATAAGTTTTAAGTCTACAACAAACACAAATGAAGCTTTTCTTGGTTTCATGAAGTGCAGCGCTGCTGGGTTGTGTTTACTGGCTACTGATTTCCGTTTGCCTTTGGGTGCCTCGTCGGCCGGGATCATTCATCACTATTAGGGAGGTACATCCACTGGAGCTCATAAAACACCAGGAACACCGGCCAAGGCAGATGTTGGCCCAGTGTTCACCATGTGGGCTGGAGGTTAATGGTACATCCACTGCTGAGATTTTACCACTTGAATTGGATAAACAAAGTGAAAGGGCACACTGGTAATTTTCTGTGTTTTAGCCCATTAACTAAACAAATCAGCTGTACTCTACATTCCTACCATGTATTTTCTTCAGCAGAGCTCAGGTTTTTAGATTGCCTGATTGCTGAATTGCCCAGACTTCTATTGGAAAACATAGAACAATGCCATGAAAACAGTTAGGTCACTCCAGAACAAGAGTTTCTTATGAAAAGTAAAATTTCTAACAAATGGAAAACCTGCATTTACATTTTTTTTTTACCTCTTTTGCTGGAGTTTTTGTTTCATGCTCTCTGTTTTGTGGATTTGATTCTTGTCATAATGGATGTCAAGAATGAGTGAATGCTTCACAAAAGCCTTCAGTCAAATGGATGTTGCATCCTTGAATGTACCACCGTTAGCTCTGGAGACATCTTTCAAAACAGTCCTTGCTTGTGATTGCAGTTCCATTTAACAAAAATGTAAATGATAAAAAAGCCTGGTATTATTCATGCTGATGGATTACTTATTTCAAGCAACTTTCAACCATCTGCAAGCTGTTTTTATAGCACAGTGAAATAAACAGTATGCATTTCTGCCCTGGAAAACAGAAAATCTATCAAAAAAAAAGTGACTGCACAAATGCCTGTTGTTGCTGCTGCAACTGACAAATGATCAAATTCGGCGTTAGAAATTCCAAACGGATTATACGATTTTTTTTTTTTTTTTTTAATGAAGCTGATGGGCTCTGCCAAACATTTTAACAGCTACACTTTGTTACCAGCAAAACACTCTAAAGCAGCAGTTCATCAATAAATCTTCAAAGCAATTTGCATCTGTTAGCGCTGGTTCTCCTCTGACAGTTGGGCTTTTTACACAGTCGTCATAAATCAGAGTGGGGCCTGAAAAGGAGGGACATAATATGCAGATGAGTCCTTTAGACCTTCACATGCACAATGACGGAAAAAGAAAATAGAAAGGCAACACCCAGAAACGCTTCTTTTTTTTTTTCTTACGAATCTTGTTTGTGTGTGGGTGGTCATCCTGAAACAGCTTTTCATTGAATATTATTAACCTGTAGGTCAGATTTTACACAAGGCAATTTACTAATGTGTTTGGTGCCTTAAATGTTCAATGATTTCCATTACAAGAAAAGATTATTGTATCTGCAAATACATATATACACATTTATATAAAATCTGAACCACTTTTACAATCAATGTTGTCCAGATACTGGAATTTATAGCTTTTGAAACCCTGAAAATATTGATATGTATTTGGGTATTTCAGAGTTTTTATGAACATCTATATGATTAGTGAATTAAATACACGAAAACACATGATGTTCACTTGAAAATGCAAAATGCAGAGGATAATAGTATAATAAATGGTGATAAATTACTTGGTAAAAACAAAAAAAAATCATTCATTTGGAAGTCGTGACAAAAATAGATGACGGATGGGAATTGATCCCCACTCCCAGATACATTATCTCAGATGCCTTATGATATTTATTGACACAAATATACCTGGTTCTGGAGAAGCATCTAGTGAATTAATCTTAGAAATGAAGAGTTCTGACTTTGTATGTAAAGTACAACAGCCTAACTTTAACTGTCACCAAAGTGTTTTCCTCTTAGCTAAAACTCTGTGTGATTCCTCAGGCCTGATGGCTCTGAGGGGCATTAGCTTTAGCTTTGAGAATTACAAATGAGCCAACAAGAGGACAACACACTTATCAACAACAATTTACTGGGAACTCTTGTTTAATGCTTCAGGGATGTTGAAATGGGGGCTGTCACCAACCCCTTGAAACTCTTTAAAGAGCTCGGTGTTTTGTTAGTAGCTAACACAGGTTGTGCAACACTTGCTGTACCTTTGATTTGCACTGCTTTATTGTCACTTTGCAAGCTTTGCTTGTAAAGTGTTTTGTAACAGCACTTAAACTGTTTTCTCTGTATGACACAACAGTTGTAGAAGCTCTACAGAGGCCATTGTTAAGCTTTTAACATCCACCTTTTTCATGCAACATAAGGCCAACATGCAATAAACAGATTTAATTAGAGACAGAACAGTTTAGCATAAAGCTAAAAAAAACAAAACAACCTAATCACCAAGGCTCGAATGCAACAAATATTTAAATGGGTTACCTTTGTCCTGGAGGAAGTTAAGGACCTAATACCTAAAAAGCCATACAAAACCAGACCAACTGAGCCCAGTGACAGTTAAAATATAATGTGAGAGTGTAACAGGAGGTGGGTTATTGCTGCATTAACGTTTACCTTGGAAATCAGAGCTGGAAAAGAAAATGGGTCAGAAAACATGAAACAATCACATTTTCTTCATTCTCTTATGTTTGTCTCATCTGATTCCATATAAAAAAATGTATGTTGATAATATATTGAGACATCTTCAGTCCTAACTAATGTGGACGTCTACGAGGCCGTGGCACTAACACAGGGATTACAGCTGAAGATATTCACAGCTTTAACAAATAAGGTTACATAGTACTATGAAATGAAAAAGTACAAATCCAGCTCAATAATAATCAACTCTAATAAAGAGAAGATTTGCTGTGCAGGCAGCACTAAGGCAGCTCACTGAAAGAGAATTAGCATTATTTGTTGGGATTATCATCATAACAATGAAAATATACATAGAATAATGACAATAACTCAGTAAGCTTGGTAAGAGTTTCAACAGATCGGTGGACACAAGTATTATAAAGTATGCAATCAAAATGACAAAAAAAAAAAAAAAGAAACCCTGTGGACTATGAAAATACTCTGTCCAGATAACAATGACTACTACGCATATTTCAACCTCTAAACTGTACATGTGTCCAAATGAGTCCACTCAGCTAATTTTTGGAAAACTTTCGATTTCATGTCAATATTAGATGAAAGTTTGGATGGTCTCTGCAAGAAAAAAAAGTGACTGGAACTCTTTAATGTCAACATGGGTGAATCTGTTGGTGTGCACTTATGGGGTTTGTGGTGAATAGATGGATGGACAACCTAAAAGACTTTTTTTTTTTTTTTTCCATGGTTAACGTTGACTGATTCATCAGTTATCAGCCTTTCCTTCTCCATAGTATTGTTGTTCAACCTTTAAGGATGGTTTTACATGTATACATCATCCAGCACATCAGTGCTTCCTGTCCATGTCAGAACAGACTTCAAGGTGCTCCTTCTGACCTACAAAATAATAAATGGCATAGCACCATCTTATTTATCAGACCTGGTGAACTTGTATGTACCAGCACATTCACTGTGCTCCCAGCATTCTGGCCTGTTATGTATTCCCAAGGTCCGGAAAAAGACCGTATGTAAGCGGGCATTTCTTTTCGAGCACATGGAACATTTTGCCCCCTGATATCAGACAGGCATGTTCTGTTTGATTATCTAAAGCAAAGCAGGCTGTTGTATATGAGCCCTGAGGTGTGTTGTTTCTGAGTCATATGGTGTTACTCGGATCTTAACTTGTTCTTTTGCTTTTACTGGAATTGTGTTTATTTATGTCTGTTTTTATTCATTTTATTTTATTGAATCTGTGTTTACTGTGCTCTTAGGGTGTATTCACACCTGGAAAGTCCTTTGGTCCGCTTATTTGGTTTGGATCGAATGCAGACTTTATTTTTTTCATTTGGGTTGGATCACATTCTCATTGCACTTTTTGCTAGTGGACCGAACTTTGTAAACAGGAGCATGCATGTGATGAACTGCGCTGGCATTGGACAGAAAAGTAGGGGGCGGGGTGGATGAAAGACGCCGGGTGTTGGTGAAAACAAACATGGAGATCCTACACGCAGTAGGACTAAATGTCAACGAGACATTCAATCTCCTTATTGCTCCATGTCTGTCCACGTCTCATGGCTGCTGCTATTAGCTCTGGCTACTTCCAGTGTTGTTAATTACCCACAATGCTACTCAGCTACAGTGGCTCATCAAGCACAAAAAGGCGCACGGTCCCTTGGTTTGTTTCGGCTCAAGGCCGGTTATATTCACACCAGAAGTGAACCAGCCCAGAGTCTGTTTAAAAATGGACCAAGACCAACTAAAAGAGGTGGTCTTGGTCCGTTTGTTTGGTTTGAATCAGAGTTTACATGTTTCTACTCACACCTAAAAAAAAGTCCGGACATTTTGGGGAAACAAACTCTGGTCCGTTTTAATCAGACCAAACGAAGTATGTCTGAATACACCCTTACTCTTTCATTGTTGCTGTATTGCAAAGCACTTCAATTGAAAGCACTACCTATATACATAATGTACTTTAAAAAAAAAATTAAATAAATAAATAAATACACACAGACACACACACACACACACAGACACACACACACATATATATATATATATATATATATATACACACACACACATGTATATATATATCTCATATCCTTGCAGACTTGCCTGACATAAGACCTGAGAGATAAAGCTGAACAGCTTCTTAAACTGTCAGAGCTCTGGAACTTGGATACAATGGGTTACAATCTTTTTGTGAGCTAAGGTTTTCATTTCATGAAAATATGATCAGTGGTTTGAGCTTTGTCATCCTATCTCCCCATATTAGCTGTTGGATACTGAATGTGTTGTGATGGTGTCATGAAACAAAAGGTCAACCACATCAAAACCAGGTCCAATTGGGCCGGTGCATTTAAGGAACAATGCTACAGCTGCACCAACTCACTCCACTGATCCTAAGTCAGACAACTACTGACCTTTGCATGGAACTCAAACATGGACCCAAACCTGTAACAATTTACAGTAGAAAGCCAAGCAACAAAAATAATGGTGCTGGTCATTCATCCTCTTCACAAAACTCCAAACTTTAGAAAGTTGTCTTTATTAAGGTTGGATAGGAATTTATCTGTTACATCTGTTGTTTTTCCTCTGTGGAATGCACTGACAGAAACCCTTTAATATCCTCTCAATACATCGGGTGTTGCAAATATTATGGCAAATGGAGTTTTACTTTGAAGTGGGCTATTGATTTTGCTTAATATCTGCAGTGAAAGTCAGAGAGGTTATGGGGATTGCGGTGTGAAGCGTTCAGCTGGCAGACTCTCATATTGTTTAGTTGGCTGTGCTCCATGTGGTCAGTTCTGGAGGGAAACACTCCCCTGTGGATTTTCTGGAATTAGATTAGGAATGTGGTGAGAAGTAGCAGGGTTCATGGTGTCAATTACTGACTTTTAACATCAAAGTTATCCCTGGTGTTCAGATTGAAATACTTAAGATATAAACTTGACGGCCACCGATTAAAATATACTTCAGTAGGTACAACCCTGCAGCATGTTTCATGTTAACATGAATTTCACAGCACTAATACAACCACGTCTGCATACAACCAATTAATATTCGGTTACTTTAGAAATAGATTTTTCCACTTATCAATGTTGTCTTTGTTGTTATATTGTTTACTATAAGAGAATTACATCAATTAGCTTAAAGAAAAGTAGGAAAAACCAGTTTAGCCTGCAAAAAATCATTTCATCTCATAAAAGTTTCATGTTTATATTGTGTGGGTCGCCATCTGTTTGCCAATGTTAGCTATAACTTCAGCTCTGAACTAAGGTTTGTTGTTAATATGTTTCTTTACAACCTGACTGACACTGATCCAATATGCACTGGTATGCTTTCACAAAATACAATATGTATATTTCAACTGGAAAAACTAACTCCTATTATCAACTGACGCGAGTTGCTGCTCAACAAAAGGTTGTGGCCAAAATCTCTCTGAGTTTGTCGGTAAGAGTTTCCGTGGTGGCTCTATGTTTTTGTTGCTGATGACAGACATTTTTATAGCTCTGTTACAAAGCTGCCGGACTCCCCTGATGAAAACATTTTTAAGTCACACCACATGGCAGAAGCTGCTCTACTGATACACTGTGTGGCATCAGTTAAAATGCTATGATGGACATATAAACTGTAAATGCCCTGCTTGTGTATATTTGTAGCTCTTCATCCAGTGTGTTATCTGAGAAATCTTCATTGTGATTACCTTATTAGCATGTTAGCTGTATTAGTATATATTTGCATGTTGCAGTAACCTGATTACAAAAATGACACTACAGACACCAGGTATTTTTCCTAGCACTTAAAAGAAGTAATATCAGATGGTTTGGTGTGGAGTTAGCTGTTAAAAGGAAAAATGTTCCAAATTCAGCCTTTAATGTCACTGTCTGAGTTGAAGTGTCTCATATACTTGAATCTATGCACTAACTCCCACTTGTGTAGGATTTTCCAGCAAGTATTTCAACCTAGTCTGTTCCCTGTGTTGTTTTATAGAATCATTCTCCCGAGCTGCACAATATTTATGATGCCGTTTATATCCCATCAGGATAAAGTTTTGATGTAGACGATGTTGGCGTTTTTACACAGACTTTGGTCCATTTATCAGTTAATAAAGTCAGAGGCTCATTGTTAAGGCGATTGCGATGCCCTTGTTCCTGCTTTCCTCTATTTTCTGTACCTCCACATTTCATGAAATCAATACATGGCTGAGGTGAACTGATAATATCATTGCAACATATGGCAATACATTGTTGTATTGATTTTTTGTTCCATTCTTCTACATTAGTGTGATTGCATTATACAGCATAGAGTGTATTACACAATCCATTCTAAATGGAAGTGAATTACAAGTAAACACTTTATTTTAAGATGAGCTTCTAGCTTTAAAATGAATGCCTCAAATGTTTTTAATGTTTTTATTGCAGATTTGGAAGCACTATTTTGAGTAATTTTGTAATTTTCTGATTTACTCAGCCTCAGGTAGCACTAAATATTGTCTGTAAAATCCATTCCATCCCTGTCACCGGAGATAGAACTGTATCTCCAAGAGAGATGTTGATGCTTAGCAATAAAATAAGAATGTTCTCAGTGCATGAAAAGTAGGTTTTTATTGGCCTGATGCTCATTTGGAGGTTTAAACTGTGGTCAGAGGTGTAAATGGGAGTGTTGTAGTCATCCAGGTGCTGTGATGGATGCGTTTTACACCAGTAGCTTTTTTTTATTAGGCTCTATTAGATAAACCTGCAACCTCATTTGCATTCATTCATATCTGATGTGTTTCTGGAAACCTATAGATAACCACTGCATTATTTCACTTAAATGACACCCCTAAAAATTCTACTAAAAGTAAATGTTACAGTAAAAATGAGGTTTAATCTATTGGTTATCAAAAATATTCCTGGTTTCTGCCCAGTGTCACACAGTGATTATCTGTCTGAATCTGTTGAAACCCCAGCCTTAACACAAGCAAAAGCTTAGCGCTGTGCTTGAATTTCTTACCAATCATTGAAACGTCAATAAATTCCATATTTATTTCCAGCTATCATGTGTTGCAATCATAAATTAAGGGTTTTTGTCAGCATGGTAGCTTAGGAACAGCTTGGAAGTGACAGTTGGTTAACATGTAGTCCTTATAAGGGCTGATTAAATTGCATTTTTATTGTTTTGGTTGTCTCACAATAGAAATGGAACAATATGTAATTGGCAGCATCTGTGTTGTGAGTCTTAACATAGAAAAGCAGACTGAGATAAGTGTAAAATCATATGCAGTGAATAAATACATAATAGTAGACTACATGCAACAGCCATGGGAACACTCCAAAATCATGTATAATATGTGATGTTTACTGCCCAGTCATCAACAGATCTGCTTGTTGAAATGTCTCTCAAGTGGGTTTTACTATGATAAAAAAAAAAAAAAAAAACATTAATTACTGGCAGAGTCTTCAGCTAAATAGACATTTTATGTCTAGTAGATTCTAAAGATTCTCTATAAACTGACATGAATATACTCAACAGCTTTTCAACATTAACGTTAACTGCAATAATATGATGTAATACTCTGTAAAGTACCCATCAGCACCACAAATACAGTAGAAGAAGCTCTATGGGAAACAGTGTAACTGCTAATTATTACTTTAAAAATCTAAAACTGCACCAAAACCTGTTCCTTTTAATAAAAAAACAAAAAAAAAAATTTTCTGCAATATACAGATTTATGTTATTTTCTGCAAAAACATCAATGAAGGATCTGCTCTTTGTGACGAAGGATGAAGTGCATTGTGGATTATTGACAACTTTGCCACTAGAGACTGGAGTTTGCATTGCAACTACTGTAAATCTGTAGATTATAGCAACCAAAGTGTTTTGGTCAGATTAGTTTGGTTGGGAATATATTCTTCAAAGTCGCTGTAACCCAAAACTTGTCTGTATTAAACCAAGTCTTAGTCACTTTTTCTGTAATCCAAACCAGGTGCGGCCTGTCTCTAAAACTAGCCAAAAAAATAAATAGATTAATGCAGTTTCTCAGGGACACAGCTGGAAACTACCACAAACTCTTAAACCATGTAAACATTAATGCATACAGTACAATATGTATCTATAAATCTTGAAACTTTAGGTTAACAAATGTTTATGTTACCTGTATTTTTAGCTGGATATGCTCTATTTTAAACACAAGGTTTTTATCATAGAAATAACCTAGAGCTGTTTTTCTCACATTATTGCTTGATCTGTCTTAAGACACTGAAAGACTACAGAAAAAACTGCAGACTGTACTTTAGTTTACATGTACAAGCCTTTCCACAACAACTTTTTCATGGGAAGGTCACCATATACCCAATTAAAGTCATACTTACCATTATCATTGTCGATGAAAAGGAATAATAATAATGATAATAATAATGGATTAGATTTCTGTAGCGTTTTTCAAGGTACCCAAAGCGCTTTAAATTACTACATTATATTATAAGAGTTACACTGAGCCTGGCATCACTAAAAGCGGACCTTGGCAAGAGGATGGAGGAACAGGTTATCCATCAGGGAAAAAGAAAGATCCAGCAGGGGGTAACAGACAAATATTTAGGCTCTTAATCATGTATTTCAAATGTACAACAGACTATGGATAAACCGAGCAGAAATAGGCGATAATCCACCGTACAGGTTTAGTTATCTCCAGAGCATAGCACAAATGGAGGAACACAAACAACAAGATGTCACTGCCATTTTAAACGTAGCTGTGAAAAATGTGGAATATGCTCTGCCATCCTTATGTGGATTCCCTTCACCACCTGCTACAGCAAGATAAATTTCACTACGACCAAACAGCCACTTAAGATCACAATGAAGTAGAGGATGAAAGAAATAATGGATTCATACTAAGAGGCAGAGCCTGGAACTGGCAAAAGAGATGAGCCCTGGTGTCGCTGTCAAAACAAAAAAAAAAAAAAAAAAGAAATTAATGAAAATAATAATACACGGTGGTGCAGTGCATAGCACTGTTGCCTCACAGCAAAAAGGTTCTGGGTTCGATTCCTACCAGGGACCTTTCTATGTGGAGTTTGCATGTTCTCCCCATATTTGCATGGGTTCTCTCCAGGTACTCCGGCTTCCTCCCACCATCCAAAGGCATTCACTGATGGCTTAATTGGTCAACATAAAATTGCCCATAGGTGTGAATGTGAGAATGATTGGTTGGTCGTCTCTATATGTCAGATGAACTGGCAAATTGTCCAGGTTGTACCCCGCCTTTGCCCATAGGTAGCTGAGATAGTCTCCAGCACCCCCCGTGACCCTAGTGAGGATAAAGCAGGTTCCGAAGACAAATGAATGAATGAATGAATGAATGAATAATAATAATAATAATAATAATAACAATAATAATAATAATAATAATAATAATAATAATAATAATAATAATAATAATAATAATGCTGAACATATTTTCCTTATAGTTTTAGTTCCAACATTGGCATCACTATTTTGGCTGTTTTCCTGTTCATTTGGGACCAGTGCCCAAAAGCCCTCAGTTCTACCCTATTTAAAAGTCTCTACATTGAAGAGTGTTCACGTTCCACTTGCTCTCAGCACTTCCCGCTGTGAGGCATGAGAAATCACATAACAAATCTCATGTTTTGCCTGTGTTTTACCTTTTAATTCACCCCAAACAGCCACTCAGGCAGACAAGCCATCACACAGCAGAGCACTGACCAACACAAATGAATCCACTTGTAATCCAATTGTAAGCCTTAAAAAATAAAAGAAAAAGAAGCCTTTCCAGCTCCACTGTCAGACTGAAAACAGCCTCAGAAAACCAGAATTTAAGAGTTCCTTCCTATGTCATTTTCCGCCACTGCCTGACTGCTCATGCATCTTGCACTGCAACAGTAGCTTTATTTGGAAGCTAAGTTCCATATATTCCACAATGGAAACCTTGAAAAAGAAGAGTAAGATGGATGCCTAGGCAAAGACATGTTCACCCAGTCTGATAGTCAATTTAACGTATATATGTACCTGTAAAGATTGGACACTTTATCTTTAGGATCTTTGAGGACAAGCTTTTGTTTCAACTATGTAGATTCCTGTTAAGTAATGTTCCATATTTTGGGCATAGTGGACCTCAAATTGATGGTTAAAAGTTATCTGCTACCATTCTGTTATCAATTTCATTAAAGCTGTTATAGGGTCAAAGCCCACTAATGAAAAAACAGGTACAGAATCATAACATAATAAGGTTCTTTGAGTCTTTCAGTCAATCTGTGGGAAAAATAAAAGGACTCTTGGTTCTATATTTGCACTGGAAAATCTGCTAAATGCTTACAAATGTACTCATCCACGTAAAGGGATTTAATTCATGTCCCTGTGAGACCGATTCATGCATTCATTCAAACCTTGGCTCACAACCCTTTAAACCAGGGGTCTCAAACTCATTTTCTTTCAGGGGCCACATTCTGCCCGATTTGATCTCAAGTGGGCTGGACCAGTAAAACAATAATATAATAGCTTATAAATAATGATAACTCCATGAAAATACTTACTTTTATAAACTATCCAAAAAAAAAAGTGAATAACCTGAAAAAAAGAAATTTAAATTAAAAAATTAAGAAAATTTAGTGCAATTTTAACAATATTATGCCTCAACTTATCATTTATACGTGTGCATTATGGATCGGATCTACAAAGACACTAAACACTTAGTAACAGGCAGAAAATAGTTAAAATTGTGCTTAATTTTCTTTAGACATTTCAGGTTGCTCATATTTGTTCACATTATTCACATTTTATTGTCACAGGATAGTTTATAAATGTAAATATTTCCATAATTTAATGTTATTTTTGCAGTAAAACAAAGAAAAAAAATTGAAGTTTGTATTATTTATAGGCATAATGTAATATTATTTTTCTCAAATGAAAACAAGAAGAAAATATGGAGTGATTATTTTTTGTAGGTTATTATGTTATTATTTTACTGGAGATCCTATTGGTCTGTATGTGGAACCTGAACTAAAATGAGTTCCACAGCCTTGACTGTGGAATTTTTGCACTTTGTAAATTCATCCCACGGGCCGGATTGGAACCTTTGGCAGGCCGCATGTTTGAGACCCCTGCCTTAAACCAAAGCAATACCTGTTTACAACCTCTCATCACAGGAGGCATATTACCATGAGCTATTACAAGTTCAAGCTATGTAGTATTTCAACAGATGAATAAAAAGGTCAGGAAGAAAAAAAAAGGACTTCTCTCATCTCATCTTCATCAGAGTCAAGGCTGAGACACTAGACTAATTTTACTATGTCAGAAATAGGCAAGGATAAAATTTAATACATTAAAACATGGAAGTCAATTGGAACCTCAGTGGAAAAATACAAATTATCACTACAGAAAGAGAATGACAGCATATTTAACATCTGAATCTGACCCACACATCCCAACACATCTATACGGGTTTTGATCAATCATTCACAGCGTCTGGAGTTCAACATTTCAGAGCTGCCACTGTTGTGTATCTCATCCCATCATTCCCAACAGGTATCCACACACTCTGAGTCAATAACAGCACTGTGCATAGAATTTTTTGGCAGCAAGTATGTTTACATCCAGCTGTTTTTATGCGCATTTTCAATTAGCAGATAAAGAAAACTGAAGGAAGGGGCAACAACAAACAAGCTAATGCAGAAATAGCAGTGACTTCCACGGAACTTGTCTCTGGAATAGTGAACATGTGTCCAGGGGTCATTATGGTCTTGTTAACTTCATTTGGATGCTTTGGCCCTTCTATAAATTCTAGCTCTGTTTGTAACATTTTACAGCTTTGCTTTGATAAAACTAGAGAACCTAGGTAAGTGTTGAAAAAACATCTGACTCAATTATTAAACACAGAGTCATAATGTAATCAATTAGTAAATCTGGAACTGAGCATTAAGCCAACATGTCTAGACAGTAAAAGGTGACATTTGTGTTGCTTTAGCCATTGTTTTCTTTCAAAGAACATCCATTCATGTTGAGAAAGTTATCAGACTTTAGCAACATCCTCTGGCCACAGATTGATTGTATGTACCATCATGCGGCTCTGTGTCGGTGGTGCCGGGTTGCCGGGGTCAGTGGCTGCCCCCCTGGTGTGGATGGCTCCCCGAGACAGCGCCTCCTCTTACTTTCTGGTCCCCCTGTGCTCAGTCAGTCCCCCCCCCCGAGTCAGTGCTCAGGGGGGGGGGGGGGGGTGTTTACTGATTTTTAAATTCAAATGTATGTATGGTATGTATGAATGTATGATGTAGCGCTTTGTGCTACGTCCTCACTGTATGAAAAGTGCAATATAAATAAAGATTGACTGATATTACCCAATCCTACCAAATACACACAGGTAAAAGGTAAATACTTAATTTTGCCTTTTTGCTCTAAAGGACAGTTAAAATATTTAACTCCTACTAATTAAGCACCTACAGTTTATCTCCATGTAGCAATTTGTACTTTTTGCATAATGACACTAAATGAAACTGCACATAAATTCCCACTTTCTTTTTTCAGAAAATTCCATCAAAGTTTACAGTACATATGGATGGAAACTTGAGTAAAGAATCCAAACTGTTAAAACCCATTTTGAACAATGCAGAACTGTACATTAACTTAACCAGCGCCCGTGAATGGGACTCTGGAGCAGCTGTGTCAAAGGAGACATTATTAACATGACTACTGACGGTTTTAATGGCCGGAGCTAAATGTATCCTAGGTCAAAGGTGACATGATAATGGAGTCCATTGTTCATTTGTGGAATGGCCAAGGCCCCTATTGTGGCGTTTTCCCAGAGAGTGTTGGTGACCTTCAGCTCCACAGGTTTCCACCTGACCTCCAAACAACCTCTGATCCCACAGGCTCACAGGGAGCTTTTACATGGCTGCCTATTAATTCTGTGCCAACAAGACAAAAGTGAATGAGGGCAGCTTCAGAGTACATGCCATTTGACAGCCCTCTGTCAGGAAAATTTGTCAGGACAGCAGGGTTAAGTGTGACAAGTGCTATAGGCCATGGGAACTTCTTTGGCATCTTGATTTGTTATTGTTTCATTACACCTTCATACAGAGCAATACTTTGAAAGCCTCGGGAAATCTCTACCAGCAGACTCTTTCCTTAGACATGGTAGAATACATCACTACACTGCTGCGGACTGGTCTTAAAATCCATTTCTTAACTAAACAGTTTAAGATAACACACTGCATAAGCCACCAATTTTCAACATGAATAATTCAAGAGGCAGACTCCCCCGTGGAAGAAGCCTAAACACATTCTATTTTTCCCAATAGAAAGGCTTTGAGATGGAAAGCAGTGATCCAGTTCATCAAGAATGAACCACTGTAAAAGCTTTTTTTTCCCCCAGTCGACTCAATATGTCTTTAAATATCTTCTGTAGCAAACTACTAGAAACCCAATTAGATTCTGTGTGGAAAAGGCATATATTCCAGATGACACTTTGGACTGTTAACTTCGTCTAGACAGAGGTTAGGAAGTAACTCATAAGTTTCCAAGTAGCAGCCCCCACCATCCTCATATCGTTCCATTCATTATGTGCATGATCTCTGGCTTTTTCAACTCCATGAAACCTACACTACATGCTGTGCTGTCTGCCTGCTCTGCATGGGTAAACAGATGCCAGACAAATCCAGTGTCCCATGAACAGAAGATAAGTCTGAAGTCTGTGGATCCTAAACTATTGTGAGCGGTCAAGGTAATAGGATTCCTATTCCTATAAAAAAATATCTTTGACTAAAGCCACAGGAGCCAAAATCATGGTATAAAAAGAAAATCCTACCTTCTGCAACTCACTCTTCTTGGTCCAAAGCAAAAGTCTAAATATAAAGACAGACAAACACTTTCTAAGCTATAGGCCAGAGCAATAGTGTCACCTCTATCTATCTATCTATCTATCTATCTATCTATCTATCTATCTATCTATCTATCTATCTATCTATCTATCTATCTATCTATCTATCTATCTATCTATCTATATAGCTAGCTAGCTAGCTAGCTAGCTATTTATTTATTTATTAGGGACAGTGCATATTTATGAACATCTACAGCAGTTACAGCTGTAAATATGCCAGATTATAGCAACAGTGCTAATTCCCATCTGTATCTGACTGTATCTGAACAGCAATTGGAAATTAAAGCTGTCAATGCCATATTTAACCCTTTGTGAGCACTAACGTCTCCCATCACAAGGTAGATTATCTACTTAAATTATAAAATACTGGAAACTCATTATGGAATTTCTGGCCAGTGATACCACCAACATACCAAGTGCTGCAGTGCTGCTTAAAAATGAGATTTCACTTTATAAAATGAATGGAAAGATGCTTAATATGTAAAATGTAAATAATAGCTTCCTCTGAAAACTGTTCTTACTCAGCAGTGATTGAAAATACAGCCTGTTTGCTTGTTGTTGATACAATGTTTTTGTAGAGTCTACAGAGAAACCTTAGCTTTAGAGTTACACTTCAGTCCCTTTCACTAATTGAACAATAAACCAAGGTGATTAATTGTACATGATTTGTGTAACAAAGTAAATGAATGTTGAACACTGTCAATAATAAAGAACCTGTTATTTCATATACAAAATATATCAAGTAAATGTCCATTAAGACAGTGCAACATATTCATAATGAATTCAAGTTACCTACAGAGGCCAACAGTCCAACTTCTAGACTGAACAAACCATTGCTGCCTTTCTCTCCTTTTGTAAACACAGAGTCCATCTTATCTCAAATAACTTCACTGGACAGAAGTGATTCTGGGCCAAGTGGTAAAACACTGTGATTGAACACCAACGTTTCACTGAGAAAACACCAGATCCACGAAGGCCATTGAAACCATGGAAGACATTGTACATTTTTAGCAATATTTCAAGGCTAACCCTGCTACCATGCTTTATGGACATCAAGTGTCAAACCGCTAAATTGGATCTAAATAGAGGAGGATGAGGTTGCATTCAACAGTTTTGGATTTATGTGTATGTCAACATATGTAGACTTCTGTTTGGCTTTCAAGGCCCTTAGAAGGGAAATTTCACACCAAACAACTGAATGTACCTTTACACACTCTTAGTTAAAGTGGCATGTCTCTACTAATTTACTTTAAGGCCTGAACCGAGACAAAAAACAAGCAAAACACAGCAGATGAAGGGTAGCTGTTCTGATCACACCAAAAGGATTCATCCGTTGCTACCGCATGCATTTTCAGAATTAAAATAAACCAATAATATTTACAGCCACAGACCTCATGACCCCAACAGACAGAACAACTTATATTACCATCAGGAGGCAGGATGGGCTCATTTCTGCAAGCAGCAGGAAAATGAAAGGAACAACTTCATTTGCTTTTAATCTCACAGGCCATGAGTTCATATTAACTACAAAGTTATTACCAACCACATGTCTATGGAGTCTGTGTGTGGATCATATGGAGAGCAGTGGCTCCTGGAAAACCAAACAACACAGCAACATCTGTTAAGTACTGAACTATTTTTGGAGAGGTTTTCTCTTCTTTTCACTAAAAAGGGGCTTTTAAGTACATCAGTTCAATTCTGAACACCCAACTATTTGCACACATCATCTCATTGAACTAGTGGAAAATTACAGTCTGGGCTTGTTAGGCCACTGTTAAATTTGGCATCATTGAAAAGTGACATAACACCCATTACACCGGCGAGGCCAGGCCACAGGCATGAGTCTGTGGGGTTGTAACAGTCCCATCACAGCAGACAAAGAGCTTCAAAAACTGTGGAACTCAACAACAAATAAAGACACCAGGTTGAAACTAGTTTATAAGTGACTTTCGTTGCATGTTGATCCCTCACCCACACATTTTCCAACATGGAGAGACACTCAAAGAATCCATGAGTTCAAGCAGATTAAAGACAGGATTAAATCAACATGTCACAAATTACAACTCCTATTATAAACCTTTGGAAAATCTGGAACCTATAGTGAATTTGTGCTGGTTTTCACTCATTTCAGAGTAAAATGATAAAGTTCAGATGAAAATCAGATTATTTTATTTATTCTGTCTATTTTATTACTTGTTTTGTTATTTTTCGTGTAATTGTTTTGTTGATTATTATTGTTCATTTTATTAATTTGGACATTTTTCGTTAAAATAAGATAAACTAATATATGATTTTATTGATTCTACTGTGGGGAAATAGTGTTTACAGCAAAATACAGAAAAAAAAGTACAGAAAACAGGCAGAAATTTTTGAGTGAAACATGAAAAATAAAAGACACTCTGCTATTCATATTACTTGTTCTGTACATACGTATTATTTACATATTTACATTTAGTTCCATAACATTCTAAGTCTTTATGGGTTTTTTTGATCATTTTGTCAATTTTTTTTTGTTCACTTTATTGCCTATTTTGTTCATGTTTGATCACTTTGGTTTTTGATGTTTTTGTTAATTTGATCTTCTTTTGCTAATGATCTTTTAAAATCTTTGTTCATGTTGTTAATTATGTGGTTCATGTCGTTGATTTAGTGCTCAGACTTATACTGAAAGTCACGTGAAGTAGATCAGATGAGACAATAGGTATTTGTGTCTTTGTCTTTCATAGTATAGTTACTGCTATAAGTTAAAAGTTACAAATCCACACATTAGTAACATGTCCCATATTATGCCACACAAAACACACACTAACACACCATTTGTCCTCTATTTCCTTTACTGAGACCTGGTCTGACTAAGAGCAGCTCTCTATTTCCATGTCACTGCCCAGACCTCTGTTGTTGTGGGGGTCATGATTATGCACAGTATAATGATTTCCATGTATATTGAAAGTAGAGCTTTAGACTGGAAGAGCACTAGGCTGCTGCTGAATAAAAATAACTTCACTCTGCTTCTGTATCGTGGCCTCGACAGCTCTCATATAGAAACCAGCTGCGACCACTCTCACTAGCAGCTCGCCTTGATAAAAAGATTATGGCCTTCTGCCTTTGATGTACATGTTTCCATACTGCACTATCTGTTCAGACCCAACCTGCTATTCACTACAAAATACACTGCCCTCCCATTTCCATTCTACACTATAAGATATTGTCTGCCGAGGTATTTTACATTCTCCTTACCTCCTCCCCAACGTCACAGCTGTGTACACTTTAAGACGAGCCTGAGAAGATGTCATTCGTTCACCAGAGCCTAGATTTTTATATTTTTTTCATGAGCCTGAGGGATGAAATGCCTGAGAGGATTCATAGTGTGAAGACTTTAACAGATGACACAATAGAAATCACATAAATGTATGCTCTACTGGAGCTGGAGACCCGACTGGGACTGAGCGACTTCATACAACAATGCTTTCCACCAATTTTCATGTACTTTGCAGCATTGTAGACGACTGTCATTCGGTCAGCGACGCACTCACTGGATTCAACCTTGTCTTTTATTCAGGCAAGCAGAATCTTACATTTGTCATTTCAGCTGCATTTTTAGATCCTTATAAATAAAAAGAAATAAAAAGAAAGATTGTAGGGGAAACAAATATAAGCTTTTGTTTATTAACAAAGACAGACAACGTAGGATCTTATAGATAGTAGAGGCACCAAACTAAAAACATACATATGAAACACCAACAATAATTTAAAAGGTACTAAAATATGTAGGGCTGGGTATCATGGCCAATGTCCTTAATCGATTCAGTTTCAATTCATAAGGTTCTGAATCGATTGAGATTCTATTCAATTCTATTCCATTCAGTATTAATTGATTGATTCAGATTCATTTAGTGATACTAAAGTACAATTTTGAGTTGTAACTTGATTATTTGACTATTGCAGCCATGCAACACAGAATCTATACTGATATTAAAAAGAAAATAAATCTGACATTTCAGCAGTAAAAAGATAAATCTGCTCTGAAATAATGAACAGGACACAAAGTTGTCCATGTTTCTACAGTGGCTCAGAACAGACTTCTTTGTCATCTTTCTTCTGTTTTATGGCTGGTGCTTCCAGCCTTAAGGCACATTATTATCACCCTGGGGCACCGACACCAGTTTGCCCCCCCTGAAACAGAATCATGTTGGGCCCTTGGTACAAGAAACTCACTGGAGGGGGAGGGTGGGCGGAGCTTCGTGATTTCCGCTTTACTATTCCTCTAACTCGTACTCAGCCACAGGTGAATATAATCAATAATGTTCCTTAAAAGCATCTCAAAGCAAAACCTTATTTCCGAGAACACTGTAACACTGTGACTTGATGAATACCAACCAAACAGCCAGGAATAAAAAAGTTTGGTGTTATTAAGATGCAAAATGCTTCCCAGGATATACCTTCCTGGGAAACGTGAAGGAGATTGGATAATTTAGTGCAGAAGGCAGTCCATATTAAATAGTAAATATCAAATATCATTAAAGATGTTTATTAAGGACTTTTACTTCCAACTCTATTTACATCATGAGTCTTTTTTTATGATATTTTTTATGAATAATCATGTAGAATCGCACATACATCCTACATAGTTGGGGTTTCATTCAAAAACGCTGTGAACTTTAACCAAAATATCAGTTTTTCCATCCATTCCTGTTCTGTAAATACTAAGAGTTAATTTTTATCGTCTTGTGTAGGTTATCTTGTCATCTTGTGTTCGTAGACTTACAGAAGCTGAAGTAAGATGGACGAAAGAATGCATGGCATCAAATACGATTCATAAACCATTGTTTGTTTATTTATTCATTTATTTGTCACTGCCAATTTTGGTCTTTGTTTTGTTAACTATAACCCTGGTCTTGGTTTGGTTATGACCTGTGATAGTCGTGACCTTGACCTGATTTGGACTAATGCGAAGCACCCCCCCCCCCCCCCCCCCCCCAAAGCCATCATCAATGTGTCAGAGGGGAAGGGTATAAGGGTCTTAAATCCACTGGGAGGCAGGGGGAAGGGGAGGGGGGGTTGAACAGCCCATCTGTAGCATGTGTCTCAGGTTCATATGCTCCTTCAGGGGCCCAGGCAGGGACATAAATTAGAGGGATGTCTCTGACCATAAAGCAGCCTCTTAAAAGGGAGTGTGGTTGATGCAGCTGCTTCGCTTTGTTACAAACAGGCAAATGCAACCATATATGGAACTGGGTTTCTTATGCAAACAACAAAGTATATGGAGCTGAGCCTTTTCTGTTATTGGGGAGGAGTGAAAACTGGTGCAAGACACAACATGAATCAATGCAAACTTCATTTAAAGCAATTCTGACAATCACCTCAACTTCCATTCTATAGGATGCATTTACTGTATCTCTGAGAGGGACAGGAGGCCTTTTAGAGCATTATATGTCCTATAAAGTGATTTGCGCAGATAGCCCTTAAACTTAGTTATGGCGGCAGCTCAGATACATTTTCCTCCTCAGTGATGGCTTCAGTTACTGGCGGGAAGAGCAAATGTGTCTAACAGCTGGTAGCATATGGGGGCTCTCCCCTTTTCTGCTCGTATATGGGATAAGAGCACAAAGACGCCAGCAGTGTGCAGCTGTCTAGACAAAAGAGAGCAAAAACGCAGCTGAAGTCAATACAGTTAAGGTGGACACCAAGACAGGACGATATATGGCATGCTGCTCAAACGCTGTAGCTTAAGGGATATCTGTAAAAAAGCCTTCATGTGAACAAAAGCTGCATTGTCCTAAGGCAACCTTTAATGTTACTCATGTCCTGAAGAGAATTCTTTGGACACGTGTGGAGGCGTGAGGCCGAAAAATGTAACCTTGCTCCCCAACACATGTTTCTCGGCTTCCTCCTGTACAGAGGGGGAGTTTGGGGGGGGTTGGATGAGGATGGGGGAGTGCAGTGAAAACAGCACATGAAAGGGAACGGCAAAAAATACTGAAGCAGCTACTAAGAATGGAACCTAAAAGAGCAAAGCCCTGGCCAAGAAACTTAAAAAGCTTTGTTTCTGGGAATTTCTTAAAACTTTTTTTTACCTAAAAAGAAAAATAACCTTGTCCAGCACATTTATCATTAAAGAAATCTAATTTAAATACATCTTTCTCTCTCCCTTTTAACATCTACTCCAACCCTAAGCTAGATTTAGGGTTAGACTTTGAAGAATCTACAAAAATAGTTCAAACATGGCTCAAATGTAACCTAATGGATGTTAGGAACCCAAATTCCGCCTAATCCTGAGCTACATTTAACCACTGCAAGTGTTTTCTTTATTTTAAACTAATTCACAACCCAACCACTCACCAAACAGTCCATTGTAAAGGAGATTAAAATGACTGATATTTACACAGGTCTCAGTTGTTTTGACAAATTTCTATGAATAAGTGCATTTTAAGAAAAAATGGGGGACAGACCTTAGGTTTGGAGCAACAGGAATCTGTGTGGACTTCATGTAAATTCAACTAAGTACATATGTATACATTTTTTAAGATTCAATATTACCATAATCTTTTTCTGATTTGAAGTGGTTTTGTGACTAAACTGGACTTCATCATAACCATGACTCTCAGTCTAAAGGTATCACTGCTGTAGTATTTTGATCAATCAGATGCAGATTTTGTGCGTGTTATTTTCAGTTATAATCAATCCATTGTAATGAGCACACCTTGCTTAAATAATGTTGTTTATGTAAGTTTGTTTTAGTTTCTTACCAGTTTTCAGTGGCATAAGTTTTTATTCTAGGTTTTAAGAAAGACAGCCAACCAAACCATGCTCTACCATTACTCCATTACAACTATTACTCTACCTACTCTGCCTTTTCTTTTCCTTTTTTCATTCTTTTTCTTGCTTAAGAAAAGACAATTTGGTTATATTTAAGTAGATTTGGCTTCTTTCAGGCAGGCTGTTTTTTACAGTACAGGTTCACTGTTGAAAAAAGACTAGAGACACAAATAAAGGTGCAGATATCACTACAGAGCTGAACGCAATGGAAGGTTTTGCTCAGTTGAAGCTTAATAACTACTTAAATGGACAAAATGAAGATTTTTAATGATCCTAACACACAGTGGTTAGGGAGCGTGATCAATAGATGGTGAGATCACTGACTCTCAAACCAGGCCTGCCAGTACATTCTGATTTAGTGCTCAAACTTAATTATCCATGGCTCTTATCCGTATGTAGTCTGCACTACCATTTTGATCCTATTAGTTATGGACTTTGAGTGCCTTATATTTTTTTCTTACAAGGCCGCAGGAGATGCAACTGTAAAAAACGAAAGAGCAACCAAGAAGTTAAATGGTTGGCAGTAGATAAATGAATGCATTCGATTTCACATTTATCCAATAGCTGCATGTATATAAAGCAGATTACCAGGCCGGCTAAAGTCAGCCCCGACACTAAATTGGATAAAGCATCTAGCTAATTTGTCTCATTAGTACCGAAATGCTCCAGATAACAAAACAATCACCTGTATCTAAAAACAAAGTATTGAAATAATAGGCCAGAAGCAGGTCTATTCTGAGCCCATACCATCTCTCATTAGGCTTAATTACTTGCTTTCCTGGAGCTCAGGGAATATCATTACGCAAATCATAACAATCCCAAGTTTGGGCCTGTGAAAATGAGTATTGTCAGCTCATTTTGTTTTAGCTGTCCTCTGGGCTTTGGAGTCATTTTCAGTGTTTATCATGCGGGGCCCCCATCAGCCCCCCAAGTCAGTGAAAAGCTCAGCGCTCGGAGCCAGCTAAGGTTCCTTCACTTTGTTCTCTGAGCCAAGTGGTGGAAAGAAAGACGACTGGATTCATCTGTTTGTCTTTGTGAGTCTGGAAGAGGAGAAGATCTTACTCTCCTTTCAAGTGCGATGGCTTTAATAGAATCTCACTGACATCTTACTGTAGGTGACCACTGAATGGAAACCACAGGAACTTAACTAAGAGAGCCGCAGTGTGTTTGTAGAACAGAGTGGAATCAAATAATCCAGCAGCTCTTTGGTCCAGACAGATGACTGAAGTAAAAGCACTGGCACTTAGATTAATGCAGTTTGTTTAAGGAAGGGTTATTTTCAATATTCTATCCTGATGGATAGATGGTATTATTCCTGGCAAGGCTGCAAGGCCAGTGTGTGGATTTATGAAGCAATCCTTCACTCCTCCAAGTCTAACAGAACACTTTATACTGAAACCTCTTGCTTTATCCAACCAGTGAAAACTGAAACAGCTTTCAGCCTCTTTGCCTTCCATTTACTGATTGTGCAAAGTAGAAATTTATCTGTATTCTTAGTTCATTGCACCACAGACAAATGTCTTATTAACTATGCAGCTGAATATGAATGATTAAAGAAAGCCAAGAACAGAAAGTTTGTCTTCAAATCATTAAAGCAGTGTCTGCTCTGAAATGCTGGAGGGGGGGGGGGGTCTGTGAATGGAAGAAGCACAGATAGAAGTACTGGGGACTACTGTAACCTACTGATGTGAACAAAGGCAATAAAACTTTAGCAGATTTGTGCTCATATACTCACATCAAGTTTGTGTTGTGTTGGAGTCCATTTGTCATTTTTCCTTAGTGTTGTATTCTGTTGTAGCAAAGCAGGAGCAGAAGACGACTAAGTCCACTTTGCAGAAATCAGTCTACATAGCCTTTTCATTAACTTTTTAAGTGATCTCCAATGAACAAATGATTGGATAACAGCACGAATCAGACACCAACATAAACTGTGTGTACATGTACTCATAAATGTTCAATATTTGACCTTTAAATGTCTACTATACATTAATTTATTTACAGAACTAGGTTCAGCACTGTCACCAATAACTGGCTCCAAAACCCCTAACTATTCTATTTGACCGATAGGCCACAATGTTAAATAATATTACATCTGTAAAACATTGTGGTTTAATATGTTTTCAAATTTCTGAATTCCTCTAAATTTAGTGAATGAAATACTTCTTCCCCTATCCAATAGATGCCACCTTTTGACTAATGCAGTAAAGCACAGCTTTAGCTCAGGTGCCATTTTAGAGCATGAATCCAGTCCTAACACAATACAATATATTAGATAATTATAATTTTTAGGTAGCTAAAATGCCGTTTTGTGTCATCCACAGCATCAGTTTGCATTGTTTAGCTTCTATGTCAGTGTTCCAGTCTGTTTGTCCAAACTGGAGTCATACTGAAATGCACAAATGATAGACTGATTGAGTGGAAAAACTGCTAATGCTGTGCTAATTCTAGTTTTCATAACATGAATCACCGTTTCTGACACCATATGCTGTAACTCCACAATTCAGTCTATTAACGGTTTAAAGAACTATTTTCAAAAATGTCTTTAAAGAGAAATAAATGCATTTACTTCACACTAACTTTAAGTCTGGTCAGTTCATTGCCGTGTTGTCCCTGCAGATCAGTAATAGCTTGGTGTTATTTTTTTAATACAGTAGCTAACATGTTATTTTGTCAACCTGTCTTTGACTGACATGAAGACTTTGACTGTTTCCTGTTTGTGATTTCAATTAGGAAAATCAATGGCCAGTAAGAAAGCACTTTGAGATTTACAATTCTCAAGCTCCCCACAAACAAGCTTTAACTACCTTCAAAGTCCCAGAGGTCCACACAAGGTGGCAAATACACACATGCACAAACACTGCACTGGTCAGGACTAGCGCATCACAAACCATGGCAGCAAGTGAAGAAAAAGACTAGAAGATGTGTGCTGATGTACTAATGGCGTCACTCATTAGACTGTCATTTCAGAAACAAAACAGAGCTGATGTTGGTGCAAAACAAGCCCAGCCAAGACCCTCCTGTACCGCTGTTTAATAAAAGGGAGACACTATCAAAGAGAGTCAAGAATTAAACAGTTAGAAACCACACAAGGAACTTTATTTCACCATCATCGGCTGTGGAATGAAGTAATGAGGCTATGGTTCCGAATCAAGTGCTTTCCAATCTTTTCTCCTCTGTAACTCAATGTATATTCAACATCCACTTGCAGGAAGCAGACACTTCAACTAATTAGACATCCCGGATGCTAGCATCACATCATATGTCATCATATCATATCACATCACCATCATATGTCACAAACCATCAGTCACATTATTATTAGAAGTAGCACTTCCCTGCACATACGTTATCCTGAAAATGTATCCCCTTCATCTATCTATCTATCTATCTATCTATCTATCTATCTATCTATCTATCTATCTATCTATCTATCTATCTATCTATCTATCTATCTATCTATCTATCTATCTATCTATCTATCTATCTATCTATCTATCTATCTATCTATCAGATGTTGTTGGCTGTCATTGAGACAAGTCATTGGGACAGTCTGTATCTTAAAGCACTTTCTTTACACGGACATCTCCAGCTGAGTTGAGGTGAAGTCATGGCTGACATGAAGCTGTTGTCACTGTTGGCATCCTGCTTTTTCCTGGTCAACTGTCAGGATCAGTAATTGTAAAAGTTCTTCAAAGTAAGGACTTTAGACAACAAACTTACTTTGACTTGTTTGTACGTGGAGTATCTCAGTTGTGTTATTGTTTTATTAGATTTTTTTTCCCCATTTTTTTTCTTTTTCAATATTGTTCTGAAAATAATACAGCAGGACTTTAAGTCTGTATATCCTTTAACCCATGGGTCAGCAACCCTGGTCCTAGAGAGCCACTATCCTGCATGTTTTAGATGTTTCCCTCTTCCAGCACACCTGATGGTCATTATCAGGCTTCTGCAGAGCTTGATGATAGGCTTATCATTTGAATCAGGTGTGTTGGATGAGCGATAAATCTAAAACATGCAGGATAGTGGCTCTCTAGGACCAGGGTTGCTGACCCCTGCTATAACCAAAGCCTCATTTTAACAAATTTCCCATTGCTGTGTTTTTGTCAAAGATCACCACCATTCAACCATCATTACTGCAACACCAGAGGAGGTTTGGATAAAAGCTGTTCTGGACACCGTCATCTAGCTCAAATATAACTGTAAACCCCCAGTGGGACACTGGTGACCCACTGTTAAGAGTAAAACTTGAGATGGGTATGACTAAATGTCAGTCTTACTCTCTCTGTAGGCTTGTACAAGATGAAAATCATGCAACTAGTACACTTCATTTAATGCCCCCATGTATATCTTTGTAAAGAGCAACCCTGTCCCACAGATTACATTCATAAGCATCTATACTGCATATCCAATTGTGTTTCATAATGAACTTAACTCCATAGGCAGACATCCTCTATGTGTTTAAGAGTAGGCTTAAAACTTTCCTTTTTTATAACACTTATAGTTAGGGTGGCTCAGGCTGCTCTGAGTTATGCTGTTATAGGCTTAGACCGCTGGGAGATGTAATAATAATAATAATAATAATAATAATAATAATATATAATGTAAAGCTTAAGTGACCCACATTAGGACAATTCCCCCTACTTGTATTTGTAGTAGTAGTATTAACAGTAGTATCCATATTAACAGTTATGGACATTTGTTCTAGCTATTGGTAATTATACTAGCACCAGCTGTTCTATATTTTTAACACTTCTAGTTCAGTTTGCTGTGCATCCATGTGTCTCCTCCGATTCCCCCCCTTCTCCCCCTCTCAATCTCTCTCTCTCTCTCTCTCTCTCTCTCGCTTTCTCTTCCTTTACCCTCTCTCTTTAACCCCAACCAGTCAAGGCAGATGACCATCCCCCAAGAGCCAGGGTCTGCTCCTGGTTTCTGCCTGTTAAAAGGAAGTTTTTCCTCACCACTGTCACCAAGTGTTTGCTCCTGGAGGATTCTGTTGAGTTTCTGTAAATTGGCTTGAGAGTTTGGTTTAGACCAGCTCTGTATGTAAAGTGTCATGAGATAACTTTTGTTATGATTTGGTGCTGTATAAATAAAATGTGATTGATTGATTGATTGATTGATTGATTGATTGATTGAACAATTAAAAACATGAAGAATAACCTTACACAATATATACATTACACACAAGGAAATTTGTCCAATCAGAAGCAGTTCCACTGATCAGAAACTGTCACTGGTAATGAATCATTGGAAGTGAATAATAGGACAAAGGTATGAAGCTTCAGTATTTTTTGCGACTCATTCCAGTTGTTGAAATGAGAAAAAGCCAAAGAGGTATAGACTTTACGGATTTAATGTGGAGTCAATTGTAAAAGTGGATTTATGGAAAAATATAGCATTCATGAAGCAACAGGACTGTCAAGTAAAG
Organism: Sphaeramia orbicularis; assembly: GCF_902148855.1. Classification (NCBI taxonomy): domain Eukaryota; kingdom Metazoa; phylum Chordata; class Actinopteri; order Kurtiformes; family Apogonidae; genus Sphaeramia; species Sphaeramia orbicularis. The sequence continues at coordinate 4,953,838 of NC_043970.1, read as the reverse complement.
GGTGATTAACCCATAAAGACCCAGTAATTTACTTAAGTGATTTATCACCATTTATTATAGTCTTACCCTCTGTATTTAGTGTTTTCTGGGAAAATCAGGTATTTTTCTATATTTAATTTACTGATCATATGGATATTCATAAAAGCTCAGATTAAATTTAAGGGTTATTATATCATAACAGAGAAAACTGAAGAAAAGTGACTTTTTCAGCAAAATACACCAATAACTGAACATAAAAACAAATATCTACAACTATTGTCAGTTATCAAACTACTTGGGTTTTACTGGTCTATCAATGTTGTAGAAGATGACAGTGTTTCCACATTCACTACGGAGCCTTCGAACTGATCATATCTGATGACCATAAAAAAATGACAAGCTGCATTTTATCTGAAGTATTTCAACATGTTGAGTTTGGTGGTTCAGAAGCTTCTAAACATTTTAGATCAGTAGGTGATTTTGGTGGGCGGTGGCTGTTTGGGTCTTTGAGGGTTAACGTACACTTCAGCAGCATTGTACCCACATACTGTCATTCACTCTGAGGTCTTTCATTTTTCTCCTGCTGTCAAATGACACATGGAAACCTTAAGTGGACAAATTGCCAGCAGGTGAATGTGATGTGCTTGTATGTAACCATAATGTGATTGACTGGAAACCTGTTCAGGATGTATCCCAGCCAACAGGTTCCAGCCTATAAAAGATGTGAGTAACTGATAAATAAATGGATGTGACATGAATTTCTCCTCAAAAGAAGCAGATGGTTGATAATGATTGATTGATTTAACGCCTCTGTGCATTCCTTGTTTCATGTGTTGTTGTCAACTCTGATCAATTGTTCATGAATTGGGACTGACTTGGTAGAAAGCTTATTTTGTTTGTGAATACGGCCTTGGGTCTTTTAAATAACTGAAAGGAGCCAACTTTATTTTCCCATTCACAAATTCCGTCCCATTTTGTGAATTTTGTGAGTGTCAACTGGCTCTGGGCCTTTCTGCATCAGCGCTCCAGAGCACAGTTGGGTGTCTGCATGAGTTGAATTTCAGACGGAATATATAGAGGTTTATTAATTAGCTGTCAAGAGACAGCCAATGGCGGGACATTTCAGCTTATTATAGATAATGCCATGGATTCAGTTAAAAATAATTATGATGATAATGTTCAGTCCAAGTCGGTGCAGCCATAAGAGCAGATGGCAGGTAATCAGCGCCTTGTACAGTGTTGTCAAATAGAGCGAGGAAGAAAGAGCCGGTTGGCCTGTTGGTGAAATTTAATTTGTGTGCCACTGTATCTGAATGGCTGGAGGAGGCTTTGAAGGGCACGAATGACAATCTCTTCACAATGAGCCTTCAGACCGGCTGTCTTTGAGGGAAACTTCAACCCACATAAGGAATTGTCTCCTGGCTATCCTGATATGTGCTTTGTTAAATATTTGAGTTTCCAGATTGAGGTGACAACAAACCATCTACTTTTGTTTGCTTTGCACCGGCTTCCTCCTGTTCAATATCTGCAGTCCTGTTCTGACTCAATTCACAGACGGCTGTGGTTTGCACATGGAAATACGAGAGCAAGATGGCCTTAAAATGGAGTCGTTCCAGTCTGGGTTATGGAAGGAATGATGACCGTATTCACTTCAAATTCAACATTCTGCTTCCCCAACCAGCTGAGTGCTTCGTAATCCTTGATTTTCTACCAGAATGCAACAGAGACTACCATGCAGACCATATTACAAGTAGTCTCAAACCAAAATCACTTCAATGCAGCTAAAGTCATGGTGTTATTTACACACTAGCATAAAAGACAAAAGGTTTTGAAGCCTCTGGGAGTTTGGACTGAAATAGTAAAAAGAAATGTATGATTGCAATTGTAATTGTGATATCAAACATTTATTACAATTACAAAATGCACATTTACAGCTATAACAGCCAATGGCAGAGCATAAAGACATCAACTCTCACCCTACTAGCTGTGCCTCATGTGCCCATATTTAAGAAAAAAACATATGGATTAATTTTTTGATTCCTTTAGAATTTGGCCTCATTTACACACGATGTTCCAAGAAGGTTGCAGTCTATTGTAAAAGTGTTGCAGTAAAAGTAAAAATGCGAAAATAAACTGTAAAATAAAACACTATACATCCAAACATTGCAGAGATGACATCATTACCTCCACCAAGGAGGTTATGTTTTTGCCAGGGTTTGTCTGTTTGTTTGTTTGTCTGTCCGTTAGTGTGCAACATAACTCAAAAAGTTATGGACAGATTTGGATGAAATTTTCAGGGTTTGTTGGAAATGGGATAAGGAAGAAATGATTAAATTTTGGTGGTGATCGGGGGGGGGGGGCCCACGGGGGGGGCCACTGATCAGCCTTGGCGGAGGTCTGCGCTCTCCAAGTGCTTCTAGTTGCAATTGTGTTTCTCCATGATCTGTTCAGAGACGCTGAAGTTGTCTCTGCAGTATCAACGTGACCAGACTTTGTGGTAGTAAAGCACAGTTGTCTTCACTTATTTCATATTTACCTCCGCCAAGGAGGTTATGTTTTTGCCAGAGTTTGTTTGTCTGTTTGTCTGTTTGTTTGTTTGTCTGTCCGTTAGTGTGCAACATAACTCAAAAAGTTATGGACAGATTTGGATGAAATTTTCAGGGTTTGTTGGAAATGGGATAAGGAAGAAATGATTAAATTTTGGTGGTGATCGGGGGTGGGGGGGCCCACGGGGGGCGCCACTGATCAGCCTTGGCGGAGGTCTGCGCTCTCCGAGTGCTTCTAGTTAGATATTGTTCTCAAAGGAGGTGAAATATGCTCATGGTAATGGGTAAATGTCATGGTGTCGGTAATGTGTATCATGCAACGAGAAATGAGTCCACTGAACTATTTGACTATGAATTAAATGTTATATCTTGGCTGTTAAAGTATCTTAATTATCTGCTGAACTGACAAACATCATAAATGGCACAAACAAAATCTGGTGGGGTTTTTTTGTTTGTTTTTGTTTTTTCTGTAACAACTTTCAGTCCAAAGCAGCAGAGAAACAGTTCTTCTGATACACACTGATGGAGTCATTCTGCAGAAATCACATTTCAATTTGTATCAGCGTAGGTTGTTTGACAGTAGCAGAACATTAGGCAAAAAAGATAAGTAGAAAAAGACAAAACCATGGAGCCTTGAGGGACCGCTTTCAGTCCATAATGGTGGAAAATTAGCTCTGTTAATTACCTCAGCATTTCTGTTGCAATATATTGAGTTTGACTTGTTCTCAATGTCAGTTCTTTGCTAACGGCAGATAGCTGATTTGGGTGGGACATAAATTTGGTTTTACTGGTTTGCTGTGTGTTTTTCATTTGTGAGCAGCCAGTGTCTGTACATGAAGTTACTGTACTCAGTAATCCTCGCATATTATACTTCAAGAACTTTGTCACTTAGGAGGAATTTTCTGAAATGTCTGAAAAATAACTGTGATGCCACTGTCACAGGTTCTTCAAACTGGGGCTGGAGCTGAAAAAAGATGTGTTTTCTTCCTAAAACTTAGCTGACAATCAAAACAAAGCCATACAATAGGTTGAGAAAAAGAATAAAACTAAAGAAATAAACAACTTTTCCTGAGTTTTCCAATACCCACACCCATCCACAGGTCATGTCCACTTGTGTGATAGAAATTGTTGTGTAGTGCAACAGTTCCTTGGAGCCTCCTTCATGGCTCCCAGCCAAAAGAAACATAAATAAACATTATAGCAGTGGATAGTTTTACCGGGGCAGATGGTGAAAGGCCGGTTAAGTGGCACAGAAAGCCAGTAAAATGCCTGAGTCCGACCTTTAATCTAGTTTTGGTGGAGCTCTCAACACAGATCTGATTAGAATAGGTACCAGGCCTGCTGTGATGAATGGGTGGGGGGGACTCTGAAGCCCCCCCACCCGCCCTTCCCATCATGTCTCCACCTCAACACACTCAGAGGTGCAGGCTGTTGATCAGCTTCCCAAACACATTGATTTTCAAGCATTGGCAGAGATGCACCATATGGTACCAGCTCCATCCAGACCCCCCCGTACACACCAACACAAGCAACCACAGCAGCCAACTGGCACGCTCAGCTTTGTCTTAGGTAGCCAGCTCAACTTCATTTACTTAGGTTTTTCTTAGCAACCTGTTGAACAGAATGAGGAATCCAGTTACTGCAAGGCTGATATCTGCTGTCAGGAAGTTTGAAAAGGACAAACACTTGGAAGATAGAGACGGGCTGTTATCTCTAAAAGACAGACGCATTCATATGAAGGCAAACGGTCTGAAAGGCAGTAGCATTGTCCAACAACCGATGCAAGATGTACAAAAAGGGCCAACAGACTTGACTACGTAACTTTTCTTTGCCAGACAGAAAATGTGCCAAAAATTTATCTCAATTGACCTTCAAAGACCCAAAAAGCCACTGTGACCAAAACAATCTACTGATGTAAAATATTTAATACCTGTTGATCCACTAATCCTATCAATACATGTAAATAATTGGTGTAAAATGCAGTTCGTCATCTTTTCATGGTCATCAGATATGACCTATTTGGATGCTCTGAGGCTCTGTGGTGAACATGGAAACACTGTAATCTTCCATAACATTGATTCACCAGTAAAACCCATGGACAGTAGTTGGAGACACTCAGTTTAGTTATTTTTAGTTAATGATATATTTTCCTAAAAAAGGTCAGCTTTTCTTCACTTTTCTCTGTTTCTGATATAATAACATTTGAACTTACTCTGAGCTTTAATGAATATCTACATAATCAGTGAATTACAGGAAAATATATGATTTATACTGAAAAATGCAAAATGCAGAGAATAATATTATAATAAATGGTGATAAATAACTTGGGAAAAGGTTAAATGGAGAGAAAAATGAATTTGGGTTCTGCCACAAAAGTATATCTGGGTCTTTATGAGTTAATGTTAGAAATGAACCAGTCACACATATACTTGAACAACACATGCTGAATAGACTTTTAAGAGCATTCTTTATAAATCAATAAGAGAAAAACTGAAACTATCAATATTTTTTAAAGCTTTTCATATTGACCATTACGGCTTTCACTGCATGCTGGGTAAATTGAGCAGTAAGCATGGGCGTGGGAAGGGACCAGGAACAGTTTACAGAAAAGAGTGGTCAAGAGTGAATTAGAGGAAAAGAAACTGAAAGGACTGCAGAGTGATGCAGCCAAGTGTAAAAAATGAAATATGAGGTTTTGGCAGTGGTACAGCCGACAGCAGCAGCAGCAGCAGAGGGTCTATGGGTGTCAAAGAGCAGATGATCACCATGTTCACCACAGCAGAACGGTAAGGAGGGAAATATTGTGACATATACCTGAATTAGCAGCAGCTTTTACATGAGCGGAGTTTTTAACCCAATTTATATCTTGCGTCACCAAAGGAGATAAGACATGTACTGGCAAAAATGAAACCGCAAACTAACTACTCACTCAGAGGCTTTGATAACTGAACAAATAAACCCAACTTTAGTTAGTTAGCTACTTACCACTGCATAATCAACACTATGGTTATGGTACTAAGGCAATGAATGAGTCAGTACTCCATTTCCAACAGTGGTGTGTGTTTTTATTTTTAGCAACAAACTTGACATGAGGTTTGCGGTTAACAAAAGAGAGAGTGAGATTTTTTTTTTTGTTTTTCTGTGACAGAAAAACATAAAACTAAATATTCCAGATGTGAATTTTGAAGCTTTCATACGTTTTTAATCATTGCTGACCCTAGAGATGGGGTTAAGTGTACATTTGAGGATAACTGAACCGATATAGTGTAGGTAATGTTTAAGCCATGTTAAAAGAAAAAAAAGGTCCTTTTCAAATTAAACCTAGCAAATGGGTTTTGGCCTAAGAACTCTAAACATTATGATCAGAGTTCTATCGTACAGTGTTGTGAAAGAGTATTTAACCCCTTCCGGATCTGTTTTTTTGTTTGTTTTTTTTGCCATTTTGTATTTCAGATCATCAAATAAATTATAATATTAGGTAAAGGTGACCTAAATAATAGTGCTGTTTTTAAATGATGATGAGCACTGTAGCTCTAAGTGTAAAGTTTCAAGAAAAGTGTGTTACAAGTTAAGACTGTTAAAAGTGGCTACATGAAACTACTGAGGTTATCTGGGATATTAAATGTCATCTCAGCAAGACAAAAACTCCTCCACTCACTTGTCCACCTTAACAGCCTTGTCTTGTTGTTCTAGATAAGGTCATGCTAAGACAAAAGGGTTTGTAGATGAAATGAAAAGAAATTTGTATATCAGAAATATAAAAGATTTTAATTTGTTTTTAATTTTCTTGCTGAACCAATTGTGTTGCCACATGTCAATCTAAAAGGGAACCCAGATGATGCTTCTTCCTTCCAGGTTTGTCTACATTAATAATCTTTCTTGCAGAACATCATTCCTACAAAGGGAACGAAGTTAACATATCCAATGGAAACCCTGCAACCTTTAGTTTCATCTGTGCTGTAGAACTCCATATTATATAAAAGTAATTAAAAGCACACCATTTAGGCGTTGCCAAAACACAAATTGTCATGTTTTTTCTTCACTAAATGGAAGGGAAAACCACTTTTGAACAAAACAATTCCAAAGTCTTTTAATAACTACCCACTCTAATGCTCAGTTTCTGTTATTTAGCTCTTCATATCCCTTAAAGACAGTTATAAAACAGAGGCGACAGTGTCTCAGTGTGCTCTTCAGCTGCTGCTCCTCACTCTAATGTTCAGAACACTTCTGAGCCGCTAACGGGAGCTAGCTTTGTGTCTGTCAGGTCCCATGGCAGCTGTTTTCCATTAGCCTGATATTAGCCTCTGCGCAATTAAAGTGTACACCCACGCTTAGAGGAAACCGGTGTGATGTGTGCGGAGCTGCTATGAGCCATCCTCTCCACCGTAGCCAATTCATACTCCAGTCAACACACCTGGGGACACCTGTCTGCTGTTTTCTTTGAGGCACTAGCGTTGATCCTGTGCACATTCAGCACCATCAATGAACCTCCAAACATCAAGAACATCAAGTCCCCTTTCATGTGTGACTTAGTAAATGCTTATTATACTGAAACACACTAAATTATTAATCGACAAATTAGAACATTTTTGGTGGTCTTTCTTCAGAAAAATTACGTAAATAGAATAGATAGATAGATACACTTTATTGATCGTAAACTGGGATATGACAGAAATACTAAAATATCCCATATTTACCTCATGTCCACAGTGTTTGTACATACTATGCTATTCTCACTCAAATTTCCCCTGGGAGCAATAAAGTTGACGCTGAAGATAAAAACAGCCAGGATTCATTCAAGGCTGGTCATAAAAATGTCAGAATGTTCAGTTGTGTGTGTGATCGTGTTTAAAGGACAGTGTTTTCATGGCTTTGTGCAGACGGTCTCTGGAACATCAGGGTAAAACCTAAATGCAAGAAATTAAACTTTGGACAATATCTATTGTTATGATGACAAACAGAAGGCTGATTATGGTTGAAAATGGCCACAATTATCCTCAACGTACCAGACTGTGGCAGACTTTTCCTTTTTTTTTTTCAGCAGAAAGGGACATTCTGGAGTATAAACAGCTTTCAGTGTCTCAGCACATACAGGGCAGTTCTAGTAATGTATTGAATAGGACATGTTTCAGAATATTACAAGCACTGGCAGGCAAAATAATTAAGTCTTGAGCAAATGTGATGAAAGCCTGAGGCGGCATGTTCTGTACAATATGGAAGGTGACATAACATTTGCACCATCTCTGAGAATTACAAGTTTCACCTATCGTATACCTGGTATAGCTCGCTTTGTGAATATGGTCTGAGCACGATGACTTCGAATGAAAATGGTAACTTGCTGACCGTCACATTTCTTTAATGAATTTCCCAGACAAGAAGAAGAAAACAACTAGACCGAAGTTTACACCCACAATGTTGAAGGCAACACCCAGAAAATGGTAATATTTGGTTGAGAAAGTGAAGATTACAACAAGAATAAGAATGAGAATGAGAACGAGAATATCAATATTAGCACTACTGAATTTGACAAACCACAAATTAATCAGCCTCTGCAAAAATATTTGCAAAGTAAATTATGTATTTGTTTTTGTTTTTTTATTATAAGTAATAATGAGAATCAATGCCAGCTTAACTTTTTGTTGTTTCATTTATTGTTCAATGAATCCTGTACAGGTAACTCTGAACGACAGAGTGGCTTAAACCAAATCGTCCAGGATGATATCCTTTCTCCAATGTCTTGTTTGGTTAAGAACCCAAAAATATGTAGTAAATAACATAATGAGCAGGAAAAATCCCATGATTTGGACTTTTTGTTAAGGAAAAGAATTCATCAAAGCAGTTCATGTTTAATTTAATAACTCAAAACTAATTAGCTCTAGTTGCAGTGATTTTACTTAAAACTGCTGTCAACTTTGTTTCGACTAAACAAAACAGTTGTTTTTCAACTGTTTTGTTTCACTCTCACCTAAAGAAAATAAAACACAACTACAATAAGAATCATGAAAAAGTATTTATACAAAATTAATAATTAAAGCATCTATTGGGTTCTACACAATTTTCCAAAACCACCATCATGTTTCGGACAAAAAAGGAAGTCGAACCCAGATCCAGGGTCCAGAAGAAACGAAACCATGAGTCACTCCATGTCCAGTGTGAAAACACAAGAATAGATTGGAGTTTCAGACCAATGACACCAGGTTATGCAATGCAGTGAATTAATAACATCTTAATGTCAGACAATACTCTATATATAACTCTATCTATAACAGATGATGATGACAGGAGATGTTCGACTCCCAAAATAATGATGTGAGGGCAACTGAAGCAGCTCAAATGTACATATGCAAATAATGTAAAAACTCCAGATGTTGGTTTGGACTTCCACAAGTTCAAACATCCTTAGTCACAGTCACATAATAAATACAGAGACAACATGCTGCCATTGAAATTACACGCTCTTTGACCATTTCCTCCTGACTTGACTTTAGAATCGATCCATCCATTGACTATTTAGTGTTAATGTTCAGTTAAGGACAGAGGGGTGTTCTGTTTGCTCTCATCTGCGTTCATACAGATGTGTTTTTTCTCCTCCTGTCCATTCTGTACAATAACATGTTTAAATCTCCTTGGTACAAGAGTCGTCTGCTCCTCAATTCGACTTTGTAGTAAAATCCCTCTGCTCCTCCCTCATGCTGGCAGGATCAGTCACGCTGTAAACACTGTAATTTGGGTTGTTTCAGGGTCCATTTTGCGGGCAGCTACCCATTTACCTTTTTTTAGAGGGGGTAGCGTGAGTGAGTGTGGCCGTCTTTGAAAATCGCTAATACTGGAGTAGTTTCAGAGAGAACATTCTGGCGTGTTGTTGTTGTGACTGACGGTCAGGGATGGGTGTGCCAGCTCTGTGGGATGGACTTGAAAATGATCTGGATGTCTTTGGGGTAGGGGAGTCATTACGGGGTGGGGTGGATGGCCTGATGTCGACCTGCTTTGTAACTGGCTCGGCTCACGGGCGACAGATGGAAGGGAATGCCATGTGCCACAAGCAGCCGCCGCCATCCTTCACAGCTGTCCAACAGGGCGAGGACGTGCAAAAATAGCAGGGCAGACCCATAGGAGCGCACGGTGGGAATGTGGAATGACGAGTAAACATTCTCATCACTCAGTTTTCCGCGGGGTTCGCTCAGCGCTGTGACCGCGGCAGATTAGATGGAGCCCTGAGCGTTTCCACTCTGGTGGGAGGAGGGGCTGCAGGACCCCCTACTACTTCACCTCAGGATTTCCACCTTTAAAGCCACTATCTGGTGCTTTAATTCTCTGTGGAAAAGCACTGCCCTAACAGACACACCTCCTCATCGCCCGCTGTGAGCTATGCATCATTGAAGAAAAATAAAAAACCTGAGTCTGGGAGGTAGAGGAGAATACCAGCAGGACACCTGTACAACTGGACAGAACTACAAACAGACAGGATTTACTATTCAAGGATAGTCGGCCAATAACTGTAGGAAAACAACATGGGTCAATGTACCAATCTAACAAATCTGTGTGAAAACAGACAATGTACTAAACCTCTTCATCTATCAGGTGATCAGTGACTCATTAAGGGTCACGCTTACATTTGAGCTATGTTTGAGTTGCACGTTGTGTTTTAGAACATGCCAAACAGAACAGAACATGTTCCTTCCATCTCTTGCAATATAAACCTTGAGGGAAAGTTCTATGAAAATGGATGTTTAAAGTTCAAATGTCTTCCAAACAGCTCAGCTATACATTCAGTAATTCTCTCTATTAAGCTCCTTGTAATAAGTGTATGTTTATAAGATGTCTATAAAAACTGCCTTAAGACATTTATTAGAAACAGTTTAAAACACATTTCCCAGATCACAGGCAGCTCACTGGATGCTTTGCTTTGCTGTGTTGGTTTTAGGCTGGGATTTAGTTCAACGCTGAAGCCAAAATATGTTTCCTTTCAGATGAGGCTTAACACATGAAGTTTTGCCTTGTACTTCTTCTGTTATAAACTTAACCCTACTAAAAGTGTCATGGTCTACTGTAAAGCCACTGTCAAATCATTACTCAGCTTTTTTGCTGTGTCAAGATTAATACGTATTTTATTATACATGTTCCATTAATTTTAAAGTGACTAATTGTATTTTACAACTTCCCAGTGTTGCAAAATCTCTGTCTGAAATATGAGAGATTAGAAAATTAAAGTAAAACTATGTGCATGACTGCCTTTATGATCAAATGTAAGGGAATTGTTTCTTTTGCCTGACTTCCTGATGAGATGAAAAGAAACGTCGCAATAATCAATCTATCAATAAATAAATATATAAAGACATCATTTGTTATTTGCTCATTATTATTATTCCACCACAACCCTGACAGACTCAACATTCATAATTTCAGTTTTATTTGTGAGACTGATAAATTCCACTTGAGTGATGCATCAGCTTGTGATAATAGATATGTCTGCCATCAAAACCACCAAATAATGCATTTGTCTTATTTCTTAAAGATGAAGGCTAAATACCAAGTCTTTTTGTTGTAGAAAACACAAAAAGTGTTTTTCATTCTCCTTGGTATGTTTTTTTCTTTTCATTCCACATTCACTTCTAGGCTTTTACCCTCTCTATATTTATCCTTCTACCACCGTAGCCCAATAACACGGACACCTGTCAACACGATGTGGAGGTGATAGAGTTGTGAAAGGAAGCAGTCAATCCCACTGTACGGTGACAGCGTTCAGCCAAGCCAGAAGCAGACGCTCACGATTCAATTACATCTTTATTCGTCAAGTGCACCATTCAACAATAAGGTCATCAACCTATGACACAGAATTACTACACAGAGAAAAATGTTGCACTCTAATTAAATCAATTAGAAACCTTATCTGGTGTTCAGGTGATGGAGCTGATAACACCCCTGAACCACTGAGTGCAGGCGTTCTTCATGGATTTGTCATTTATTGAAAAAAACCCACATTCACTGAATGCATGTACAGTTCAAATCACTGGACAGACTCATAGACAAGGCCAGGTTTTAACTGCCTACACTCAGCTCCATTCAGTTCACCAGAAATGAATGGGGTTTGACTGAACGCCTTTTCTTAGTTATGTTAGTTCATTTTTTTTTCTAACAGAGTGTAATGATGCAGCTGCAGCAACAGAACTACTATAGAAACTGAATAGATTTGTTATTCTGTGTTTCATTTATGTCAAAGGTTGGACATCGGACTGTGAACACAACTATACAGGTTCTATCACAGTCAGCCACAGGCTAACCACCTGGTTAGTAGTATGACTCCAAAGTAGGCTAACCTATGCTAACTACCGTTAGCATTACTAGTTCTAGCAAAGGTTAGCCACTGTTAGTAATGCTAGCTGACATACTTTACAGTACAGTGTATTTTTGCCACATGCACACCCCACAGAGACATGTCCACAGAAAGAACATCAACACATTGATGTAACAGGACACAAACTGGCAGACAGTGGATTTGGAAACTTACAGCTTCCACTGATGTTGATTCACAGTGAGTAACAGCATTCTAGTCATTATCGTCATGTTAAATGGTCTCAGTACTAGAGTAAATACATCATTTACAGAGAGCATTGCACCCTGGGTAGTTTGTAGCATTAATGTTGCTAACCTAGGGAGTGTATTTATCTGTGTTTATGGTGATCTTTTAAAGCCTGTCAGAACTGAAATTATTCAGATCAAATTTAGCCGACAGGAGTTTGTGTTCTTATTTGGAGAAACGGAGCAGATAAAGTAAATATATTTAGTCTTGAAATGAGTTCAGATTTGCCTCAGCTGCTGGTGGCAGCAGACATCAGACCTTGCAGATATTTTGCTGAAGTAACAGTGCAAAACACAACGTTAGATTTTTTTTTTAAATTTCTGAGAGTACATTGAAACATAATATATTTTCAGGTCCTTATGAAACTGGTAGGATACATCTTGGACATAAATCCAGTAGGTACAAGCAGATATATCCTCCTTGGGTATTGAAATGCAGTACCAAAGTTAATCTACTCCCTATGTGATCATCCATAAAAAATTCCCAATCACTATGCTTGGAAAAATATTCTGGAATAATGCATTCATGGTTTGTAATGACTAAACCAACTCAAGACGCATGTCATGTACCATTAATATGATCTTGGTTACTTTGGGTAACACACATATATTGGAAGTATATTCTCCAGAAGAAATAGTCTCCATGGAGACTCTGGAAATTCCATTCACTTCCATTATATTACGTGGAATCAGAAATAGTTTAAATAAGTCTAAACTATGTGGATAGATGTAGGGGTGACATGAAATATGTTCCTTTATAATTTGGATGAACTGACCCGTTTTAGGTTGAAAAGTACCGCAACACTACTATGTTCCTAGTCATTTTTCATCTTTCCAAATGCTACCATGGGGAGTCTTACTGACGGGAAGTGAGTTTAAAATAGCCTTCATGTGTGAGGCCTGTATTCAATCCAAACTGTGAGCAGACCATGATAAATTCTGGACTGAAACTTTAGTGCTATACGCCTCCCTCCATCACAGATCACCTTGTGGAGCAGGAGGTTTGACATGGGATCCTCCCCATGGAGAAGACCCCCAGACCCCGGGACAGTGGGCTTAGCGGGTTGACAGGGGCCCCTACCCTTCTGAAGGAGTGCACAGTGGCAGACGACCAGCAGCAGACGGGAGCGTTTAAGGAGGGACCCATGTGGTGACGGGCCTTGGACAGCATCCAGCTACTTCCACTGAGCTGCTTAATCACAACCAGATTTGGAAATTTAAGATGAAAACAAAACTGAGGGAAGCTTGTAAAATTTATGAGGTCTTTAGAAGGTGAGGCTGCAACTGTGTGAGGGGCCACGCTTTGTGAGTCCGTCCTATAACTGCTCTTTATTATCTGCAACATTATCACAAGAAAGTGGTTCCAGTCATGTCTTATATCCTAAACTACTCATCAGGATCACTCAGCCATGACGGAACGATGACAGTTTCAGTTGGATCTTATTTATTGTTATTGCATTTGCTGTCTCTGCTCTCTTTATGCTGATCTCAGGGTCAAATCTAATTCAGTTTTTCCAACAATCTTGATTTGCAATCATATCAGTGAAACCTCAATGTCATAGTTAACTCCTTAATGTTGACTCTCATAAATTTTGCATCAAGCCGTTTCCATTACAGAATCAGATAGTGTATGTACTCCCCTAACGGACACTGAAAATAATTTTGTGGCATCAAGAAAAATCATCTCCATCTCCTGAAATATAAAAATCAGTTTTATTACGTTTTCATTACTCCTGACCGTGGTATATGTTGTCGCAAATTTGCATCATACCCAATTTCTATCTATTTTATGACCTATAGTCAAATCTATACTTAATTTAGAATTTGATTGAATACAAAAGCACAAATAATTTCCTTTTCAATATACTTTAATTTTAAGAAATTCTGGCATTTAGGGGTTAAACAACTGTCTAATGACAGAACGTTAATATTGGAAGTATGTGCTATTTCACTATTAATTGACACTTTGACATACAGATACATGTAGAACACCACATATGGTACTGAAAATCTGTATATGATGGACTTCACCCTGGCTTCCTCCCATCAACCAAACACATGCCTCTTCACATGTTAATTGGTCTAAATGGGTTGTAGGTGTGAATGTGAGAGTGAATGGTTGTTTTTCTGTCAAGGTGAAATCTCAGTCTCTACTCACATAATAAAAAATTGATGAATGGCATTTACCTGTGACTTCTAAACTCGAAGTCTTCAGTCTTTTTTCCTTTTTTTGCTCAGATTCTGTGTATCCTGAAGGTGACCCACTGATTTTTTTAGCAGCAAGAGATTTTCAGCTATTTTAAATTTTGTCCAAATCCATGTTTACATTAAAATATTTTGAGCTCAGACTCTCTAGTCAGAACCAGTCCAAATGAAATTGAACCTTAAAATCAGTTTTCCATACTGTACATGAATCGATTATACAACTAATCTCACCACCTCCCAGCAGCATGATAAATGTCATTTCTGTCCATGTATTTGTCATTGCAAGGACTGAAAGCATCATTCTTACACTGAATAAGGTCAGTGTCTACAATCGGCCAAAACAGAGGACATACACACACTTAAAAACACACCATACGACAAAAACAAAAAGGAGTGCACTGACCTGCGCTGGGATAAAACACAACATCATCTTCTATGTTTTCAACCAGATGAGCAAAGACACAACAGCTCAGAAATCTTTGAGAAGCCTGTGTTTTTGTAGGATGACATTGTTCACAGTAACTCATGCAATGACTCACATGCCAGAAAAAAATCCAATGTAATAGTTGCTATTTCCTGCCAAAAACTGATCGAATGTCCCACTTTATGCCCCCACAGCACCTTTTTGCTGGATTAAACAATTAAAATTGTTTTCTTATTATGAAGTGTATGAAGAATTAAGTATATTATTTAAAGGATATTGCTCAGTTTGTGATTTATGTCTGATTTCCTTGCTAAGGCCCATACTTAGAAACTGTAATTAAAATGAGTTACAGATTGAATTTAACATACACTTCTGACTGTTTTGTAAGCTCTGCTCCCTAGATATGAATCAATCCAGTTTAAATATCTTTGAAATGATTAATTTTCAGTATAGAATTATTCTTGTGGTGATGAACCATCGTGTATTATAGGTGTTAGAGGTACCGAGCCCCACAGGATTCTCAATATGATGAAAATGTTCATAACGTCAGCAGGAAATTTAAGCATTGTGAACTCAAATAAAGTAGAAAAGTGCATCATGACTGTAGTCTATTGACCAAAATCTGCAGCTGTGGGAACAGTGTTAAAAATATCCACAAGAGAACACAGCACTACAACTGATAAAAGTTGATAAAAGTCAGATCCTCATACTGACTTTGGTCTAATACCAGTTCAAAGGTCAAGGGTATCAAGACAGCAGGACTCTCTGTCTCTGATGACTACTAATGTGTCACCTGGAACAAATCATGAAGGTAACCAGCTCTGAAACAGTTAAGGATGACAGCTGGTTTGGGGCTCTACAGTAAGATTTAAATGGGCCTTTAGCAACAGTCACAGAAGTAATGGTGTTCTATTATTTCCACATGACACAGTCATCTTGGATTTTTTTCACTTTTCATTGGTGTTGTAGTAACTCGTGTTCTCTCCATCCATCCATCCATCCATCCCTTGTGTAGAGAAGCCCAGACATCCCTCTCCTCAGCCACCTCCTCTAGTTCCTCCAGGGGGGATTCCAAGGCGTTCCCAGGCCAGCCAGGAGATGTAATCCCTCCAGCATGTCCTGGGTCTGCCCTGGGGTCTCCTCTGGACATGCCCAGAATACCTCCCCAGGGGGGCTTCCAGGAGGCATCCTGACCAGATGCTCGAACCACCTCAGATGGCTTCTCTCGATGTGGAGAAGCAGCGGCTCTATTCTGACATCTCCCAAATGGCCGAGTTCCTCATCATATCTATAAGGGGGAACCCAGCCACCCTACAGAGAAAACCCATTTCCACCACTTTTATCTGCGATCTTGTCCTTTTGGTCACTACCCACAGCTTGTGACCATAGGTGAGGGTAGGAACATAGATCAACCGGTAAATCGAGAGCTTTGCCTTGTGGCTCAGCTCCTTCTTTACCACAACAGCATTACTGCTGACGCTGCCCAACCTGTCTGTCGATCTCTCGTTCCATCCTTCCGTCACTCGTGAACAAGACCCCGAGATACTTAAACTCCTTCCTTTAGGGCAGCAACTCGACTCCAATCCAGTGAGAGTCTGCCATATTTTTCCAACTGAGGACCATGGCCTTAGATTTGTAGGTGCTGATTTTCATCCCAGCAGCTTCACACTCAGCTACAAACCGTCCCAGTGTAAGCTGAAGGTCACAGCCTGATGAACCCAACAACACCACATCATCTACACAAAGCAGGTCCCCAAATCAAGCCCCTCCCCCCACTAGCTATGCCTAGAAATTCTGTCCATAAAGATAAAGACAGAGGGCAGCCCTAATCCTAACCCTTACCAGCACCGGGAACAAATCCGACTTAGCACCAGCAATGCGGACCAAGCTCTGGCTCCAGTAGTACAAGGACCTAATGGCCCATAGCAGCAGGCCATGGACCGCATACTCCCACAGCACCCCCACAGGATACCCTGAGGGACACGGTCAAACGTCTTCTCCAGATCAACAAAACACATGTGAATTGGATGAGAAAACTACCATGAACCCTCTAGGAGCCTGTAGAGGGTGAAGAGCTGGTCCAGTGTTCCACTACCAGGTCGAAAACCACATTGTTCCTCCTGAATCCAGGGTTCGGTCAGACTCTCCTCTCCAGTACCCTGGCATAGACCTTCCCAGGGATGTTCTCTCCCATAACTTATTTTTAAAAAGAAGGAAAAATAATCAGAAAACTCACCTATTGAGGCCGATGGAAGGGGAGGTCAACAAGTGATGCAACGGAGACCGAGGAAAAAGGAGAAACAATTGGTTAGATTAGAAATGACTTACACAAAGGCAATTTTATACATTACATGAAAGACAGATTGCAAAGCAAATACATAGAAAAAACATGTAAGAACCTAAAAAGTCTGGTTTATAAAGTCCCCACCTGAATAAATAGTCTAGTGAAGAACTCAGAAGCAACATGTTCTTGCTCTAACCGATGCAGTGAGTACCTTCTCATTTCTGAACATAAAGATTGGACAATGTCAGGATTCATAGGGTTCATCGTGTTTGTGAAAGAGACGTTTAGGAGCATCAGATGTTATTTTACACATGTATGGTCACCACAGCGTCCAGAACTTTATGTGGCATAAAGGATGATTCAGCGTATATATCCTGTTATCAAAGCTAAATCCAACTAAATATCATGTGTGGGACTTTATTTTGGGCCAGGCAGCATAAGAACAATTCACATATTTTACAATCTATGAGGCTAAATCAGAAAAGGAGTAAGGAAGGGAAACATTAAAATATATTAAAATTAATTTATATAAATAAAGGTTAAATAAAAGTAGAGAGAACCAAAACAAACAAAAATACTTTTTCCTAGACCTAAAGGCTAGAGTTGGTTCAATGCAGAAACACTGGTAAGAAAACAACTGCATTAATTTAATACATTTGTAGCCCCACATGACATTTATATTGACCAACATGATAAACATTTTTACTAAAACATTTTCCTAACTATATTATAAAGGAATATATTGTGATGCGTGTAAGAAGGTGGCTTGGCATTTTGAAGGATTTTTTCTGGTCATTTTTATCTTAAAATCTCTGAACTTAGTGTATGTGTGTTCCTAAAAATTAAAGTAACAATTCTGAACATTTAAAACATGAAAAAAATATGTGACTCTTCTGGTATTTATGAATGATTATTCAAGTGATTATTTTTTATGAATTGTAATTATTTATTGAATCAAAAATGGTTAATAGGAAATAATATTACGCTGAGGTGAGTGACACCTTTATGTCATCCAAGGTTAAATTTAAAGATTGCTGAAACTGTCCTTGCTTTAGTCATATGATACACAGTTTGCATCACTAATGTCCTGACGTTTCCATACAGTTTGAAATCATTGCTCTTCACCCCTATGAGGATGACCTTATCTTTGTATTAATAAGAACACAACAGTGATGAATAAAGAATAAAGTTGAGTTAAATAAAGAGATAAAGCTGTGCTCTTGTCAAACTAACAGCAGTGTGTTTCCATGTGTTAAATCCCTACTGCTCTGTGTACTATTGTTTGCTTCTTTAGCTGAAGTCAGCTTAAAAGATTAACACAGTCTCCGGTTACATCACAACCTTTTACTACTGAGGTCACGCTAAAATCAGAGCCTCATACACAGCATTAAGTACATATATCTGCTCCATCTCCTGGGCGTTCATCAGCTGCACAAATGAATCTACAATAGGTCTCTTTCCGTCGAGTTGCTTCCTTTCATTTGAACTTCACACATATTTGTCAGTCCACATAAAAAAGAGATCTGACCACAAAAAAAGCAAACCAGTCTTTCTGTTCCACTAGAATCGCATGCTGAAGTCTACTTAAGACTTGAAAAAGTGTCTGAAATGCAGACAGAATATTCTGGGATGACCATTAGTGGTCCGCCTTTCACACCATTTCCTCCAGGCAATATCCCCATAAAGCATTTAGTCATTCGTCATCTTAAACAGTCTGCAAATTGTGTCAGTCTTGCAGATACAAAAAAGGTAAAGGAAGAGGAATTCCAAGGTTAACTTCTTAACTCCGTGAAGTAAAGCCCAGCTGTCCTTTAGCTTTTCCCAATGTGATGATGATCATCATCACAATCCTCGAGTCCTCAAGACGAGGGGGAGCAGGCGAAGGGCAGATAAACCATCAGAAAAGCAAAAGCTGCAAAGGTCACTGATATTCACAGAGGAATGTTTTAATAAAGACACCAAGACACCACCTGCAGCACTGGCAACAACCCCTACACTACAGCATTACAAAATCCCATTTATCAGCACTTTGAGCTCTAGCGACTCTGAAATGACATTTAATAAGCAGATTTCCATGGAACAAAGGTGCTATAAATGGGCCAACACCATCCTACTATCACGAAACCAGCTCATTAACAAAGTGTTTTTGACTCCAATTACCAATATATGCAAAATACAAAAACATGGAAACATATGCATGCTAGCTTTGCAGACTCCTTTAATACCCAGCAACAAGTTTTTAAATGCCCCAATTACAGCATTTCACACAGCTAGACCTGCCTGTTTCAGTCTTTTAAAGCAGTAATATAACATCTGTGATGCTTTACAGTATTTTAGTCTGTTTCAACCTGCAGGGTTTGTGTAACATGTTTAGCCGATGAAGACATAATGGTCTGAAATGAGAGTTTGGACAGTGAAGCGTTACACAGATGATTTAGGCTTATGATACAGTGTAAAACTTTTGGTCATTAGAAAACTCCAAAGTAACAAATTAAGCAACAGTCTAGAGAAGGAATCAATGGGAAACACTGCAGTTGTCACAGATATGAAAAGTTTTTGATCAGTTAACAACAGCAACAACACAAAACCATCACACACAGTAAAAGCCTCCAGACACCAGAGAAAAAACAGAGAAAAATTATTGTAGTTTAACTATAACTTGACTACCTTTTATCAGTTGAGAGAAACATTGTGATACAGAATGTGGATTGGGATTTTGCCTTAAATCTATGATTATCTGAACATAGATTATATTATATTATATTATATTACATTACATTACATTACATTAGATCTTGACCAGATTGCACAACCTACTCAGGCCTACTTGCTTTACACATCAGGTTCTGACCCAATGAGTTAAACCTAAAGCCTAGTTCAAGATTTGAGACGAGTCAATACCATTCCAGGACATTGCAGGGAATGCTGCAGTTATATGAGCCGGCTAATCTCAGTTCAACTCAAATTCAAGGCCTGGCCTTTGTTCCTTAGTCATCATCAGAGACCTGGTCTATGTGCACTGCAATATCCACCTCGATGCTGTGATGAAAGTATGAAAAGTGGATCCAATCCAGAGATAAGATACAATCCAGATACGACATCTGATAACAGGAAGTCCAGTGGGGGTTTCATCTCCCATGACTCATATTGTACAACTCTTTGGGGGTATTTTGCAGTGCTAGCATTGTTACTGTGCGACATCTGAGCAGTGAGTCATGTTCCACAAGACAAACAAAAGATCAGGGACGAGACTGATGTGTTTGACCAATCACAGCAATGCTGAGCTCCATCACTCTGTGGAGAATCACTGTGGACACATTCATGTATTCTTTGTGTCTGTGAAGCCGAAATCTGAATTGTTTAGACAGTGTGTGTCAGTGTAAATTAATGAGTCAGTGAATATGCCGCAAGCTTTTTGAAATCCCACAGCTTGCACAAGCGGAGGATTGTTAATAACCATGGTTTAAAAATCACTTCATGTTGTTAGGTGTTTCATGGAAAGTAATTTGCATTTCAGTCTGGAGTCCAGTGTAGCTGAACATAATCTAGTACAACACAGTGTAAGTGTGTGAAAACTGGAATTACCTTGTACTTCCAGTTTAACATTTTTTTTAATTATTATTAACATATATACTTTTTCCACTCCTGATATCCTGACTGGCCAGACCAGCCTCCTAGCTCAGAACTTATAATTGAGGCCTTTTGGAATGAATGCTACTGCTGCTTAAATATTTAAAACATAGGTCCAAGAATTCCACTACATTCAAGTTAAGGGGCAACCATTTTAAGAAAAAACGAAAGACAGAAAACACTGACATCCATGGCTCTGTCTGGATACTTCCTGTCACCAGTATTTCAAAGTAATTCCTAGAACATCAGTAAAATAAAGTTATACAATGCTTTTCCTAATTATAAAACAACAAAACAGTTTGAGTTGATTACTCATTACACATTACAAGTTGTTCTTCTTTTGTATGAGGTTAATGGAACAGAAGACGACATATTTCTATGGCTAGTGTCAGCTATGTCAACCATTAACCAGAGGCTTGCAAGACTTTTAGTTCACTTTCTTACTTCAGAACTGTATTTCACCATGGATTCCTTTTGCCCAATCAGTAAAATGAGTATTTATTTAATAACAGGATTTTTAAATGTCTATGTCATTACTAGTAAAACCTATACAAGGTTAAATCACCCAAAATATGGTAGAGATTAGCTAATATCACATGAGTTTAAATGACTGAAAAACCCTAACGTTAACTCTGAACCACAATATACACTTTGCTTCTGCAGCTCTCTCATCATCTAAATCAGGAGATTCTATATAAATCCAGATGACCTGAAGTGATTTTTTTCCACTTTTGAAAATTGTGTCACTTGGAATGTGAACAGTGATTGTA
The DNA here is from genome assembly GCF_902148855.1 of Sphaeramia orbicularis. Taxonomy (NCBI): domain Eukaryota; kingdom Metazoa; phylum Chordata; class Actinopteri; order Kurtiformes; family Apogonidae; genus Sphaeramia; species Sphaeramia orbicularis. The sequence continues at coordinate 4,932,421 of NC_043970.1, read as the reverse complement.
ATGACAGGGTATTTAACTCCCTGCAGGCTGGAAACACCTGTGTGTGGTCAAAACGTCGGGTGATCATGTAGATTTTCTACAGCCCAAAAATACAGAATCCAGAGAAGGGGCATGATTCTTGTTTCCACTCAGAAAACTTAAATAACAATAGACTGCCAAGTCGTTATGGAAAATTTTCCCAGTGACATCAAAAAAATGGAGCATTGCATCTTTAAGTGTCTTCATACATTCACGGAGCAAATCAGTTTTCAACATAGGGTAGTAATAATCCTAGAATTAGTTCAGTGTCTTGGATATACACAATGGGGGTGAATCACAGTAATGCAGTCTGACACAAAATAACAAACCACATTTAAAGAATTTGTACTGAATTTAAATATGATCAACTTTAAAATATGTCTTTTTAATGACGATGACCATCAGTGCAGTTTATCTTTCATCTCATCAATGTTTCAAGTATCACAATTGAGAATTTGTAGGTAAAAGTAAGAGTTTCTTAATGAGGCAGATATTTTCTTCATTTATTATTGTACACGACTCAGAGCAGATATGATGCTGTCTGATGCATTTGCCATCATAAATACTTGCTGCAGTAATTGGTCTGAAGTCAGTTGTTCCCTCTATGGTTGGAATTCAGCATCAGATGGGTCAAAAGGTAAGGAACAAGTTCTTCATTTAAACTGTTGTTGCTTCAGGAGCGTCATTTCAGTTCACTGGAGCTTTGAGGCTTCATCCAAATAAACAGAGTCCACCCATGGCAACAGATAACAGGCTTAAGACAAGCTTGACAAGTATTAAGACTAACTTTAACACTTTCCCAAACTGCTCTAAGTCAAAGTCCTACTCGCCGCAGCCCACCCGTTGACTTGGATGTACCATGTGTTTCTGACCCGAGTTTAAAGCAAAGAAAACTGAAGCCACATGCATTCAGATTCTGTCTGTGCCAGACAGAATCTGACTCCTATGAATTCTTCTGCCAGTTTGATTATATTTCAAGAAGGATGAAAGGAGGGAAGGTGTCTGAGGAGTGAAGGAGGGGTCGAAAGCTTTGGTCATTGTGTCTGAAGTGTTTTCATAGATCCTTGACAACTATCTGTGGTTCTGTTTCATACAGTTCAGTGCTGCATTGCTCAGGCTGATGGTTAAACCATCAGAACAAACGCGACTTCAGAGCTTTGCTTAAAGGCACTTTTACAAGTTCAGCGTAACGCACAGACCTGCATTTGCTTATATGGTTCACAAGCTGTTTTCTCAATATTCACAACAAAGGCCTGTGCACTCTCTAATACAAATAACATGAGAATTTAACTACATGGATTCACATTTGATCTGTAACGATGGCATGTGGGATATGTCATGTGAAGTGGTCATAAAAACAGTGCAAATAATATTTGCACCTTTGTCAGCTGACCTGTGACCAGTGTTGGACAACATTCAATGCAGATTGTCTTTTATTGTGAACCACAGTAAAACAATGAGAAAATAACACTTAATTTCCCTGATTCACTCCTTTTTTCCTTGCAATCTTAACAGTGCATCAAACATCTTACTGCAGCTTAAAGGAATACCTGTATTCTTGTATACATACTGACTGAATCAAACCAAAAATGTTGGGGGTTTTTTAACATTACAATACTGTGTTTTACTCTGCATTTAGACAAAAATAAATCACAGATTTCAGAAGTTGGACCAACAGTTCATGTAGTTACTGTAATTCTTCACACTCTCAAGTCATTACATTATTCATCATTATTCATTATTTATTCACTAGCAGCAGAGCAACATGCAAAACAAACTCTACAGTTACTCTGTGGAATTACAGGTTGTATTAGAGCTGACAGATGCTTAAGAATAAGTATAAACAGACTGAAATAATCTTGCCAGCCCAGCAACATTAAAGCAGTGTATGACTTTCATCACACATTTTTTTTTCAAATTTGAAAAACCCAAGTGATATCCTAATCATCACTAATCCATTAGTCTTTCCGTGCTTACGCACCTGAATCCCTTGCCTTACGGTGAACTCCTTCGAAGATGACTCCATCATAAACACAGTCTGCTTGTTTACATAACAAACTAAAACATCACTCGGGCCTTTTCGGAAATTTTTTCGCAAAGTGCATTGTGGGAAGCGACAACAGTTTGTCATAGATTCAGCAAGACTTTAACATTAACAGCTCAAATCGAAAGAACCTCTTTATTTTCACTAGTACACTGCACCTTTGTGCTGAATAATCCAGCGACAGATTCCTCAGATGACAGTTCTGAGGGACATAATGCCTGTTGCATAGACTTAGGACATATAGCAGCTGTTATAGTCATGTGCCATCGACTGCGGCTGATGTCAATGACAGGTAATATGACAAGCCATTTCTGATTCACTCTGAAATCACAAATAAGAGGACATGCCACTGCTGTATAATAAGCTAACTACAGTAACACATCAGCAGTCTGCAGGGCGGTGGATACACCACGAATCAACAAATCAATACACATTCTCACTTTAAGATTAAGCTACATGGGCTGCATTTCAATGACCCTGGAGTTTAGAGTTTGATGCTACTTTGCTGCATGTGCTCCCTCCCTCTGTCTCTGCCTTTCCCATCTATGTTGACAACCAAATGCCCCTAAAATATGGAACAGCTGTGATGCCATGTTTGCAGCAGTTATTACATTAGCCACCAAAAATGGAGCTCTCAGTACAGACTGACATGTGGTGAATATGAGATTCTTCAAAGTTACAAGTCAGCGTTTGCAGTTAAATGACAGTGGGATGGGGTGGAAAGGAGAGTTGGAAGGACACCGGCGGGTGTGAGCAGCTGCCACTTTTCAGCGTAACTACAGAGGCTTAAAATCAATAGGTCATCAGAGACAAGTCCCATCAGTTTGGGAGTGCTAATAAGTGAGTATGCAGCCATGAGTCACAGTCACCAAAAAAGTTCAACATCTCTGAACTACTCTGCTCAGGGAAAGTAAGCAAAACCATGTTAGGAAAGGAGCGCTAAATAGACAGCATATTGCTCATCATTAAATATTGATGTGTCTCGATGGTAAACTGACAAATTTTAAATGCTGTTTATTAAGTACCTTCAGTTAGAGGAGCTTCACACACACTCCACCCCAACTTCCTGTTACACTCATTTACTTGTTACTGTCTTGATATCTTCCTACGCAATATCTGCTGCTGTTTGAAATTTATGGTGAGGCTGGTCCATAAAAATGGCTGGACATACCATTCATTGACAGAGCATGATTGAAAACTCCATTAGAACAAACTAAATTCACTGCTGAAAACACCAGTATGAGTATAACCCTGCACTGTGATGGACACTGAAACACAACAGAATTAGAACAAATTACTTTGTTTAGTCATTCCCTTTCATTAATGTTGAACACTCAATCAAAACTTTTTTTTCCCACAGAGCCTGACAATTTTCAGTCCTCATATTAGCGACATAATTACCGTAACAGTTGCAAACACGTTTAATCTACTGCTCTAATAAGTTTGCTATAGCTATAACTCAGGAGGGGACGGTTGAGTTTGTCAAACAAACAGGCCGAGTGTTGTTCAAACATTATTTGCTTCTGTATGGATGTACACGACAATTTGAGGAATCAAAATAACAGCAGCTGGAAAATGAAGCTAAAGGGAAATGCATCACCATTCTATGAATGTCCACCAGAGTCAGTCTGCATTTACACCATGTTGAGTGGCCAAATTTACAGCATAAACAAACATATGGTTGGAGTTTCTAGAGACAATTTCTCCATTTGTGACAAGTGTCCAGTTTAAATCATATAAGGTCTTAAAGATTTGAATAATCAAAGGCTTATACAGTCTCCACAAGAACAGAAAAATTCCTGAGGTGACAAGAACAAAGCACATTTTGGCCAGGACATTTCATACTTTTCTCAGTTGGACTGGGGCAACTGTGACGCCAACTTAGCCCTTTTGTTGTTTGATTTTGCAACTTTTCAGACTACTCTAGCAACAAATTTATCTACTTCTACCTTGTTGGTTTGATACCTGTTGTTGTTGTTGTTGTTGTTATCCTGTTAGCTATCTCGCAATAAGACACTTAAGCCAGCCAACTAAAACTGTTCATGTGTGGTTTTATTGTAGGTTTTACAATGTAACAATATAAATATGCAAACAAACCTATGATGTGTTGTGTTTAAAATAAAATTGTCTGATCATAAAAAATGTGTTGTGTTCATAATACTTACAAAGTTAAAAAAAAAAGGGATGATAAACAAACAAATCTTAATTAACAACTTTCAAATAATTTTTTTGGCCAGTCAATTAGAGTAATGCAATTGTGTAATCTATGTGACGTTTTAGATAATTACACATTTAGCATCATCATCATCATCATCATCATCATCACACAGCAGCATCACAATGTCATTTAGCAACTTTTAGCAACAAACAGACCCACCTGCAGCAACGTTCTCTGAAAAGTAGTGGGGCTTTTTTCCATTTTTTCCTTTTCACTCATTTTTACCTTCTTCTTCTGACAATATTTGTTTTGACAGACAGAGTTTGTTGCTGAGACAGAAATAGGCCTCAAACAAACACTGTATCTCCTCATGTGTGTATAAAAAATGTCATTATAATGTCAGAATGTTGAGAATACATATAGCTAGCTTGTGAAATATGCCATTTAGTATTCTTAAGTCTCAAACAAATTGGATGGTATGGTCTGTGAGAGAACCATAAGTAGTGTTATTATATATACCACAGTTGACATTACTGTTGTTCACCACAAGTGTGAGAATTAACATTTGTGTGGTTGATGCTTTTAGCTTTATCTTGGTGTGTTTCAACCTTATCTGTTCCTCTTGTCCTAATATGGTAACGTGTCAAAAACAAGAGGGCAACAGCAGTCCACAAACCCATCAGTGTGGTTCCACCTAGCTCTGCATACAGACAAAGAGTAAGTAAAAAGGCTTGTGATGCATAGTTGTAAGCCACTTCTACACAGAGATCCCAGAAAAAAGGTGAGAGGGTGATCCCACCTTTTTGCCACCATTGACCGACTTCCACAGCCAAGCCAAAGGAGTAAGAGAGGTGAGACAGGCTGGACTTTTACACAGCAGATCTTCGTGTAAAGGGGCACAGCGTATAGCATGACGTATAACTTGTGCGTCGGAAATACTCCAAGCATAGCGGTGCTGGTTCTCAAAACAAGCTGGCCCATCTTTTACCATTCCACAAATGTTACCATGGATAGAGTCCTCTGCCCGAAGTGACAACAGCTTGCGGATCTCGGCGTCTCCCCAGTTTGACATTTTTCTGGATGTGTTGCTATGTTGGTTTACTGTACACAGCCTGAGCTCATTTGTGAATCCCCTCGACGTAGGGGTCGCACATGCAATTCGTCAACAAAATGTCACACCTTGGTTGTGGAACGAGAGGTGTTCCTTTTACACAGCGTTTTGGAATCATTATTCTACCTTTATCACACCTCTGTTACTACCTCCAGAGGCGTTACAGAGCCGTGACAAAGGAGGGACCAAATGATCCCACCATTTTGTTTACACAGACATCGTTACGGAAGGAAGGTGAAATATTCCCGGTAAATTAGTGCTGTGTAAAAGGGGCTATAGAGAGGTGGAGTGTTTGGTACATGTTAAGGATGAATGACATGACACGTCTCTGTCCTGACTGACTGACGATACACAGAGGAATAATGCAGCTGAGTTAGGAATCTGCTGTTGACCGCTGGAAACAACTAACAACTGACTGTTAGACTCTCCTGGCTCTACTTATCATAGACGCATGGAGCATATCCCAGCATGCACCTGGCAAATAGCCAAAAACAACTGTTAGGAGAGGTCACCATCCAGCACAGCACTCATGAACGGTAACACAAACATGTTAACATAAACGTTATACTGATGCTGCATTTCAGATGCTATATTACACTTTTTACTTCACACAATTAATTACATAGCTGTAGTTACTGGCTACTTTTCTGTGGAGAATGCAATACTAAACAATTACCTGAACTGTTAATATCTGTTACCATAAAAACCACACTTTTAATGTAATTGTATATTGCAAGTAGGGATGCACCAATACCACTTTTTTCCAGACCGAGTACAAGTACAAGTACTTACATTTGAGTACTTGCCAATACCAAGTACCGATACGACTCCTTAATAATCCCATTCCAGTTCTTAGTTCCTTTTGTAAATGTGCTTTATTGTTGTTGTCATTAGTCTGACTGGAACAAAGTGCTGCTACTGACATTTGATGTGTTGGAATGAGCATTTCTCAATTAATCCACCAGGGGGCACTGCTCTTAATTAACCATACTGGACAAATACCACGAAGAGGAGTAAAGTTTTTTGAGATGAAGAAAGTCAGTAATAACAAACATAGAGACGACAGAGGTAACATTAATGTGATACTAATATTGCAGCGTTTTCGCTGGTAAGGTAAGGTAAGCTTAGCTTCAGGAGGTAGAGAAAAGAGAAATGCGCGATAAGTTTCGTTTTCACTTCCGCTGACAGCAGTCCGCACCGTTCCGTACCCCCATAGTATTATAAGTAGGATGGAAACCGGCCCAGCACTAGGCAGATGTCAAAAATATGTCAGTAGTTGTTCTCTAAGTCACACAGTCACTCTTTGAACAGATCCGCTACCTCCACAGGTCCCGGAGGTATTCTCTGTCTGGGTACTCATGCGCCAGCACCTGGAAAACGGATGGAAAGTACACAGAGGACGGACAGAACGCTGCGTCTGTATCCGTCTGTGTCTTTTACGTTACTTGCAGTCAGCAGTACTTTTATCACCGTCATTTATTTTGAAAAATTTCCACACTCTTCACACTCCCCACACATTATTCCACCGCCGTGTACCTGCTGCACTGAACTGTGAATGTCACACGGCCGTAAGTGGTATCGGTGCAGTTGTGTCGGACTACTTTTACAAGTACAAGTACAAGTACAAGTACAAGTACAAGTACACACACTGAGTATCGGAGCCGATACCCGATACTGGTATCGGACCGGTGCATCCCTAATTGCAAGTTCTCTGAATATATGAATATTGATTTTGAATGTTAAAAAAGCAATAGTATATGGTGTGTTTTCTACATTTCATAGGTTAGTTGCTGGTGCTTGGCAGTGAAAGCAATGTGGAAGTATCTTGTGTAATGCCACTGATTGACTTCCATCCAGGAGTCCTTGAAGTCTCTTGCTTTTTGTGGACCTGTAATGTCCTTTGGTAAATTATTCCTTTGTTTCAGATTTTAAATTTTTTGAGACTGTACACCCATTATAACATGATGAATATGTTCTTGGGTGAAGAGACAGAATGATTCATCTCCATTTGTGCATTTTTCAAAGGCTCGTGTGGAACCTTTTAAAATGTAGACAACCTAATGAAAGTGCAGTCTAATAAGAACATACAATACATTTCTTTCATTTGTCAGTATTTTGCCGTATGCATACCTCATCAGTAGCCCCTTTGCCTTTGGCTCATTCTCTACTTTTGTCATATTTTAAGGCTTTTACTTACACCGGTCCATTTTTATCATGCAGTGTGGTACTATAAGTACATAAAAGAGAAAATTGCACTGAGGACAAAGCTCAGGGGGACTTTTGAGCCACTCTTGATGTAAAGTAAAAAAAGAAATGGTAGCTATGTAATGAGAAGTATAATTCAGTAACAATTCCTAGAGTTTATAGCATGACCAAGGAGATGACTGAATGAAACTGCTTTGGACTAAAATGAGTTGGTGGTCTTCTGTCTTTGTATAGTCGCTCTTTGAACACAAAGCAGTCACTACATTCACAAAATAGAACCTGCATTTTAAGCTTAAACACTAAGAAAATACAAGAAAAATGTGCTGGCTACATGCCACTTATGTCTTTACATCCTCAAGGTCTTGCATTGCCTGGTTGGGAGAAACCACAGAGGACTGTGATGTTGGAATAATCCACATGGTGCACTACAGATACTCCAACATTTCATCAGGTCAGATATCACTGGATAACTGTTGCTTTGAACACTTGTTATGTCGCACACTCTGGGAGGAGAGGATATGTACTGCAATTCACATTTTGCTCTATTAAATCATTTTCCAAACTGACAACCTCCGCTCCTCCTGGGGATTAAGGGAAAATGCAATTATTTTTTATCAATATGACAGCGTAATCAACTCATACCACAGCAATCTCATTACATCCCGGACCAGCAGATGCCTGATCGGAACCTCTATTATCTCTACCTCTGTCTTTTGTCCTGGATGCTGTTGAATTCGATTGTAACATCATTAGAGGGTTTTATAGGTGCAATGACCCTCATGTCTTGTGATAAGTGATCTGAAGATCCTACGGGTAAGCTCATCTTTTACATTAGGACGTGGACACAAAAGGTCTATGCACACAGAGGATATTTGTCAGACTGGGGAGGAAGGTTAAAATCTTTTATTTTAATCAATACGGTCTTAAAATTGTCCTGCTACATGTCCTGTATTAAACAGAATTGCATTTTCTCCTTCATTCCCCTTCCATTGTTATTGTCCCTCTGTATGGAGCCGACAGTGTATTTACCACAGTTGGAGATGTTGATGACTGAGCATCGCATCTGCAGAAGGCTTTTCAGTCCTGATATGACTGAATCAGGCGACAAATACAGTAGGACAATAGGACAGCCGCCCAGCAGACTCACACTGAAATCCAGCACTAGTATCGAGCAACAGACAAATAAATATTGAGACAATACTACATTTCAGTTTGTGCGAGCATCCAACAATGAAATAACTATTACATTTTCAGGCTGAAACAAATTGACGCCCCCTTTTTGGTTACTTCGCTTGTCACATTTCCATGCACTCCAGATATTCCAAGGCAAATAATAACCAGTATCTTTCATAATAGTTCATAAATACCAGATGGAGAAAGACATATTAGTAGAAGGAGGTTTAGTGAAGACTTAGCTACTCAGCAATCAGTTAAACCTACAAGTTTCATTCATGCTCTAAAAGTACTTCATAAAACCTCCAGCCTTCTGTCTTTGGTTGCCATTTTTTATTGTAATGTTACGTGGTGACAGTCAAACACTGTCACAGTGTGGTGGAGGTGATGTGAAGGCTGTCAGAGACCTTATCCCTACTTTTAGAGGGTTTACATACTTGTTGGACTCAAAATATTTACAGACATATGACACAAATCCACATAGTGGTCAATAAACAATTAGAGTTTTGTGAATAATAGACTAAAGCAAATATGGAAGTTTTTCTCTCTTGAGTGTTAGAGAAATATTATCTTATGTTCAGAAAACCCTTTAAACCCTGTGCTTGAATATTAAAATGTAATGTACTTGCTACTTCTTTTACCTTTAGCACAAGGACTGACTAGTCGTGGCCAACGCTCCCCCCTCCCCCACTACAGCTACACATGAACGCACAGTTTCATTTCACTTTTGGTTCAGTACATTCACCTGTGTCCATACACTGCAGCTCTAAGCAAGCTTCATTATAAAAACATATACAGTTGCTACAAAAATCCAAGCAAATCTCTCTGGGTGGCTTTGAGTTATATAAAGAAGTGTATTAAAAACAGTGTTTTAACATTATAATAATCCACTATATCTCCTTACACACCTGAATGTGCCGCTCTCACATGCTATCATGGTTCAGTAACGCTGTGTTTGTTTAGTATTATGTAAGAGGATAAGTTGGAAAAGGTACTTTAGTGCAGAGCCGCGGGATGTTTTCAGTGTTAGCTGACACCTTCAAATCTACTGTTTCTCTGAACTCGATTGCCTTTATTCTGGACATTTGAGGCTGTTCAGGAAATTAAGGACGTTGGAAAATAAACAGCGTCTGTTTCATATGTGGTGAATATTTACAAGGCAAACAGATATGGATGTTTTTTTTGCTGGATGAGAAGTGGCCACTATCTCCAAAGGTTTGCAGACTACAGCTGAAGACAAACACTGGACAAATAACAAAGCAGAGACCTTACATGGTACCTCAACGCTTGAAACAAATGTTCTTTGTCAATGTCAGTTTCTAACTCTAACCCCCACCAAACACACACAAAACCAACATTTCCCTTTGGGGGAGAAGCAGGAAATAGTTGTGATTCTCATCAGTGACCTGTCAGGAGGCGGTGACTGATGGCTCACAAATCTCAATTTAATATCATTTCCAATACACCTGTCACATTTAATGGCATGTCAGTGTAAAGGTACACAGTCAGAGGCTTTGGTTACAACTGGTTTCACAGTGGCAAACAGCTCACCGCCCCACCACAACTGCAAATGGAAGCAGTGGTTATCATTTCAACAATGTTGCATGGGATGGTGATGAGACGTCTGTTACTGCCAGCTGTTGAACCAACTTTAAGAACACAAAATGACTGTTGGATGAAGCTGTGTTTTAAGGTGTTTCTACCTGTTATAACCTTTCAAATCCAAGAAAAATTACTTAACATTGTGTAAGTCTTTATTATTACTTTGTGACTTCCCTCTTTGCACATAACTCACAGTCCCAAGTCTAACTGATCCTACTAAAAATACTATAAATAACACTGACCTGTAAGTCACTTGGGGAAAAAAAGCGCCTGCCAAATGCATAAATGTAATGTAAATGTACAAATGTAACACAAATATTCAGTTAATCCTTGATAGATAATTAGTTGCCGACAACTTAAATGCTTTTTACACAAACTGCTGCATCTTCTCACATGTAGGGAAAGGTATTCCTAAGATTTCAGATCACATCAGATTAAATTTATGAAAGGACCCATAGCAAAACAATCAGCAGGTTACCACTACTTTTAACCATTAATTCATGTTCATATTTGATTTCCAGGTTTCTATCATAACGGTACATAACAAACAGGCTAAACATCCAAGTTGCATGTTTAGTTCATCCACCTGTTTGACTGATTGAGAAATGCACAGTCGGATGATTCAACTGTGCATTTCTCAATCAATCAATCAATATTTATTTGTAGAGCCCTTTACCACACTTAAAGTGACCAAAGGGCTTTCCACTAAATATTTCCAACATTTTTCTGCATGTTGCTGATGGAGCTGATCCCAGGTATCTCATCTAGAACCAACATCACAAAAATTGCATCGGTAGTCCCTTTTCCACCACAGGAACCTTTCCAAGAAAAACCTTGCACATTTACTCCAAAGTTACCAACAAAACTTTCCCTCAAACTGAAACTTTTGCTAGAAAAAAGTTCCTGGTAGGGGAACAGGACTTTTCAGATTACCCAGAATTCTTTGGAGCGTGGCTGTGTGCTGAAGGATGTTAATTGGTGGAACACACTGCAAACTTGTTTATTCCATTTCTACACAATTCACTTTGTTTGTTTTGATCATTTGGAAAATGGAGCAAAAGAGGAGAAGCTACAAGAAGTGGACGACGATAACAACATCAATTTGCCAAATATACATTTTGCATGTTTAAAGTTGCTCTTTTGAGTGTATAAATGTTAAATGAGTTGTTAAACTCGAACATGAAACAATATGAAAGCCAATTTCACTATGAGGTTCCAAAGAATCCATTTGCATCAGTTGGTCATGGAGAATATTGGCTGCTGTCTGGGCCTCTTTCCTGCACCAAACTAGGATTAATATTGTATATCAGCCTTTAAAAATATACTACCAATTATATACTGAACAAAAATATAAATGCACGACTTTTGTTTTTGCTCCCATTTTTCTTGAGCTGAACTGAAAGATCTAAAACTTTTTCTGTGTACACACAAGGTTTATTTCTCTCAAATATTGTTCACAAATCTGTCTAAATTTGTGTTAGTGAACACTTCTTCTTTGCTGAGATAATCCATCCACCTCACAGGTGTGGCATATCAAGATGCTGATTAGACGGCATGATTTTTGCACAGGTGTGCCTTAGGCTGGCCACAATAAAAGGCCACTCCAAAATGTGCAGTTTTATCACACAGCACAATACCACAGATGTCACAAGTTCTGAGGGAATATGCAATTGGCATGCTGACTTCAGGAATCTCCACCAGAGCTTTTGCCTGTGAATTGAATGTTCATTTCTCTACCATAAGCCATCTCCAAAGCTGTTTCAGAGAATTCATGAAGAAGACTGTGCGAGGAAAATGGTGGTCACACCAAATACTGACTGGTTTTCTGACCCCCCTGGACCACCCAATACAGTAAAAGTGCACATTTTAGAGTGGCCTTTTATTGTGGCCAGCCTAAGTCACACCTGTGCAATAATCCTGCTGTCTAATCAGCATCTTGATCTGCCACACCTGTGAGGTGGATGGATTATCTCAGCAAAGGACAAAGGAGAAGTGCTCACTAACACAGATTTAGACAAATTTATGAACAATATTTGAGAGAAATAGGCCTTTTGTGTACATAGAAAAAGTTTTAGATCTTTGCGTTCAGCTCATGAAAAATGGGAGCAAAAACAAAAGTCGTGCATTTATATTTTGTTCAGTGTATAATTATAGAGTGTTTTGCATATATTGTAACCTTGCAGAAAACACTGTGTACATATAACATATTGTTGTACATGGGTTCTGCATTATTCAACCAAACTCAAAATCACATTTCTTGTAGCGCTTCCCTGTGTTTGACTTGTCATATTTTCTAGCCTTAATCTCTTCCATTAAAATTTTACCTTTGCATCTCATTAATCTTAGTTTATGTATACAGTATTTTCTGTCAGATTAATAATGTAATGGAGGGATTATAAAAATACAAAAATACCTGAGCAAGGTTCCAGTAAGAAAATATAAAAGACCCTACTTAGATTCATTATATCCAAACACTAACAGCCACTATGCACAGTACGAAAAATGTGATTCTCCTCTGTCTTATCCTTTAGCTTTTTCAATTTAAGGTCATAGACACTAGAGGCCTTGCATGATAACAGAAAATTCTGTGGCCATCCTGTTTCCAGATTCGGCGTTTATCAGTTTATAATGGAGATGTAACAAGAACACATCTCTTCCAACTGAAAGTTAAATGGCTTGTGTTTATATCTGCATCGTGGAACTACTGTTGTAGGTAAATTTTCTTGCCTCCGAACCACTTATTGACAGAAAGATTGGCTGCCATAATCCCTTCATCTTTCTACCCTGCCTTAAGCCTAAAGCAATATCTCTATCCATCTGGTACACAACAGCGCTTGGTCCCATAGCTTATCATGTCTAAACTATCTCCTGCCTTCTACCTCATAGGCGCCTTAATCACAACCTTGCTTTCATCCTTTCCAGCTGGCCGGTAAACAGATAGAGCCCCCTGCCAGTCTACAAAGCTTTGACAGTTAATAGAAGCCTCCAAAACTCTCCCAAAACTCAGCAAAGATGCATATAAGCAATAATAGGAGTGGGATATCAGCATGTGGTGGGGATGTGTCTGGGTGTATGAGAAAAGTTGGGAAACTATTGCTTCCATTGTGACAGGTTTTAGGAATCTCACAACTTGTATCAATGGCAATCTTGATTTTACATATGATGTACTTTTCAGAGGACTTGTACAGAAAATGTCATTAAATACATTAAAATAGTAATGTCCATAATTTGGGTTGAGTACTATGGTATTTCAGTATTTTAGAAACAGTATTGGATTGTTTGTTGGGTTAATATTGCAAGGATAGTGAGAATGTGAGTCTATTAAATGTCATTACATAGAAACAGGAGGTGAACAATGATGTAGCAGTGTAATCTGTAACCAGTAATATTAGATTTGATCTTCAGGTACTGAAATTTGGTCCCCGTTGTCAGGATATTTGTCAGCACTAGGGGTGTGTATTGGCAAGAATCTGGCAATACGATACAAATCACAATACTAGGATCATGATATATCATGATACTGTTAAAAAGGCAATTTTTTGTTTTTGTTTTTTTTAAATGATTATTTCCTGGAAGAATTGAATTACACCAGAAATATGCACAAATACTCAAGACATTTTTTTTGATCAGAACAGGATCTAATGCTATATCACAAAATTTTCCTGTGTTAAAAATTAAATTATGTTTTACAGACATTACAGTTTAAGATCTTGTTCAAATGTTCATATTCTATTAGTTCATAACTCACACCATAACATTATTTTTGTGCAATCCCAACCAATTTTCTTACACCCCTAGTCAGCACTGTTTTGTATTGTATCTAAGCAAGTCATTTGGTACCACAAAAGTATTGATGTCAATTATTCAGTAAAAGCAGGCATTGATCTGTGTTTTAATGCTTCAATGTGTAAGATAAAGATGTCTACTAAAAATGAAGTTGAACTGGTAACATCCTGGTCATGTGTACCATTCCTTTACCTAGCGTAAGTTGTTTTACAAATGGCATATTTTAGGAGTTCTAACAGTAATATAGTTGAAGAAAATGACATATAACACATTGAACAGAGTGTTAATCAATTCTGCCCTCACTTCCTCAAACAAACACCTCTTCAAAATGAGGGAATATAAGTCAGACTCACAGGTTATCTCCACCGTACAGTTATAACTGACAGCAATATTTCTTGGCAGTCTAGAACAAAACGGAGCAGAGTGGTAAACCCTTTGGCTGACAATGAGAAAGCCCTGAAAACCTCTTTCATTGTAAAGATTACCACATCAAAAAAATGTAGCAAACACATGAGTCCAATGTTTGTTAAAAAAAAATTATGTTTTCAATTAAAACCCTCATCTCCGGTTTGTTCAGAGCTAGATGTGGCCACTTTAAAATCCTCTTTGCAGGATTTTTAGTATGGACTGGTGTACAATACCCTAAAAATATTAAAAAAAAACTTTTTTGGTTTCCTCAGAATTAGCAGTGTCAGTTTCCAGAGGGAGTCTGTCATGATGTTTCTGGAGTCCAGACCTCCTCTTCTCCTTGTCATCAAGCCTTATGGTGCATTAACCTCCACCTACTATGTTGTACCAAAGTTTTAATCCCCTGAACAGACTAGACAAACTAGACACTGGCTGAACCATTTTTATTGGTTGCCGCTGTGGAGGAACAGGTTGATGGAATTCAGTGAGTTGCAATCTGCAAATTCACCACTAGATACCACTATAACGCACACATTAAACAGTGACATATCATGGAAATGCTACTCTCCTTAATGTGACATTTTAGCTGTTTCTGGTCTTCTATTACAACACACTTCAAGAAATGTCACATTTGACCAGATGACGTAGTGCTGCATTACTCTAAGGGCAGGACAAGCTAAACACATACAAATGTCTTCCTTCTGTAACATCACTTATTTTCTGTCCATTTGTCACCGGTAGCACGCCAGACTAGCAATTACCCATGTACACACCCAGTGGCTACTGTAGAAAGGTAGGCGAATGTCAGCAGTATTCATGATGAGGTCCTGTCCTCTTTCGTCTCAATTGCTCCCAGATGTTCCTCCCCTCAGATCCCGCAGTTTAACATACTGTAAATAAAAGGGTTCGCTGCACATGAGTCAGTAAATCTGAAACATACTACCAGATTGTCAATAGAGCCTGAAGCCTGGAGGCGACTGGTGCCAAAGAAAACATGCACCATTTGATTTAACATTTGCAGTCAGTTATCGGAGCGTGCTGCTCAGGAGCCACTGAAATGTGTTTGCACTTCTATAGGCAGGGTGATTTACTAGCACATGACTTATTAATGAGCACAAGGGGATAAAGTAGCTAAAATAAAAGACCTATTGTAGGTTTATGTTACAGTACTTCCTAAGATGTCATTTTTGATGTCATGTATCAAAGGTAAAAGTGGCAGAGTGTCGTACACCCGCGGCCTGAGCCCGCCAAGCGTACTTCAAAAGGAAATCCCTCCACTTTTAATGGAATGCAGAGCTTGTTTCAGAAACAGAACAGTCCAAAAATATTTGGTATTCAGAACTAGCACACAGAATTCAAGGCTCACATACACTATTGTATTTAATGTAAATCTCATTACTGTATCTGTGTAACTGTCATTGAGGGCTAAAACTCAAAGACTCAGTCATGCAAATAAGATATCCTTAGAAAGGTGGAGAGGATACTTTAAGAAAAGCTTGAAATGTCTGAAGATCTTTAATACATACATATGCTGCTGAAAACTGCAAAGGTGTCACAAGTGCCTACAATTCAAATGAATGCTTATTAAGAAAAAAATTACAAGTAGCTTAGCTGATGTCTTGTACAGGTCAAAAGGTATTCTGGATGTAAACATCCAACCAGATAGGGTTAGGCTTATAAAAGAAGAGGTCTAAGGACAAAATGAAAGCATCAGACTTCATTTGAAAGGGAACATCATCCAGTTTTATTGTTTAACATGTTGCTAAAACACATCCTAAAATGCACTGGTTCAGACATGGCTAAGATATAAATGCAGCCCTTACCATAACTGGATTGCTGATGAGTTTAGCATATGTTCTATGATCTTTTCAGAAGCACTGAACAGTGTCTGCCATTAAAAAATAAATAATGGCACTGTCCAAACTTTCCAAATCATCCTAGATTCATTTTAAATGACTCAAATGCTGTGTAATTACACTATTTTGCTCAGAGTGTTGCACTGTGGGTTTGCAGCATTAATGTTACTAGGCTGGTCAGTTTATTTGTCTGTTTACAGCTAACCATATGTGGCACATTTAAGTGTTCCATTTTAGACTGGGGTACCTTGGAAGGGTTATGTAACATGTTATTGTGCTGCTCCTGAAGAAACAGTGACATAAAATGATGGCATCAGACAGCAATGAAATATTGTAAGAGATGAGAAAATTGTAATTCATTGTGATTCTACATCAAAAGTTCATCTTTTGGCCAGATCACTCAGCCCCAATACATTCTATCACAGACATTATGTGTAGGAGTTTGGAATCAAAGAGTAACTGACAGAACACTGCACTGGGATCAGCTGAACTGCACAAGAACGCAATACTAACGAGTTCAAACAGCATGTTCAGTGAACGATAATACATGTGGGGTCATTTTCTGGCTCTACCTCAAAGCCCTACTAAAATGAAACTATTAACAAGATTATTAATGAGTCAGATGGAAGATTTTAAGTGACAAAAAGGTAACAGTTCCTCTCGTAAAGTCAAGCATAGCTTACATTTCCACAGAGAAGACTTAACTGGAATGTGTGTCAATGAGCAGGAAGAAATGTTTAATGACATAAGAACTGTTTTCATAATGTTTACAATTTACGTAAACACGTATGTGTAACAACTCTGAAGAAACCATAAAAACAGCGGTCTCCATATGCAAACTTGTCCTCAGTTGGACTCAGATGCTGATACTCTGTTTACCCTGCATGCCAAATAAATCCTCCCTCTTTGAGACGACCCCATGTCTCTCGCTGTTTCTGTGAACAAATGACGACAGTTCCAGTGCATGAAAGACACCCACAGTTATTTAGACATCTGGCCTTTTGGGATATGTATCAGTAAAATCACCTGAACAGTAATTTCTGAGAAATTGAAAATGTCATAATTAATTAGTCTTCCTTACATTATCAATTCATTTTCAATGTCTTTCATGATTCATGACTTTTAAATCACTCACCTTTGGAGATGGTTAATTGTCTCTGCTCCACATTGGTTCACACATGAATAAAAACCATTTCAATGTCATTAGTATTTTTTTTTTCTCTATAGAAGGTTTAATGTCCCTCTGGCCCATGTTTATCATCTTACAACGTATAAAATGAGGCTACTTTTGTCTGAAGGTACACTTTCACCACAGACAAACAGGAAACAAACCAGTCTTCAAATCAATATTTCTAAGTGGCTTACTTCCAAAATGGTAAATCATTTTATAGCAATAACAAGCTGATTTCCACTGTCTGCATCCCATTCTGAAAGTGGGAGAATAACGACAGAATGAGCACAATAATAGGAACCAACCTTATAATTATTTAACTCCTTACATTTAGTCAAATGCCAAAAATTGCCATATTCCCACTGCAACATCAGGGGATTTGCTGAGCATCTCATCGGCTTATGAAAGATTTTCCCATCAGTTTCCATCTACGGTTGACGGTGCTGAGGCCTGCCTGAACAGACCAGTAACTGCAAATTGACCAGAGGCCAGCTGAGCCCCTCGGTAGAGTCCTGCCCTGATTAATTAGAGCCATGGAAGATGAGGAAAATATGTGAAGTTTAGTACTTCTGTAATCCTTCTCTCTGGAGATCATGAGTTCCGAGCTTGACCAAGCAACTTACAATAAGTGGGGAACGCACTGGGTTTATTCACATGTTTTCTTTAGATCTCTACCACTAGGTCAGTAATAGTCCTTGGATGGAGAAGAAATGAAAAATAAATGTTACTCTGGTGGTATGAGATGAAATAAACTCTGCATGTAGTATTTTCGGGTAAAACCCAAGAGAGTCTGGCTTTGTTTAGCAATCATACTATTTATGCGGAACCGCCTGCCTTTAATAAAGTCATTAAGCTCAGTGTTTGCGCTGAGCTTTTTTCTGTCGACTCTGTCAGTTTGCGAGAAAAAACTGTGTATAATCAAACCAACAGGCCATAAAAATGACTATGACAGGCATAAAAGAAAGAAAATAGAACTAGGCAGTAATTGTAAAAGACACAAATAAGTACCATAAAGAGAAGGTTATTCACAAAGTGTGATAATAACAATAAATCCTACCTATGATATTAAAATTACAGCGAGTCACAGCTAAAACTGTAACCCAGAATTGTTGCTGACCTGCTTGTCACTGCCGTGCCTACTCTATTTTCCTGCAAGGTGTAAAGTAAAAATTGACATCTGTTTGTTTTTTTATGTTTTTTGGTTTATCTATTGTGATGGTTTGAAACAGCTGACACTGGGGAGTTAGTTGTGAATTAAGTCACATTTAGTCCTTCAATATCTCAGTCTATTTTGTGCCACTGCGGGACAGAATATCCACAGACTAAATGGCATTATTAATTCAACATTAAGCAAAGCCTGCAGCTGGAGTCCTTTCACTGTATCATGGATTAACCACACAGCTTTTATTAAGGCGGTCATCAGTGTTCCACTCACTCAGGCATCTCTGCTGTCCACAACATCCACTAGAGTGGACGCTCATCTGTGGGAAAGGTCATTACGCATATTCTCACTCCCAACTCATCACATACTGATCCTTCATCAGGGTTTCACACTTTAACCCCCAGAGCATCATTTTACAGCACCGCTCAACAGCACATGGCCATGTCATCATTGTCTGATATCCGAGGACTTTAGTTTTCTTTTCACTGTCTGTTCAATGAACATTTGCTTAGGGTTTGTGGTTGAAATGCATGTGTCCAACTCCAGTTGTCTCTAAAAACTCAATATTTAGAGTTTGTACTATGGATGTAATGATTACCGGTATAACAATAAACCTTGGTAAAATTGCCAATGGTTAGTATTACCGTTAAATTGTAATTATCATGATAACCATGTTTGATGACTGCACTTTTAGGGGAAAAAACCCTTTGTAAAGATCTGCTTTTATGTCAAATATTTGAGTATAGTTTTAATTTATTACAATTTTAACTGTATATCCCTAATATTTGGAACCAATATTCACTTTTAAAGTCTTTGAAAAGGTTCATTAAGCATATTTGTGTTACTTATGCAATAAATTACATACATTTTTCAAATTGGATTTTACATTTTTCTGTGTTTTCTGTCCTTTTCTGTTGATATAGTAGGTTAAAGTGGAAAAAATAATAGGCAGTTGATACAAAAGAAGTTGTGCTGAAAAAAAAGATCCCAAACATGGGTATAGTAAACGTTTGTTTATATAGTATATAAAGGCAAAATCAAAAGGACTGAAAAACGGACAAAATAGGCTCAGACCACTAAGGGTTAATATTTGAATGTTTCTGCCTACAGAAGGTACACTGTGCCAATTATTTTGTTTTTTTTGTTGTTGTTGTTTTTTTTTCAAAATACAACTTGGTTAAATTATTTCAGTGTGTGTATCAGTACTTTTTGAACATTCTGAGCACAATTTCAACAATACCACAATAATGATGATAACCGTGATATGAAATTTTCATATCGTTACATCCCTAGTTTGTACATATGTTTGTATGTGTGTTCCCACTTTGATTTTCTTAGGGTAACATAGGTTAGATTCTTTAATCAATAAGGCGAACACGTGAAATAATAGTTTGGAATTGTCGCTAAATGTGTCACAAAAGTTTTTCTGCAAATTAATTTACATTTTGACTCATTTATAGTTAATGAGTGTCTGAAACGTCCATTTACTGCTGACCACAGAGAAGGCTGAGCGTTTATTATATAGTTGGGAATAAGGGAGAGATTTTGGACACTGCCCCTGATTTTTAGTGGACTACTGGGCCTGTGCCCCAAGCCTTCAGTGCCAGTGCATGACAGATTACCATAGTTGTTGGCACAGTTCAGTCCGTCCCCACAAAGCACCGAGGTTCTACACCCAGCTGGAGCACTGAGAGATGGTTTAATGCATCTTTCGGCCTCCTGCTTTGTCATAAGTCTCCTTTCTGATCTTCAGCAATGAACTTCCCACTAGGAGGGCAATAACTCCCATTGACTTCTGTGTCTGTCATCTTGGCTGGCTAGAATTACTCCTCAGATCTATACAGAGCATGACCCTGAAAAGTGTTTTCAATTACTTGCTGCTAGTGTTGACCTCTTGTGCTGAGTGTATTGAAATTGAACACCCCAAACTTTGAACAGGCCTGAAGTTACATTGTGCCTCCTGTCAGCTACATGAAATTACACATTGTACAAATGCCTCATAATGCCACGCACGATGTAATCTGACAGCAAATTATTGTCAGTTCAAACAGAGATCAGGAAAAGTACTTTGGACCATGTTTGCTTCAGAGAAGTGAATAAAAGACAGCTGAGCAGAAGCTGATGTTGGCTTCTAAAAGGAATTGTGGTGGGTCATGTGGCATCACACTGAGGTCAAGCTAAGTGAGGTTTTAATACAGATAGTGTCACACAGGTCGCAGGTCAAGACATGGCTGTAATCATGCTTTACGCAACTAAGCAGAATACACTTTTAGAGAATGTGTACACTGACACTTAAAACTCTTCACTGAATGCATCGGATTCCAGGAGCTGAATATAGGTCACAACTATCCTTCTGTGGTCGAGATGTCCAGCACTTCATCAATGAATGGAATTGGATTTCTTGCTTTTTTAATGTCATAGTGCAGTAAATCCTAACATTATACTTTGATTATACATAGTTTTTTCAGGCTTTTTAAAAAGACCCAGTGCTACTTTTGTGGCACTCCAAAATATTTTTTTCTCTTTATTTAACCTGTCTTAAGTGATTTAACACATTTTATTATATACTGTCACCTGTGTCTTGCAGTGTGTGTATTTTTCAGTAAAAATCTGGTATTTTCCTATATTTAATTTATTGATCATGTAGATGTTCATAAATCTTCAGAGTAAAGTTGTGGGTTATCAGAGAAATGTCTGTGTAGGTTCTCATTTTCCCAGGTCATCGTTCTTCATGGTAGTTCTCAGTTCAACTGGACTGGTTTAGCACTTTTGAAAACGTTTTGTCTCTCATCCAAGAGACTTCTTCACTGACCTGAACTTCAGAACTGAAGAAATCTCTTGGATGAGACAAAACGTTTTCAAAAGTGCTAAACCAGTCCGGTTGAACCGAGAAGAACTACTAAGAAGTTATTAGAGAAAGTGACGTTTTCAGCAAATCTATCATTAACTGAACATAAGCCAAGTGTCTCCATCCACTGTCATTTATCAAAGTCCATGGGTTTTACTGGTGAATCAATGCTGTGGAAGATGACGGTGTTTCCAAGTCCACTACAGAGCCTCTGAACAAATGGGTCATATCTGACGACCATGAAAAAATGCCAAACTGCATTTTACACCAATGACTTACATGTATGGATTAATTAGTGGACCAACAGGTATTAATTAAATATTATACAGGGTGGGGAAGCAAAATTTACAATATTTTGAGGCAGGGATTGAAAGACAGTGTATGACCAATTAGTTTATTGAAAGTCATGAGAATTTATTTGCCACAAGAAAACTGACATAATAGAAAATGTTTTTATTGTATGTGTCCTCCTTCTTTCTCAATAACTGCCTTCACACGTTTCCTGAAACTTGCACAAGTGTTCCTCACATATTCGGGTGACAACTTCTCCCATTCTTCTTTAATAGTATCTTCCAGACTTTCTCGTAATAGTTTTGCTCATAGTCATTCTCTTCTTTCCATTATAAACAGTCTTTATGGACACTCCAACTATTTTTGAAATCTCCTTTGGTGTGACGAGTGCATTCAGCAAATCACACACTCTTTGACGTTTGCTTTCCTCATTACTCATATGGGCAAAAGTTTCTGAAAAGGTATGGATAATAGTGTTAGGTATGATTATGACATCAATATATGTTTGGTTTCGAAAAAACAATTCACGCAGTGCCTGCTGAGAAAAAACAACTAAATGTTCATTGTAAATTTTGCTTCCTCACCCTGTTGATCAGTAGATGATTGTGGTTGTCAGTGGCTTTTTGGGTCTTTGATGGTTAAGCTAAGCTTGGACAAAGAATTGTTGGTGTAAATATATAAAAGCCACTTAAAATTGAAATTAAAAAAACAACTGATAATTACAGGTATCAACAGAAATTAAGTTGAAGGAAGCACAAGATAACTTAATACAATAGCACCAGAAATATTTTAGGCGTTAAGTATGTTCCGACTCCTGTTTTTACATCAACATGAGCTGGATTCCTGGATCAAGGTGAAAATGTGACATGGTAAGACTTTTAACAAGTCAGAAAACAGGGTAAGAAAGAAAAGGTTTTTCTGTTGTGTAAATTCCAAAACTCTCAGTGGAGAAACAGAGCTTCACGCCTTTTTTGAAGATGTGGAATAACAAAACATGTATGATAATCATTTATTCTGCAGCATGGGCACAGTCTGAAGGACATTTCTTCAGTTGCTAGATTTGAAGAAAAATGGTCAAAAGATGTGTTCAAATTTTAACTATTTACAAGCCACGATGTTATGGTTACAGTTGTTCCGCTACGACTTAAAGAAAAGAAAAAAAAAACAGGAGGCAAAAGGTTATGTGAATTTTTAAGGTTTTACACTTTGATTATTTCAGAAGCTTGGGAAACTATCAGGAGGGTTTACTTGGCTAGTATTAATGGTAATTTATACAATATTGACAAAAGTATTCAGACACATTGAATTCAGGTGTTTCTTTTCTAACAGGGGTCTGGCATACAAAACAATAATGACAAATTTCATAAGTTTTATATTGTGATAAATATCATTGCATTGCACTGGTTAGTTTTGTTTAAATTGTTAACGTTGCTTCCAAAATGCCTCAGAGCAAGTTTTTACTTCATTTCTTTGATTTTGTTTGTTTGTTTTTAATTCATGACTATAATTTTAAATGTTCTACCTCTAAATTTCTAAAATATTTTTCATGCTCTGACTGTAAATGATAATTTTCTACCACAACTTACCATCTACTTTCCTCAAATCCCACTTAGGAAGAAGAATCTCCCATTAAACGTTAAGGAAATACTGATGTTTACATCTCAAATCAGCATGAACTGGACATCTTATGAGCTGTAGCCATGATGTGGCCCAATGCTTTTGTCCATATTGTGTATGTTGGCACTCCCTGTGGGTTTTCTTTTTTTTTTTTTAAATTCTCTTTATTGAGTTTTTTTCATATAGTAACAAAGACGTGTTCATATATATTTACTGTGCTCAATGCAAAAAAATGAGAACACATAGTAAAACAAAAAGCGCACAAACAACAGTAAACAATGAACATCAAAAAACCAAACTGAGGACATCATATATCGCCAATCCTAAGTTGTTTACACATATGCATTTTTAAAATAATCAATGAAAGGTTGCCATGTTAAGTGGAATGCATTTAATTTCCCTTTTAATGAAAATTTAATTTTTTTCCAGTTGTAAGTGTTTCATTACTTCTCTCATTAAGGCTGAATGAGCGGGGGGAGTTTTTTGTTTCCAATTTAACAGAATTAATCTTCGCGCTAGCAACATCACAAAACATATCATATTGTTTTGGTTGTTGGAAAGTTCTACAGCAGCCGGCTTCACACCAAACAAAGCAAAAACCGGATCTGGTTTAAGTTGTTTTTTTAAGATTTCGGATAAAGTCTGAAATGTCTTGGTCCAGTATATTTTAACACAAGGACAGTTCCAAAACATATGTGCAAGTGAGGCCGGCCCCTGTTTACATCTGTCACAGGAGGGGTTTACCGAGGGAAACATCTTTGGTAGTTTCAGCTTTGATAGATGAAGTCTGTGTAGAATCTTGAATTGCAAAAGACCGTGTCTGATGCATACAGAGGAGGAGTGAACACGTTCTTGGGCTTTTAACCATTGATTGTATTCAATGTCTACACCCAAATCCTCTTGCCAAGCCCTCTTTAAATGATCCAGTGAGGTAGTACAGTCCAACTGTGACAACATGTTGTGAATTTTAGCTATCACACCTTTTTTAAAAGGATCAGTCAAAAACAATGTATCCATTATGGAATCAGGAGGCTGATCAGGAAAGGACGGAAATATAGTTTTTACAAAGCTTCAGAGCTGTAAATATTTGAAAAAGTCTCTTTTATCTATGTTGTATTGTTCTCGTAGTTGATGGAATGTAGGGAAGACCTTATTTATAAATAAATCTTTTATAGAATTTATTCCTTTGAGATTCCACTGGTAGAATTGGTTTGAAAGGGATGGTGTAAACATATGGTTGTTTATCAATGGAGTTAATAAAGAAGTACTATCCCATCCATAATACTTCCTTATTTGAGACCAGATTGTAATTGTGTGAGAGACTACTGGGTTCTTAAACTTTAACTTAGAAATAGGGAGAGCTGAATAAATATATGCTTGTAATGAGGAAGGATAACAGCTTTGATTCTCCATCCTTGTCCACTCGTTCTCTCGGGTACAAAGGCCAAATAACAAAGAGCGAATATTAGAGGACCAATAATAACGTCGAAAGTTAGGTAGTCCCATACCTCCCTGAGATTTTGGTCTTTGTAAGAAAATCTTTTTAATTCTTGGAGTTTTTTTTATTCCATATGAAACTAGATATTAAGGTACCTAATTTATTGAAAAAAGCTTTATTTATCAAAATTGGAATGCTTCGAAATAAAAATAGAAATTTGGGTAAAATGTTCATTCTAATAATATTTATTCGTCCCGTTAATGAAATTGGGAGATTCATCCATTTATCTATATTCTTTTTCGTTTGGTCATATAGTTTTGAAAAATTATGTTTTAACAGGCCAGAAAATTCCTGAGTAATGTTTATCCCAAGGTATTTAAACTGAAGTGAACTTGCAAATGAAAAGGTTGATTGGAAATAGTATGCTTTTGGACAAATTTAGTTTGTATCCCGATATTGCTCCAAAATCTTTTAAAATTATCATTATGACCGGAATTGATTTTATAGGGTTCGAAATATACAATAAAAGATCATCTGCATATAAAGATACTTTATGCACTGTCTCCCCTCTTCTAATCCCAACATATTCTTTTGTTGCACGCAAAGAGATAGCAAGAGGTTCGATGGCTAGTGCAAAAAGTAATGGTGAGAGGGGGCATCCCTGTCTGGTAGAACGGCTAAGGGGGAAACAACTGGAGTGTACATTATTTGTTTGTACTGAGGCTTGGGGTTGAACGTATAATAATTTAATCAAAGAAATAAATTTAAAGCCAAATCCAAATTTTCTCCCTGTGGGTTTTTTAATGGTTATATGGAATATAAGTCTGTGACAGGATATTATTTGCATGACACTAATAAAATTAATAAACCAATCACATACACAATATGAAAAGGAATTAGTGATGGACGTGTGGTATTTCTTTGGTCTCAGTCAGTTGTTTGCAGGTGTATTCATGCATCTTTGTCAGTCAATTCCCCTTAATTTAAAAAACAAAAAATCAAATTCATCAGGAAATGATCTAAACTCTACAGGGTCATTGTCTTTCAAAATAAACTCTCTGTGAACTGTATAGAATTAAGAAAATGTTTCTAAGCAGCACTGTTTACTTGTTGGAGGTGAGCTATTGCTGTCCCAGTGTCCCAGAGCTATTATAGCCTTGACTCATGTTGTCAAGGGTGACGGCTCTGCTCTTATGTACTGTGTAAGGTGTAAACTCTGTTCACATTGACATGCAGCCCCCCCATCCCACCCCCGCAGCCCTCTCGTCGGAGTCCTTGCCCTCGGCTGTGCCACAGCACTGTGTTAGGTCAGGAAGGACGTTCCCATCAATCACACTTAAGAGAATGAAGTGTGGATGAAGGTAGTGATGCAGCAGCACTTGTGTTAATAGCCTTGAAAAGCCAGAGTCTCCCAGCCCTCAGCACCTCCCTGCTGTATCAGTGATGGCCAAAGCCCAGGGCTCCAGGGAAAGGAGGATCCCTGCCCACGAATACTGGGGAGGTGAATCATGGAACATTCCAGAGATAGGCCGCAGTGTCAGTGAACTGGTCGGTCTCACCTTAACTCACCCTCACAGTCTGACAAG
This sequence comes from Sphaeramia orbicularis, assembly GCF_902148855.1. Classification (NCBI taxonomy): domain Eukaryota; kingdom Metazoa; phylum Chordata; class Actinopteri; order Kurtiformes; family Apogonidae; genus Sphaeramia; species Sphaeramia orbicularis. Next base: position 4,905,947 of record NC_043970.1, on the reverse strand, counting down.
TTGGATGATTCATATAAAGTCAATCCAGACATTTATAGACGCTGAAAAGACCTTGATTGTGGGGTTATTCCTCAACATATACTGTACCTTGTTGTTCCTCACTGGTGACGTGTTATCCCCTTACAGCCTAAATGTATTTATAATTATAGAAAAAAATATTATTTGTGTGGTGTCTGTCAAGCAGATGCTAAATTAAGTGGATATCATTAATTTGAATATAATGCAAATTGAAGACCCTGGTGCTAAAAGTACTGAAGTCACATTTTTGGACAATGTATTTGTTTAGCTAAGTCCACCCTATAAATATTTTTAACAGACTGTTTTTTGTGACTTCAGTACTTTTAGCACCAGGGTCTTCAATTAATGACAGACAATTGGCATAACAATAATAACACAAATTTTCCAGTCTCATGTATGTAGATAATTACCTCTGCCAAGGAGGTTATGTTTTTGTCGGTGTTGGTTTGTTTGTCTGTTTGTTTGTCTGTCTGTTTGTCTGTCTGTCTGTCTGTCTGTGTGCAAGATTCAAAAAGTTATGGACAGATTTGGATGAAAATTTCAGGAAATGTTGATACTGGCACAAGGAACAAATGATTAAATTTTGGTGTTGATCGGGGGTGGGGGGGTGGGGGGGCACTGATCTGCCTTGGCGGAGGTCTGCGCTCTCCGAGTGCTTCTAGTTTTATTTATGTTACTATTGATTAGTTCCTCCAGTCAAGAATCCAAACAAAACAAAAATGATCCAAAATCAGTAGAATGTCTAGAAATTAATGACACTGTTATACAAACAGGGCATTGCGATAGATCCTTGAACATTAGGGGTTATAGGTCACCAGGTTACATATGTACATTCACATAGAACATTGAACGGCAACTCATTAGAAAAACTGTGGAATATTGTGGCAAATTCTAGACAATAGTCTTCAAGGGTTAAGGTTATATTTAGGTCATTACCTAAACTCGTGTAATGTAGTTATTATGTTTCAACCAAATCCTAAAAAGAAACTACAAGATGTTCCACTTCAAAAACCCAATACATGCCCCAAACACAGTTTAAGTTCAAGGGTCCATGTGGAAACAGTGGATGTTAAAAGGTTAACTAATGTGTTAAAACTCTAACAAAGTTGGGTCAATTGCCGGTTTGGACAGTCAAGTTAAAGATCAGAAACTGTTTTGATTTATTCCAAGTGGGTTAACTAACATTTACCAGGCTGAACCAAATGAAGTGTCCAACATCAACAACCTGACTGCACCTTCTCTAAATCTAAACCCAAGTTGATCTGCATCACCACGAAGATGACATTTCAGTAGAACGAGAAAATGCCCTTAGTAAATGAGTAAAAGAGTGAGAAACAACCAGAAACAACAGGAAGTAACCATTGACAAGAGATGAGCTGAAAACATTGATGAAAAAAACATGTAAACACTGGAAAACATGTAGCAAAGCTGATTAAGACACTGTTTATTAGAGTTATGCCAGAGCTGCTTCCTCTCATTAATTTGTGTTTATTGGTCAAAACAGGGTACAGGTGTATTACTGCAACTGCGACAGAGAAAATCAGTGTCATTTAGAGGGAAAATGTGTGTTTTAGCATTTGAGTCACTTTTCAAAAGTTGACATAAGTTTGCAAAGAAATTTTGAAAGTAGCAAAATCTGTTGCCCAGTGCTTTTTGAAGAAAAAAAGTTGCTAAGGTAGTCTGAAAAGTCTAAAAGCTATATCTAGGAACAAAAGTGATAAGTTCGCATCACTGAAGTAGACACGGCAACATGGAAGCTAAACAATGTAGCCAACATGTGTGAACAAAACTAAAACATATTTCAACCATATAAAAGAGGCCACCTATTAATGTAGTGATATTTTACTTTTTTAAGTGAAATTATGCATTTAAAACATTTCCCTGTGGTCTACGTAAACTGTAAATGCTCTGCTTGGGTCTGAATTCTTCATTAATTCAACTCCACAGGTCCATCTTCAACCCTATTTCTGAGTAATGACACCAGAAAGGTGGTTTTGAGCGCTGGCCCTTTAAATGCACATGAGCCACTTCACACCCCACCCCCTCCAGGTTGTTGACTGTGCTGCTCTGTCCCATTCAACCAACAACTGAACATTTTAGGTAATCGGCTCAAAGTTTGGACACATTTTCAATATGGACTACAACCGCTGCTGCTGACAGACAGTTATGGCGTACTCGGAGAAATGTTCATCAGAAGTCTGGACCTTATATGTGCAAATGTTGTGACATAACTAGTTATAGACGTAACAAATCAAGCAAGAATTAAAACGGGTTGTTGAAATTCACTCGATTTTTGTCAAAATGAATATAAAGATAGCTATGCAGCACCTGGAGGGTTCAAATTCAAACTTTTTGAACTATTAGGGTCCAAATATATAGATAAATGAACCAAAGACTAATAAAAGTGGGTTTAGCAAAATATGACCCCTTTAAATCATCTATAACGGGCTGCATTCTCTCCATTTTACCTTGCCAAATAGAAGCCATTATGTTGCCTCTTTTTTTTAAGCCAAAGCAATCTCTTGACCAAAAGAGTAAATGTTTTTCGCAGAGAACATTAGGGTTACTGGTCCACTGCTGTCTCAGTCACTTAGTTTAACTTATGTGACTATAGGGTTTTAACTCTGAATTGTGAACTAACCTGAAATTCCTTTTTTCTTGTTTTTCATGGACTGAAATACATGTCAGCACATCATTCTCAACCAGTTTTTATCTACATGTTCTCTACATGTTCTGAGTAGCAATATCAAATACAAAGGTGTAATTTCAGTGACCAGTTCCATTTATAAAACTGGCCTTGCCAATGTTACCAAACACTCAGACAAAGACGCAGGATCTGTTTCTAAAACAGAATGTGACACAGGAGACAAAGCTATGTCGATAAAATCTCTAAACCATGTGGTGAGGAAATGTGACCCTGAATACATTAAATCTGGATTCATTATAATAGTGGGCTGTGATCAGCAAAATTTTTATTCTTGTGATTAAAGCAGACACTGACACACATTAACAACCTGTTGTTTCCCTCATTTTTGTTGATTGAAATGATTTGAGGCAATTTTGCAATCATTCAACTTTGGTTGATAAAAGGTTTTCCTCAGTTACTTTAATCTCAGAACACACATTTGACAGACATATTATCATTATCAAGGTACAAACTGTTCCTTGACTCTGTATTTGAAGCTCAAAACTTAGAAAATGAAATAACCACAGTTCACAGTACGTATTAATCTGCACTACCCTTCCGTGCCTTCAGTTGTACAGGAATATTTCTCTTTGACATCCAGGCACAAAGCACAGCATCAGATATGAATTCCATCTGTTAATCTCCATCAGAAGCATGTTTCTTCTTCGTTGTTTTTTACAGTTAGATGGACAATCACAGCATGGAATGCATCTGATCCCAGAATAGCCTGTTACTTAGTTTTGTCCAACAGGCCATGAGTAACTCCCTTGGATTTCTTAATAAATCAAATGTCAGAGTTGGTATCTGTGCCTTTTGATCTAACAGTTGTGGGCTTTGGCAACCTGGACACATTTCAGACCATTTCAGAGGTTGTAGCTCTGCCATTCACAGCCGGAATAAAACTCACGAGTGATGAAACAGTGGATGAATGTATATTAGCGTGCAGTGATGACCAGAGGCCCATATGCATATATCTGCTCTTAAATGACTAAACCCATTTAACAGTTTGGAACAAAAACACTACCAAAGACCTTCATAAACAGCACAATCTCCATTCAGACATTATGTGGATGCCACCTGGGTTTGGGTAGAATGTAAGAAACACCGATCAGTACCATAAATGAAGCCATTATGAGACTGTATCACTCATAGAGCCAAGGCCACATGCATATAAAACAGTATTATTCAGTCTGCAAGGTACTACTTCAAAGACAAAGTACTGCAAAATAAATTAACATCAACCAGGCAACCGTATATTATTATTCAATTTTATAATGCTCCTTCAATGATTGCATTGTGTGGGTTATTTCTGTCTAATAGACTGTTTCTATGGCACCAGAAATCCCATTTGTTCTGGAAATGTTAGGAAATGTAACAAATTAATGCACTTTCTGGGACTTAAATCAACAATACCGTCTTTAGTTTTACTGGTTAAATAAAATAAAACACATTCAAAATAGACGATTCTTAATAGAAGAGTCTTTTGGGAAACACTCAATGGTTGCAGCTCCAAAAGTGCTAACTGTTGAATAATAAAGATTATCACTTTAAAATATATAAAAACTAGGGCTGGGCAAGTTAACGCGTTATTACTGCGTTAACGCATTCATAAAATAACGCCAACAATTTTTTTTATCTCACATTAATGCCGTTTTATTCTAACTCATATTATTCTGCCCCTGCTTGTGTGCGTGTAGCGATTAAACAACAGGTTTCCCAAGAAAAGCTGGACGCCGAAAACTTCTCTCCAAATCTTTTACTTGAGACTCACTGTAAAACTGCAACATACATAGAAGTATGTCTCAGTTGTGTTCATTGCCTTAATACATTTACATGGCATTATACATTTAAATGAATGGGAAAAAGACCACTAGCTCGATGCTAACTTGAATGGGAAAATCCATAGATACGCTAATGATTAGCATTTACAGATTAAATTCAGATTTACAATGTCTTTTCATCCAGCAATAAAGGTTCACATCAGAGATATTTTATACTATTCATTCTTACAACACCTGAACATGAAATACTCACAGGCAACTGGCTACGGGAACAACCCAAGTACAAAACATACATTAGTGCAATTTATTCCGACCACTAGAGGGCCCCCTTTGCTTGCTTTTAACAACTGAACATCACATATTATTGGGCTTATTAGTATTAGTACTAATTAGTGGGCTTAAGACTCCTGTCAATCACTCACAACCAGAAATAAACTGGTGGGGACATAAACATGGAGAAAAGTACCGGTCTTTTACATGGACATTTTCATTTTAAATGTCTTCACATGGTGGGGTTGAGAAGGCCAAAGATGTTTGTAAGCACTGCAATGTGGAAATATTTTTTATCACTGTAGTGCTTACAGTCTGAAATATCACCTAAAGGCAATACACGCTATTGATGCCAGCAACCGCCCCCCCCATATAACTATGCGATTAATCGTAATTAATCGCAGAAATCCACACGATTAATTGCTACTAAAAATTTTAATCGCTGCCCAACACTAATAAAAACATAAAAGAACAAGCATGATAGATATTTATTTTGTAGTAAGGTGCATATCTGTCTATTGGGAATTCTGATATGGCTCTATTAATGACAGTCCACCACAGTTCTAACTTTAGACTCCAATGGACTCTTCATAAATTTGTGGAAACAAAGCAACCATTTTCAATCAATCATTTCATTAGTACATAGTTATGTGATTAACCTCAGGGCTCAGTTTACAATAAATACCAGTGTCTTGGTTACCTACTTCCACCACAACAGCCTGTACACTGCATCTGTGTCTGTTCCACTGCAGTGACTGTGAACACCACTAACTACCGTTAGCTTAGGAATGGAGACAGCTAACATCAACAAATGGACAGCTCCCATCACAACACTGACTCCAACAGAAACTTCAACTACACAAGGCATGGACATTACAGTGAACTTTCAAAACGCATCTTTAGCTCTAATAAGGGAACTCACCTATTGAAGAAGACAGCAAGGTCAGTCAGCGAGTGATGAGAAGGTGACATAGAAAGAAAGGAAAAATCAATTAGTTACATCAGAAACAGAGTTCACAGACACATTTAGTCCTATAAGAAGCAAGCAGAGACTAAATGTGTTTCAAAATTAAGGTAAAAAATACACAAGAACCCATACTAGGATATCTAAAACAGACGTCTGCCCTTCCCTGAAATAAAGCATTTAGTTTTATTCTACATGTACCAATCTATAAGCCATTTTTAGTGTCATCAGCAGATGACGGTCACCAGTAGCAATGGAGATTATGAGCAACAAAACATTAGTTTCAGCACTGGCAATGGGTCAAATTGTTATTTTATTTAATGTTTTCCAAGTTGAGATTCAAGCATTGCAAATAATTACAATATGTAGCACAGAAAAAAACAGTACAATGTCAGTTTCTTCTCAATATCCTAGTTTGCCCATAACACATAACTCCAGAGTGAGCTTTGGGAAACACCACTAACTCTGTTGTAGTTTGTGCTTTGTGGATTGTCTTATCAGTTCAGTGGTGTCCTTTCCTGATTTTTCATGCATCTATTCCATCACATCCCTGATACTGGCTGTTAATCCAATACAGATACTGAATTACAGGTACATAAATGGTAATGTTATACACATTTCCCAGTGGTTATGTCTGAAATGTTGCTAAAACCCACAAGACAAAGAACGTTTCACGTCAAACCACTGTTTTAAAATAAGTCATTACTGTGGACATTCATTAAGTCGAACCTCCAATTGTCAGAGGATCTGCCTGACAAGTAAATGCACATCATAATTAAAAACAGTGGCAGGCCTTCCTGTATGCGTCATTTAATCAGTTACCATGTTGAGGAAAAATGAACACGTCTGAAAATTGAATGTACTTAATGAGTGTTGAATGTGTTGATGAACATGTATTCATCCCATCGGAGCTTCCTGCAGAACAAGCTGCCAATCTGCATGCACACAGAAACAATGAGCCTCATTCATTTACCTCTGTGCACGTCGGGTTAAATAAGCGAGTTTAGGAAAACGCCTTCGCTTAAAAAATCTCACAAAATGTGGTGGTTTATTGCCTAGTATTTTTAGTAAAAATGCACTGCTCAGTGTGCATTTTTAATCACGTTTATGGGCATTATAGTCTATATTCATATCTATTGCTATGGCTCAAGAAATGGAGCGTTCACTGTATCATGAAAATACTGTAATGCTACTTGAGTGGGATACAGTTAAAGATGAAAATACCTCTCAAATCTAACAAGATGGTTGTGACATTCTGAATAGATTTTCAACCTTTTCTTTTCTCTATTTACTCTAAGAACATCAGCTGAAAGCCAATACAGAAAATTCTATGAAGCCATGAAGGCTGAATTAAACATATGTGGGTTTTTAACCTTTATATGAAATCTAAGGCTCACCACAGTATATCAATAAAAGAAAATTATTCAAAAACTGAAAGAGAAAAACTGCATAGATGTGTAACATATTCAAACTACAGACAGACCAAATAATTGGTGCAATGCAGGATAATAATAACTAATATTAGGCACCTCAAGTGATTTCACATATTTTGAGAAAAAAATAGCTCAAACAGAAGAGCATTTATTCCATATACTGTAAATTTATTAATTACTTTGAGTTTGATGATCAGTGATTTACATTTATTTTTAAGTGAATGAATATGAGGGCAAACAATACGTGATGATATCAATTGATGGTATAAGTTCTCATATTATTTTACTCCATAGTTCTATCAGCTTTAGAGGCTCAAAAATTGCATGTGTGTAAACAGTGACTTCAAAAACCCCTTTAGGAGACATTTTTAAAAAGTTTCCAAATGTTATTTTGGGACCATGTAAGAGCCTTACAATATGTTTAAAGCCGCTGTGTGATATCTACAGCTATGCAAAATGGGCCACAGTGTCTTGGCCAGAACCCTCCTCCTCCTTCTGTCTGGTTATTTTCGAGGCTGCTTCATATCCTGCTTGAGAAATGAAGCTTTTTGAGGGATGGCCGACTGGTGTGTTGGACATGATGGCTGATGTCCCTAAATTTGGGAGGCATCTCACTGACACATTAAATAATGTGAAAGTTTAAAAAATGTATTTCCTAAGGGGGAAAAACCGCTCTGACACCAGTCGGTCACATTGGAATGAGACTCGGCCAAGTTACAAACAGTAGAAAGTGTCCTGAACAAACAGCTCTGGACCAGACGAGACATCATCAGGGCTGGAATTCCAACAACCGACGGCAGCTGCACAGAGACTAGTCCATTCATCTGGACTCCCATGAGGCCACACAGTAGGCCTTTTATTTTCCAGACACTCAAACAGCTTTATGCTACTTGTTCTCTGACTGTAACCGCTGTTCGCTTACAGTATGATAAAGTCTACTACTCTAAAGGCTACACAAAAGTAAAGGATGTGAGCAGTGAGACAGAATACTGACAAAAGTACACCAACATGTTTTATACTGCTGTATCTCCAAGCTACATTACATCATTTTACTCTTCTCAGTCTCTTTTTATAAACTGTTAGGCTGTATTTTGCTAGAACAGGGTACCAAACCTCAATATGTGTCCAAAAAGGTTGGAAGTTGGCATCCACTGCTTCAGTTGTAAAGAAAACTGTGATTCTCCACTCTGTCTGTTCAGGCAGCTTCATCACAGTTTGCTCAAATGTTAGCGTTTGAGTCAGAAATCTTGCTCTCGACGTCACACTTTAAAGTGTTTATAACAGGAATCACACAGCTGACATTATGTTTTGTCCTTTGGTCGCATGATGACACAGTGAACACATCTTCAGTTTCTGAGTGTCATGGTGAATCGGGTTTGATTGTTTTGTAAAAAATCATTGGAGCTGTGCGGTCCTGACATGCACTCTTGCCCAGCAGAAACTCCCTGTTCAGACAAGTGAGGTATTTATCTATTTTTCTGTATGCTTTTTAGCTGTTCACCAACCGTACATGATGCCTCAAATGGGTCTTTAACCCAGTGGGAGGATGGGAATGTGTGCTAGTTGTGGAATAAAAGGCAACTGTCTTATCTTTGACTTAAAAATGTTTCTTCAGCCAAAGAACAACTGACTATGTGGTCAGTTTTACATAGTTGACAAAGCACAACATGCAAATGGTCTTGATTTAACTATGTCAATTCCCCAATAATTATCAATAATAATAATTAAAAAAAAAAAAACAGTTAATCTTGAAAGACCTAATTGTATTCTTGATGTGTTCAACTGTATATTAACCTGTCTAAAATTAGGCTTTTGAGGCTGTAGTGTCTGTTCCAACCATTAATTATTACCTTCTCACTGTATTTTTGTATATTGATCATATATAAGTCTATACACTTTTAACCCATAAAGACCCAGTGCTACTTTTGTGGAAATTCCCACATGATATTTTCTCTCTATTTAACCTTTGTAAAGTAATTTATCACCATTCATTATCCTCTGTATTTTTACATTTTTCAGTGTAAATCATGTATTTTCCTATATCTAATTCCCAGATCATGTAGATGTTGATAAAAATTCAAAGTAAATTCAAAGGTTAATATATCAACACAGAAAACTGAAGAAAAAGCAACTTTTTCACCAAACCTATTGTTAACTGAACATAAAAACTAGTGTCTCCATCCACTGTCATTGATCAAACTCCATGGCAATCTCTCTACTGGCAGATCAATGTTGTAGAAGATTATGCTGTTTCCACGTTCACTACAGAGCCTCTCAACATCCAAATGGGTCATATCTGAAGACCATCAAAAGAAAACTGCATTTTAAATCAGTTATTTACATGTATTAATAGGATTAATGGATCGACAAGTATTAAACATTTTAGATCAGTTTGGTTTTGGTTGGTGGTGGATGTTTTTATGGGCTTTTTATGGGTTAATAGGTCTAATTTTAGACACATAAGACCCGATGAGGTAAGTAAAAACATATTCAAGCAAGTAGCCAAGATGTTTGGGACAGGTGGATGTGGATAAATATGCCTGGTGAGTTTTCCATCATCTGATCAGGTTTTAGAGAAGGCCAATCACACTTTCATTCAGAATGACCATTAACAAATTAACAATGATATGTTTGAGTATCCTTATGACAGAGAGGAAAGAGCTAAAGACCACCCCCCAAAAAATGGTGTTGTTATAATTTCAACCACTAAATGAATTATTATTTTGTAGCTTTACTGACTAAAACCAGTCAGTTTAAGGGTTTTAAATTGAGCTTTGCAAAGGAAACACACTGTTTCCATCATGGCAGACGGTACTTGGGGAACACGCTTGTGTTGTCGGCCCAAGCGACAGCATAAATATACCATCGGTGCATTCCAGAGTGAAACTGAACTCCTGTTCCTATAACCGACATATTCCCACTCCATCACTTCCACAATGGTTTCACATTCCCAGAGCAGACCCTTCACTCCCATGTTTCCTCTGGCCTTAGACCACAGCTCAAACCATTACCTCCATGTAAACAAAGCAGGCACATTTCACAAAGTGATATTCTATCGATACCAGCGCTGTGTGCTCGTAGAGGTCCTGAACAAATAAACGTTGAACCTGGTACCGCTGCTTTGTTGACAAAAGGCCAAGTCCAGTTGAAGGTTTCTCACTGGATTCCTACATTAGTGAAGGCCTTTCTGACTTTGGCTCAGATCCTGTTTGAATTAGTGACCAAGAAAAGGCTCAGTCAACACATACACACTCACAACTAATTTTTATAGTTATAATATAAAAATTGAGGCAGAATTACTGTTTGCACATGACTTAATTCAGCCCTGTACATATAAAAAGCACTATATCTTTAGAAAGACAGTCTTTTTTTCTTTCACTTTCACTCCTTGAAAATGTGGGGAACATCTGCTTTCATGTGTTTCTTCTTGAAGACTGGGGCTTTTCTCTAAATGCATTTTTAATGGAACAGAGGTGCAACTTTTATCCTTTTTAAGGTTCAGTGGACTGTGTAACCAGCTCACACATTCTATTCCCAAGTCCAAAGTTTGTTTTTCCTCAAGAAAAATCCAGACTGTTGGGCCAACAGGCAGTGACAGTAAGCTGGCATGAGAATACACATGTGGCTCTGAACCAGAGTGAGAGCAACCAGTGGTTCCATCTACAAAGCAAAAAGGGATGGTGTGCATTATGTGTTCAAAATGAACGTGATGTTGTTGGTGCATCTGTCAACTCAAATAACCTGCCAACGCCACATACATTTGGAAATAAAAAAAGGAAATCATTGATGGAAACAGCCAGAAGGACACAGGGCTACCAAGTAATGTGACTGTAGTGAAGCAAAAGCAGTAATTTGATTGACAGGGCTGGAGAGAAACATAAGATTGGAAGGAAATATTTCATTATAAAGATGGATATGGGCACAGAGATGGAAAATCAGAGATCAGAGATTCCAAAGTAGTGCAACGACAAACTAGGCCTGGACAATCAGAAAATAATCACCGACCTTGTCCTGGTGACATGTTTGATAAATGCCTTACGTGATACACACTGTTACTACTGTTGCTGTTACTATTATTCTCACTAATTATGGTAATTAATATGGTAATACTAGGTATAATCTGTTTAAAATTAGTATCAGTTCTGTTGTTCTTGCTGATGTTCTTGTTATTATTATCATTTTGTAGTATTGATATGATGATGGTGATAATAATGACCATAATAAAAGGTTATTATATTTAATTATATTACACTTATGTTGACCATGGTATTGCGTTATATCCCCACTACAAAACAATGCAGGCCTTCCTGCAGTTTCCATAATAACTAAAGTGACCTGAGAGGAAACAGGAGTTCTATTCATTGTTTTTTTTGTTTTGTTTTGTTTTTTTTTTAATCTCTGTTTTTGTTTTCTCCAGCGGCTTTGATGTGATATACAGTTGCAGAAAAAATTATTAGACCACCCCTTGTTTTCTTCAATTTCTTGTTCATTTTCATGCATGGTACAACTAAAGGTACATTTGTTTGGACAAATATAATGATAACAACAAAAATAGCTCATAGTAGTTTAATTTAAGAGCTGATATCTATCCATTTTCCATGTTTTCTTGATAATAACCAAAATCACTTCAGTTTTACATCAATAGCTATGGCATTGTACTGACAAAAACAGTGCTTTTAGGCATTCCATGTTTTCTTTTCTGTCTGTTTTAGTCACATGATGCACACAGGAGTTAGGACTTGATTGCATAACCATTGTTTTTGATGACTTTTGATGGTCTAATAATTTTTTCCACGACTGTATATATTTTTTCTCCACCCACTGGTGTGTCTCAGGATTTAACATGGAAACATTTTCAGTCTGTTTAGGTCACAAAAATTAAACAGTCAAGGTAGAAAATAATCAGCCAGGTTGACATTATTTTACACTCATCGCAAAATGAAATAAATAGGTTAATCATATTTATTTATAAGCTGAGAGTTGACAGTTAGCTACCATGACATTCTAGATCCAGACATTACTAACATACTGGAAATTCACAGGTTTGTCACGTAATACTTTTGGTTAAGAGTTGTTGAGTCAGTTTTAGATAGGGATGGGCATTTCAAGCCAAAATTTTAATTGATAACTGTTGATAAATAGTTCCAATTATTCAACTATTGTAGTATTTACATCTGTTATTTTATCAGCATAAGTTATGGTTATATATTAAGATTCTGTAGTCCAGAGTCTGTCACCATTAACTGCTATTTTATTATGGTTTAGCTCTTCTAATCACTGACTGCAGCCTGTGTGAATGATCTAAACAAGACCCAAGTTTATGGTGTTCACAAGGTTCACCCTCGGCTGTACATTAACACTTCAGTCCTGAGAACAGCTTCTCCTGCAAAAAATGAAATGGGAAAAGTGGTGACCTTTACTTTAAACTGGACTTCTAATACGCATTAATTAACTGGGTTGGAGTTGGATAGTAGTTGCTCCACGCCCCTATACTGCCCCCATATACTGTCCACCATGCACCTTAACAACAGATGATGATGCTGCTAAAGTCACTACTGTCACTTTATTTCACTGTTGCTGTTGCTCAGGTTGCTGCTACATGCACCATCACTTTAACTGTTGTTATTTACTGTTGTGGCTGTATATTGTGCAATACTGTACATTTAGAAGTTATTTATTTATCTTTTTGTCATATTTAATGGTAGATTTTATTCTATTCTATTTAACTTTTATATATTTTATCTTATGTGTTGTGCTTTTATCTTTTCTCACGGTACAAACACCAAGACCTGGGTAACTATATTTTGTTCTATCTCGTACTATTGATTGAATGACAACAAAGCTGAGTCTGAGTCTGATACAGTCCAGTCCTGGTCACATGTACAGTACATCATGTTCTATTATTCCTGATGGACATGAAAAAAAAAAAAAGTTTAAGTATATTAAATGGACAGACTGATACTTCTGTGAATTCATCATTTTTTTCTATTAATATAATGACTATTCAGATATTAGATAAGAGGTTCATCTATAGAAAATAGCAGTGTGTCAGATGTTAAGGAGGTGGACACCACATGTACTCAGTGGACACACACTTTAGTCCAGTGTGTTCATTCTATTGCTGCAGATGAAAACCTCACAGCAGCAGCAGCAGCAGCAGCATCTGTTCCACAGTGTGAAGGTGAATTGTCCAAACTGTCTAGACTCGCCTTCCTTCCAGACCAGCATGGGATCCCTGATAGTGGAAATCTATTCTGCAAAATGCTCAGAAGCTTTAATGAAGAAATGAAGCATGGAGGAACCATGACGGACTATGGCCAAAGGGAATGAAGAGACGGAGACGAGGGACCACTGAAAGGGACATAACAGGAAAAGAGACAGAGGGGGGGAAAGAATGAAAAATAGACGTAAAGGGAAAAGGAATGGAGAAGAAATAGAAAATATGAGGAGAAATGGTGCATGTGTAGCAATATGTATGTGTGATGCACCGTCAAAATTCACCAGATTTGAGCTGCAATGAAAAAATGTATTTCTTTTATTGAGCATATTTGTACAGCTTCAGGAGCTTGGAGGTCGCTAGGTAGTGGACAATTTCAGTCTTTTGTCACAGTAGAAAAGCTGGAAAAACTGGGTGAAATTTTAATTATACAGGTAAAAAAATAATAATACACTCTGTAGTTTTACCATTTAATGACTTTTCCTTATCACTGTTTCTTAGTGAAAGACTGGTCTGAGCAGTTTTCACACCTTTGAGACATTCATTCAGAACTGAAGTCTGTTTCTTTCTTCATGCCTCACCTTGATTGAAAAGTACATTTTAGACATTATCAACTGTATATTAAGCTGTTCCGAAAAAGAAAAAACTTAATTCATTACTCATGATGCAAGAATCACTTACAGCTCCAAAGATAAAGAGATTTTCTTCTCAGATCCTCATTTTAGTTTTCTGTTTTGATTTTTACGGTGCATTTGCTGTATAGTTCAGTTGCTGTGGCTTTCATAAATCCAAAGTAAACTACCTTTTCAGCAGACGGTCGTGGTTTTTACAGCTTTTTACTGCTACATTTTTTTTTTGTTTGTTTCCACATGATTCTGAGGTACACTGAAGAACAATTACATCCATATATGTTCACCTCTTACTCTAAAAAGCCAAAATGGCAACAAGTAAGAAAAAAAAAAAAAAAAGTAATTGTCGGGTAACAAACCAATGGGTGATGTGGCTACATCTAGAGAAAATGACCCCTATGGAATCCAAGGCTTTTCGTTCAGAGCCTCTTTTCTCACTGTTTTGGTCTCATGGTGTGTTTACTGTACAAAGCCACTAAAAGAAGTAAGTGGCTAAAAAAACACTTCAAATACATTTCTGTCTGAACTTGAAAAAGAATAGCAGATAATTGTAGACATAGTGGTGCTTTCTGCAGCTAAGTGTTTTTACAGGGAGATGGTGGACAGTAGGGTTATGACAGTTAACTTTACAACACTGTAAGTATGACAGCTTTATAATGTCCTAATATATCAGACCTGTAGCTCTTTCAGCATTGTTTTTTTTTTTTTTCTTTTTTCTGAGCCCTGGCTGAATATGAGCCAGGCTGCAGCTTTAAGAGTCTGTGTACATTATGTCCATGAGTTCCATAGTATGTGTGGATGCACTGTTTCAGTCCTCTTGTCTCAGTATCACCTTTAGCCCCACTCTGGCACAAATATGCCAGGGTGATTCATTGTCTCAGGTGAAGTCAAGCAGAAGATACAGTGCCCCCACCCCTATGGAGCCTCATAATACACACACACACACCCACACCCACACAGAGCCCACTCCAGGGATTCCCATTATTTCACCATGTCTGCTCAGGGACTTATGGGATCCCATCACACCCCAGTCTGGTGCCCCGCCTCCCGCCACCATAAACAGTTAGGGGGTGTGGTCATGCCCTCGCTCACTCCATCGCAGCATGGCTCCACTTTCACTGCAAACCACCTATTGCCTCTCATTATTTATGACATTTTCACTGCAATTATTAATTCATCACAATTACATTATGTCCCAGACGTAGTCCAGACACGGTCACATCTGTGGCATCTCTGGAGCTCAGCGGGTCCAACAGGAGGTGGCCCCGCCCACTCCATCACCCCTCCTTCCCTGTTTTTCCACATCTCTAATTGGGTCTTGTTTATGAGTTCTGTGATCAGTGGTGACAGTGTGATCGTTGCCGTTGCCTCCTTAAGTCTAATTGGGGGTAAACTTGTCTATTTATCTGCATCCTCAAACACTTTCACTAATCACATTGTCATCAGGCAAATAATGTTTTCATTTAAGACATGTGAGCATCTGTTAATATAATTACAATGAAATCTTGCGAGTATGGTAGGATGCTGATGAAATATCAAAGCCATTTCATTGCTGCTCTTCTCCAAATGTAATTTCTGTAATCGGTGTTTGAAATGCAAACCCAGTATCCTGGTGTCGGTGACGTCTCTGCTGGTTTGACTAGACCAGGTTTACCGTTACTTCTGCTCACTAAGGCCAGACTTTAATCCCCCGCTAATCAATACTTATTTATATTGATAAAGGATCAAATGAGGATGTGTAATGTAAACGGAGTCGCTCAGAATGAAGAACCCACTGTGGGATTTTACCCATTTTGTTTTGTTAACGGAACAAAACCATAGAATCTTGTCAAATGTGTTCAAATGCAAAATAGCTAGAATGCTGCAATCTCCCTGTTCAACATTGTTATGTATTACAATGATTATATATTTCAACTGAAGTGCTTTTATATGTGTGCCTTGGGTGTGGCAACATGGTCATGATTAATCTAAAACCACAGGTTTAAACATTAAAGGCAGATTTAAGAAACAAAAGAACAGGTTGTTATCAGTGGTTTTAAAATCTTTACAGCCATGACAGGGCAAACACTTACTAACAGGACATTTCACAAACATTCAAAAGTATTACATTGATGCATGAGTAAAATTAAGTAAAAGAATAAAATCATGACGAATACTATTGTAAAAAAATATCCACATATATTGTGACAACAATAATCAGTGTTTTATTGCCCAGCTTTTTACTTTTGTGCATGTGGTGGGCTAATAATTTTTAATTTTGCTCAGATTTTAACTATTAAAATGTGTTATGGGACTTTTGCTGTAAACAGTACAGACAGTGGATGTTATACTTCATTTTATCTTGCATTCCAGCAACATACTGAGCATATAAGGACTACTGACCCATGTATGAACCAACAGTACATACAGTCATGACAAAAGGTTTCATTCTTACATTCTTGGCCATGTGTCTTATGTGATCAGAGAATAAAATTGCCTAAAATTACTTTCAGTTAATTAGACCAATGACTAGGTTTACTAGGTTATAACAAAACAAGTGTAACGTTAATAGTTGATATGCATGTAAGAAAATAAATCATTAAATGGGTCAAAAGTAACCCTGACCCTTATCCTAGGTTATGGACAAGGATAGCTTTTAAGATTTAAGATTTACTCACTTTTTTAATCCCCACAGAGAAATTTGGTCTCTGAATTTTATGCACCCTATTAAAAATATTGGCATCAGGTGTTAGCATTAGCGCATTAGCATCAGTGAACTGCCACTAAAGATGTTCAGGGGCCAACTCCAGGTCTTGATGATTTAACATTTACTGTGTTAAACATCAATATTGACTGATAAGGAAATATGTATGATGATAACATCTATGTCTGTATTGACCAGCTTTAATCCTAACATCACAGTCAATGTTAACGGCTCAGGAAAAGGAACAAACGCTCAAGCCAGTGGACAGTACAGTATCAACAGCTCAAAGTTTAATTATAAGTGTCCATTATCAAAGAAATATGCTTTATTCAATCACTTTTCCATTTCATAAATAACATCTGGAATCATTGTTTTGGTAAAACCCAGAAATCTAAGCCAGACTGTGATACCTCTCTGACCATAAGTCATAACTCAAAACCAAAAAGAGGGCAGAGAATCCTCACATTGCTAACATTTTACCACTGCAACTTTTCAAACTGAACATAAAATTATCTGGGATCTACAGTGTACAGTGGTAACCAATAATTTACCCTAATTTAACTCTTGATCTTAATCGCATTCTTCGAAAGTACACCATCTTTCTAAAGCTCACTTTCACCTACAAAGAACAAAGAAGTGAAAATACTGCAACTGTTATTAACAGAAAATTAGCATGTATGTGTCCGGTCCAGCAGACTAATGTACCTTCTCAATCCAATTAACCAAAGCATTCCACAGTTACAAACTTATAATTTTTTAGCGATTACAACCTTACGTGGGCCAACTGTATAAAAACCATAATTAGACATAAATGGAAGAGAGAAATATCACTGAAAGCATCTGCAGGACCGTTAACAGAACTGCAAACTGGCTTCATCTTCATCCATCTTCTCTTAATGTTGTGAAGATGACACAAAACAACTTTCTTTTGATAATAAAAATGACTTGTCAGCTGTAGTTTTTAGAATCCGGAGTTAGATTCATCTTTTTCAGAAAGACGCTTTTGAGTCATAAAATGATAACCAGATTACTGTGGGTTTTTTCCCCCTACTTTCATTTTGAACACCTCAGCGGAGAAACAGTGTGAATGAAGGTGCAACAATAGAGAATAAATCATTCGGACACTAAAATGTGCATCTGTTAGTGGCTCTGATGATACAACAGAAAAATGACAACAGAGGAAGAGTATGGAGATTAAAAAAAGTCTTACAAAAGGTAAAACTAGGGCCAGGTAATGACATGAGAACAATACCTAGAATGCCTATGATATCCTTCTGAGACCCAGCAATGTATTTTTGCCCTCAGTACAGTGTACAAGAGTTTCACAAAAAAAAAAATTCCACTGAAAAGGACATGATATAAAAAATAATAATAATAAAAATGTATCTGTTGCATCATATTGTTTCCAATTAAGGCATTAATTTAATGGAACACAGCCAAAATGTTTACTTAGTGGGTCTCAAGAGGATATAAATGCATGTAAAATGAATATGGGCCTCTAATGTATGCAAATGCATGCAAAATTAGTCTACTAGTGCAAGATCAGTCAAAATATTTTAAGGTTTTCTTCAAATAAAAATGTGATAATAAAACGTTCATATATTTTTGCTGTTCTTATTTTGTTATTTTACAGAATTTTGCTAATGTGAATTTTGCTACAGTGTTGCCAAATGTGTATCGTCTTTTGTTTGACTGTGGTTTTAAACTAGTCTTAATGGCACTGTTGTCCTGAAATATTGGACCAATTTATTAAAATTACCATATTTTGAGCATGGTTTGGGTCTTAATTGGTTGTGAAGGAAATACACAGATTACTCATTTAGATAAGTCAAGTAAAACATACCAAAATCAATGTAGCACAGAAAAATACAAAAATGTGTGATTTTTGCTCTTTCTGCTCAGTGTCACAAAATGGAAAATATTTCCAGACAACAGAGATTGTGTTTATTTTTTGTAGTTCTGTAATTTAGATCAGCCCAAACCCTCATAACTGCAGATCTTCAAAATGCAGTCTTTTGTAATTATATAACAGCACAGGCTGCTATTGCGATTATGATTGCAATTCGATTAATTCTGCTGCCCAAATGGTGACACTTTTGGCCATTTCAGCCAGCTTAGATAACAGCCTTCTTCACACTCACAGCTGCCATGGCAGCCCTAACTTTTATGTAGGTTAATGAAATCTTAATTTAGACTGTGATGAGAATTCATAGAGTTAAAGGGCCAGACATAAGCACATTTGTGTCTTCTTTGTGTAAATGGACTGGGTTGCAGGCTGGCGCATCCGAGCACTGCATCACATCCAACACAGAATCCTCTAAACATAGACAAAGGACCCCCTCCGTCCGAAATGGAGCGAGAGGACAGTGATTAATGAGGCCACACCAGTGCAGAGTGGATCCGTTATACTCCACCTCCACTCTGCTCTCTGCTTCAGCACTGAGACTGTCAACAAGTAACTAATGACTGCCAAGACGTCCTCTGTTCTGTGTTTCCTGAAAACATCCCACCCTTATCACCTCTAATGCTGCGTTTGCATGCTACTGCTACTGTACATTGTAGCAAACTAGATGCTAATTATTTGTAGACCAGCAGTTAAGTTCACAAGTGCTGCTTTAAAGTCCAACTGGAAGTGAGAAAACTAGGTCCATTTGTAGCTGATCACACTGTGAATTAGACTTCTACGATGGAGAAAGCACTGGAAATTTCAAATCCCAAACCAAACAAGTAATTAACCAGAGTAACACAGTTTCAAACCATTGAGACAACAGTCCCTCTGACACTCTGTTTCATAATCTATATTATGAATGAGTCACTGAAGACGGGGATAAAAATGTGGGATTGTCAAACTTACTAAAATGTACAAACATATGACTTTTTTACTTTTATTTTAGTTTTTGTCAAAATCACACACACACACATAGGCTACATATGTGTGTGTGTTTATATATATATATATATATATATATATATATATATATATATATATATATATATATATATATATATATATATATATATATATATGTATGTATGTATGTATGTATGTATGTATGCTGACACTGAGATTGAAACCAGACAGTTGGTCTCAATATTAAAAATATTTTGGTCAACAATGGATGTTTGGGTCTTTGAGCGTTAAGGGGAAAAAAAAAACAATATTCATGACTGTTACCCTACCCTTGTCCTTTATCATTTGTGTAATTTTTTGGCACTGTTAGCTTCCTGCAAAGCCATAATCTGCTACTGAAGTAAACCTTTTTCATTTCTCTAAATTTCCATGCCAACCAGTCTAACCTCCCATTCAACCCAGCCTGGCCTTGTTATTTTCCAGACCCATTGTGAATTCAACATAAAAGTGTCACCCATTCCAATTTTCTGGACTTGTGTTGGTCAATATTTTAACCAGCACTCATTCTCTCTCTTCAAAAACTCTCCATAGGAATCTTATAAACTTCTTTCCCTCCACTCTGCTGTACACGGAGCCACTCAATCCAATGATCGAACTGCAATCTCCCTGTTCAAACACAGCTGCATCACTGGGTTTTATCATAGACATCCCCCCACCGCCACAGCCCCCACTCTGCCCACCCACCCTTAAACCTTCCCCGGATACAAAGATATGCACAGCTGCTGCTCTGTTGCCCAGAAACTGAATGTCATTTCAGGAATACCCCCATTCCACAAACAGGATAGTGTTACAGGAAGCACAGCAAACAGCCTCAGCCTCCAAACCTGATTTTCCCATTTGAGCCTGAGCACTCGATACTGCTCTGATGCATCCACTTTAAGGGGCCTCTTCCTTCTAATGAGAGTTCACATGTCATTTAAGTTGCTGAGATACGATGAAAAGAATTACATAATTGCACCTTTCCTCAAGGAAGACCGCACCGTTATTGAGTTTTCTGTATCACTTTTCCATCAGTGGAGACTGACCCAAAACCTCTGTTAAATCAGTGCATACTGAGTTATACACCATTTAGAATCACATTATTGGATGCAGCCCATTCAGCCAGAGTGTCTCACACTAAAGCCTACGAACAAGCATTTTGTTCATTTGACTCCTAAAAGCAATCAGAAAAATCCATCTCAGCAAATACTGCTTTTATCGCAAAGAAATGATGTAGATTTCTCAAAACAATATGTGTGATGGAAGGTTACCAGTAATGACTTTTTTCATTGTCGACACATCTGTTGTTCTCCCATGGAATTTAATAGAACTGTTACAGAACTGAACCCTATGGTTTAAAATTAGTAGGGGTGTAGCGGTGCACTCGTTTGTACTGAACCATTTCAGTTCAGGGTCTTCAAAATAATACGGAGGTGTACCGAACGAATACATGTAGCCTATGTGAACAACGCAAACATTCGCCTTAAGTTTCCACACGAACCATGAAGCAGAACATACACAGTATGAGCAGGGTGGCCGCAAGCAGAACCCATGTGCCAAATCTGATACCCTAGACAGATGTCTAAGCAGTACACACACCATATACATGTTGAATGTGAACCAGCACAGCAGCTCAGGTCACAGGTACGAAGCCAGAGTTGGAAGACCCTCTGTCTTCTCTGAGGTCTCCGATTTGGGAGCATTTTGGATTCCCTGTCAGTTATGTCAATGGAGAGAGACAAGTTGACAAAACAAGAGCGGTATGCTAGCATTGTTTCATGAAGATCGGTCATATTTAAAGCTTTTTCTAATAAAATTTGTCTCCTTCACTGTACCGAAAACAAATCGAAAATCTATCGAACTGAAGACCCCAGTACTGGAAATGTACCGAACCGAAATATTTCTGTACCGTTGCACCCCTAAAAATGTGTGTTTTCAAAGGCTCAAAATTACATCCTCACATGTCCTGTTCAGTCCAGATACGTTTTACAGATACAAGTGAGGAAAAAAGCAGAAAAGATACACATTTAAGAAGCTGGAATCAGAGAATTTATATTTGTCTTCCCAAATTGCTCAAATCCTTCCATTATGACGACAGTCATACAATAATTTCATAGTTGACGTCTCAATCGTAAATTCATTAATACAATATAATATCAATATTTATGAACCAATCTTCATTTCAGATCAGCATTTCTACTGTGTCAGTGTATGAGTGAGCTTGCCAGCTCCCATTAGTTATTACTAAGTAAACAGCTCTGACTGAGATTGAGAAAAGATTCTCTTACTATGATAAGGCAGCATGAAACTGACAAAAAGGTCAGTTTAGGGTAGATATGATAACAGGGATCTCCAAAGACTTAGTTTGTGATGCAGCAGCTTTTCTTGTTCTCATTTTTTCATCCTATATATATAGAATATATCCTATCTTGTCTGCTGCGATTCAAATCCATTCCATTGCAACAAAAACTCTAAATACCACGTTTTCACTATTCTGTCACTGTCAGTCCCAGGTAGGCTAAGGTTGTATGAATCAAAACAGCAGCACACACAGTGGGTCTGGAGACAGCTGTCACTACAAGCTAAATTATGTCCAACTGTTGCTTTTAAAAGCATTATGTGATTTTAACAGCATTGAAGCACAGGTCACTAGTAGACAGTATGTTGTTTTAACAGATATCTAGCATGCTAACTACTGTGTGTGCATGTGCGCGTATGTGTCAGTGTGAGTGTGTGTGTGTGTGTGTGTGTGTGTGTGTGTGTGTGTGGCCAGCAATCACATCATGGTAGTGAAGACAAAATGTTCAAACATCTGAACATTTTTCAGTTCCCCAAAACACAAAGTAAGAGCCTCATAGCCTATATCACTTCAAAAGACAGTCGATTAAAAAATATTAACAAGAAATGATAGACAGACAAGGAGAGTGAGGTAAGTGTGAATTTTTGTCTAGCAACAATATGAAAGGTTCTCAGCTCTCTTTCTCAAAATAAAATGATTTGCCCGTTCCTATCTATATTGTGTTTTTGTTCATTAATACAACTCAAAACCTGCTAATTGTATGAAACATTTTTGTGTTTGGGGTAATTGTGCCATAATCATGTCAACATTTTAGATTGTTAGGTTCTACCTATGCATTGGATCTAAAGTAGCCTATATGTATTCGCATATAGACATAAGCCACTTGGTGATCCCACCTTTTTTCCACCACTGACCAATATATGGCATTTTCACACTGCGTACCTGAGTCTGTATCCGAGTACATTTGCATCAATGTGAATGCAAACATTCCATGCTTGAGTCCAGCTGGGGCATGGGCTTGTTAAGTGTTTGTCAACGCAAAATCTGCAGGAACGGTGTGAACGTATCCAAGTACGGTACGGACTCGGGTACGCAGTGTGAAAACGTCCTTACACAGCCAAGCCAAAAGAGTAATGGGTGAGAGACACTGGACTTTTACACAGCAGACCTGCACTCTGTAATCAAAGGGTGATTCAGCACAGCATATAGTGTGCATATGGAGACACTGGCATAGATTCTTCAGCAGCCATGCCATTTCCACCCGTGGCACATGCCGCAGCACCAGTGGCATGGTGTCACCTTAACCCTAACCCTAACCAAGCATCCCTGGCACACCCAGGGCAGCTCCTGCAGAACCCATGCCAGTGCTTCCATATTCACCCGCTGTCTCTCAGGCACGGGGGTTGCTGTCATCAAAACTTCACCTTGGTTATGAAAGGTGTTCCTTTTACATAGCGCTCCAGAATCATGATTCCACCTTTACCACAGCTCTGTTACTACTTCCAGAGGCATTACAAAGCTGCGATAAAGGTGGAACCAAATGATCCCACTATTTCATTTACACAGACGTTGTTCCGGAATAAAGGCGAAATATTCCCGTAACAGAAGTGCTGTGTAAAAGGGGCTATAAAGAGACATGAAGAGATCCGCTGAATTTGTCACGGTATCATTTTCTGTACTGTTAATATTTTAAATACATGATCCGACTGGGGTCAACCACTGAGAGAAATTACAAAATGTACCCATATATCTGCTCTTGCTATAGCTAGATAAATGTATCAAACAACGTGTTAAAATGCACCAGAATACAGGAAATAGCATCTACTCATTACAAAGTTTTCGAACCCCCCCTTTAACTTGTCACACCCATATTAATTTTTTTTGCTTCCGGCGCCCAACTTAATTCAAATTAATTACTAATTGGATAATTGTTTAATTGAAAATCTAAGTTGAAGAGATAAATATTAAAATAAATCTGAAACACTATATGTCAAACTCGAAGCAACAATTATCAAACTATAATTTAAAAAAAAAAAAAGAGGTGGTTTTAGGAGAGCTATTTATTTTTTTCATTAAGTTATTGTTTTTCAAGTAGTAGATATCAGCCATTGGCCACTAAAAAAGGAAAATTCTGGAAAATTCTGCCAAAACGACAGACCACCTATGATGCTTAATCCTAATGTTCTCAGTAAAATACTATATTAACACTTGTATTGGTCCCATTTAAAAGTGAATATTAGTTGCGAAGGGACAGATTCATCTGAAAAGCAGATCATGTCATAATAAGAACGTCCACAGTATATTAGAAGAGGGTGATCCCCAATTCTAACCTTAACACAGACCTAAATAAAGAGCTGCCAAAGCTTAAATCTAATCATAAAAATCTGACACAGCTGAAAATCAGTCATCAGACAAAATCTATGATCTATAAATGATAAAATGAAACAAATTTCCAGTTCACAACCACTGACCACATCTGTGGATTACAGATAGGTCTAAGGCATTTTTTTGTCTGGTGACTGGGTCATCCAGCACCATTTATCCTGCATTATTTTTAGAATAGGAACAATTTCATAATGTGAAAAGTTAACACTCAGTAACTCTGTACAGAGAACCTAAAGTCATGCGCCAAGGGAAATGGCCCAAGGGGAAAATTTCAAATAGTCTATTTACTATCTTAACTGGTTTGTAAGGCTTATTTTTTTATTGCATCATTAAGCCAAATACCCTTCTTTAGCTGTAAAACCCTCCAGTCCTCTAATAGCTAACACTTTCTATAATTTGGCGTTGTTTTGAACAAAAGACAGCAGTGATAAAACAGATTGTAACAAAGGCTAAGTGCTGAATCACATGTTATTTTTTCAGCTTCTGTTCAAGAGACTGACTGCTTTAAATTGGGTCCAAATATTCAAAATAAATGCAGGAGGGTGGCTCGGGTTCTCCCTTATTAACCTGACAGGTATTTTATATTCTGTACAGTTTTAGGCTTTTCTGCCACAGGGAGCTGGCATTTAAGGCCCTCCAGAGGCACTAAAGCCATCAGGCGAGTAAGAAGAGCCATATCCGTGAATGAACTAATTAAGCTCCTCAATGTCCTCGGCAAAATGGTGCCCTGAGATTGTTCTCTACAATAGCGGTAATGAGAAAGAGAGAGGGAGAGAGAAACAGAAGGGTAAAAACATGGATGAAAGGAAAAGACGAACGAAGAAGAACCCAGAAGGAAATATCAGACAAGGACTGAGAGGTGAGGGTGGACCGTGTTTGGTCTCTACTCGTCCTGGACAAAGAGGACGTTACACATTTTCTGAATGCGAGGTCCGTATCCTGTCCTCTTTGTTCTTCCGCCCTCAGTCTCAGTAAGGCTCATTAAAGTCCATAAACAATGTGAGATGCACTCTCTAATGAGCAAGTGCCTCTGAAAAAAAGGCTTCTGTCCTTGGGAATCTGGCCATGTCAGCTCACACTGTATCCAAAGCCAGCTTCATGCATCTTTAGGACGAACAACCGGGCCATTCTCAACAGAAAAAGGGATGGTCCAACTCATTTGTCTCCCCAATCAAACCATTTTCATTGTTCCCTCATTTCCTGTCGTCTGTTTCCCATGGAAATGATCACTCACTTAAGTCCTGACGAAGTCATTTCAGTTATACTTTACTGGGTGAAAATCTTGACACAGTGATTAATGAAGATTTGAGACTTCCCGCTGCTCCTTTAGGTTTGTGTGTCCCAGGAAGTGGGAGTTGACAGAGCCTCGGGGGGGCGAGGTGGCTAACTAAGTGATCTCCTTGGCTGAATGAAATAGCACCATCACAGGCTTTCACTGTGTTCGGCAATAACAGAGTATGCTTTCTTTCAGACAGAGAGAAAAACATTCAGTGAAACAAGTGGTGTAGAATGGAAGTATGTTGTGGCATTTTGAGCTGCTCTTTGAGGCTGACAGTGGGTCAGATGCTGATAAGTGATCTATCTACGCCTCACTAGCCTCAGTGATGCTGAGTAATGATAGCAGCAGCTACAGATAAATCATTGTTATTCTGCAGATACAAACTAGTACTGGAATAATTTTCTCAAATGAAGGTGCAGATAACATACTCTTGCAACAATGGTGTCTTAGTTAAATGAAACTGTGATATTTTGCTGAAGTTTATCTTAAGATGTGAGTTCATTGGATCGATGATAACAAGCATCTTATTATTGTACCTACAGCCAAATCACTAGGGGATTGTTACAGAGTAGATGGTGGGATAATTGAACTCCTCTAGCATGACTACCCCCTGGGAGCATGAATGAGCTCATGAAATTTAATGCAGATCTACCTCTTGGATTATGAGACATATTTATAATGTAGTGGTGACATTTTGGCCTGAGGTTGACTTTAAACAAAGCTCAGTTCTAAACAGAGTTCATCCTCTGGAGGACACGAATAGGAATGGGATTCAGAAAATCCTAATTAAAATCAGAAACAAAATTGAATGCTTCCAACTTTATTGATCCTTCATAATGATGCTAGCATTTTTTCACAGTTTACAGTAAACCTGTCAAATTTATTCCATATTCACCGTATCTGAACAAACCACATAATTGTCATAATGATCGCCATTCAGCTGAATATTAACATCTAGATAAAACAGAAAGCAGAGAGAACAGTAATGTCATATTTCATGACTATCTCTACATCCTTTTTCACAGTGACATTTGAATGGCATTATTTTGTCACTGAACCTTTCTGTTGCTATGGTTTAATGACACCTGAATGGAGATTTAACACTACCAACTGTTTGGCCTAACCCTAACCCTAACCCTAACACTACCAACTGTTTGGCCATAAAAATTTGTATCAACATTAAATGGGAATAAAATGTTAAATACTGCGATCTTCCTCCTAAGATGTATGAGTATTGTTCAACTCTAGTAAGAGTTAATAAAATGTCACCATCAGATCAAATTACCTGAACAGAAATCAGATAAATATGTGTTGTTGCCCTGACTTCCTACTCAATTCCAACAAGCGCTAGTTCTGAAGCACCTTCTAAATTGCATCATGCTATAAGTCTGTATATATTTATATATGATTGATGTGTAATTGTAATGTTAGAAAATAAGCATTTAACGAAGGTGAAGAATGAACTGTCAGGTTCAACTTAAGGGTTAACTTGACAACTCAGTCTGCTGTTCATGACCATGTGATATGAACAAAAGCCCAAGGGCAGGAATGAACTGGATATGGCATTGAGATGCTTTTGTAAACTGCTGTTTCAAAAGGTTAAGAATGAAGTTTAAGTTCAATTATTCTCTGTCAGTCGACATATCCAGACCAACGTGCATGGTGCAGAGTCTTAATCTTAATTAACCTGGTGGACAGACATTAAAAAACACATCTCCTTGGCCTTCATTAAATCCCAGAGATACTGAGCATATGATGCTTTCTAGGAGTTCTGCTCTCTGCCTCTGTACTAAGATAAGGAATAACTCTGCATTACGACTGACCAAATTCCTGAAAAAAATTCCATGTTGATTGATGTCTACAAACTTGGCTGCGCTACATGTGCTGAAAAATTCATTAAAACTCCAGCAAGGCAGCATCTGGTCACAGATCCGCTCTGTATCAGCATGATGTACAAACTAAAATGTTCTTTTTCAGCAACGAGTACATTCTATCAGCAGAGACATTTTGTGGTGCTGATTGTCCTGGATGTTCTGCTTCTTCTGGTGTTGCTGTTGATGCTATCTCTGGAGACATTATCACTGTGTAAGTAACCCTGCACCTATCAAACCTCTGTACTGAGGCAGGGACGCTGCAAAAATCATCATCTACAAACGGAATAGAAATATTTTTTTAATTGTGTCTTTTGATTTTCTTTCCTCAGGCTAAAATCTGCAAGAGTAGAAACCTATGTGACCCATTCCATTCCAGGTCTTTTTTTTAACATGTTTCCAAAATGAATACTAATTTTCTGATGCTTAGCCAACAAACTGACAGTATGGGGGTGTGCCAGACTGTTAAGGGGATTTATGGATGTTTCCAAATCATCCCTTCAGTATTATTATGGAAATGAAAAAAACTGTTATGTATTGAGGTGCAAACATCATTTAGCAGCACATTAGTTCTTCTCTTGGCATGGGACCAAAATTATGTTCTATACAACTGCTGAAGTTTTGTTCTGCAATTCCTTGAATGTCCACTTGAGGCATAAACACACATGTTAAACTTTACTTTAGAGCAGAAATAAACATATTTATTGCTCAATTTGAGTCTCTGTAGCAAATTTTCAAGCTAATTTTGAGTTAATTTTAGCTAATTTACCTATCATTCACTACAACACTATGGACATTTCTAGAACATTTAAATTGTCCTAAGGTGTCAAATGATGTATAGATAAAGGCTCTGACTAATAGGTGTCCATGTCTGCTGCATTACTTTTGGTTGAAACTTCTATTTTTAGCATAAACTGTGTTTTGTCCTTATATACAGTACTGTATATAGTGTTTAAAATTATACAAGTGGGACCATTAAAAGATTCTGTTACACAAATGTTCAGTTAAGTTTACCAGTAATTGACTCTGACATGGCATGTTAATCTGATATAGCTACATAACATTGGCATTATTCGGTATGGATATCCTCTCAGCTAGGCAGCTATAGATTTTGCAAAGTTGACACTGCTGTCAACCAGTGCAACTGCATGGGTTAATAATGAGCAATAGCTGTGTGTAGCAGTAGTGTGAGCTTGTTTTGTAGGATTATCAACACTTGTGTTTGCAAATAAATAGTGATGGTCAATTACCAAATACTTGAGCAAAAGAGCACTCGACAACTCAACTCTACAAACCAAACGCTCACATCACAGTTGTGGCATCTCCTCATTTGAGTCTACAACGGTCTACTACAACCAGTTCTGTCCAGAAGAGTTGGTGAATTGGCCAATCAAACAAGCTGTCCTGCCAAACAGACACTGACATGTATGCAACATGACAGAATAGCAATGAATACTAATGATTATGCCATGAACTACATGGTAGTTCAGGCCATTGAGCTGGAGTATTCAAGGGCCCTTAAACGCTCGTGGATTCCCCATTCACCTCGTCCTGTCTGGCTGCCTCCACTGTGAGCCAGTATCAATCAGAACAAGTACGACATGCTCCTGTTGTTCTTACACTGTGAACATAATTTATCCCTCTGGTTCCCAGATGCAGCACCGGTCCTTATCTGATGTTTTCCTCCCAATCTTTTAGGTTGGAAAAATCGGAAAAGAAGTAAACTCTTTCCTAAGCATCTCCAAAGAATGGCCACAAACTGCTCACAGACTTCAGCATTTTAGTTCATTTCTGACTAGAGCTGCAATGATTAATTGATTATGTGATTAGCTGATGACTATTACATTGATGAACAACCATAAATTCACTATCTTTGAGTTGTGGTTTGTGATCATCTGAGCCTTTGAAAACACAACCTTAGCATTTTCTGACGTAAACAACACAGGTGTTGAATCCATCTGGAAAATGTTTGACGGATTAATCAACAACGTTTGAAACTATTTTTACTAAACTAGTCTTTATAACTTCAATACCAGTCAATCTGTGAATGATAGTGGACATTTCCCAATACTCATTAGTATTAAACTAATTGGTGGCAAAAGTATTCTATTTAATCTAATTAATTTCATCTAATCTAATTTAATAATTTAATGTAATTTATTTGGTGAGCTGCGTTGTCTGTGACAATATGGAAACAAAATAGTTTTCAATGCTCCATCCTCAACATCTTAAATAGATTTGCAATGACTTGTCAATTGCTTGTCTAATGAATTCATCTTCTAAATTAACCCCGAACATCCACTGGCAATGAAAATATGTTTAATAACTTCTGAACCATTAAACCTATCAATACATGTGAATAATTGGTGTAAAATGCAGTTGGTCATCTTTTCATAGTCATCAGATATGACCCATTTGGACATTCAGAGGCTCTGTAGTGAGCGTGGAAATACTGTCATCTCCTCAACATTGATTTACCAGTAAAACCCACGGAGGTTAATAAATCTGGATAGAAACACTTTGTTTTATGTTCAGTTATTAAAAAGTTACTTTTCCAGTTTTCTCTTTTTTGATATAATAACCCTCGACTTTAATCTGAGCACCAATATGATCAATAAATGAAATATAGAAAATGTTTTTCCTAAAAAAATTTTACTAAACAAATGCAAAATACAGAGGATAATATTACAATAAATGGTGATAAATCAGAAAGGTTAAACATAGAGAAAGATTCATTTGGGAACTGTAACAAAAGTAGCACTGGGTCTTTATGGGTTATTCAGCATTTATTCTTCAGTTGAAGTCCAAGTTGTTTAGTTCCAGTTTCTCAAATGTGAATATTTTGTGATTTCTTCCTTCCTCTGTGACAGTAAACTGAATAGCTTTGGACTGTGAAGCAAACAGAACACGTGAGGACGTCATTTTGAGATTTGGGAGACACTAGTCAATATTTTTCACCATTTCTTGAGTTTCTATTTCATAAACAATTCAACTTTCTGTGAAAACAATTGACAGTGAAATTGCTGTTCAGTTACAGCCATGGTTTAATGTGTATGCATCTCCCATCCTCTGAAGGGGTAAAGCTGATACTGTTGTCATTAAATGAACGATATGAAATGCTCCTGAGAACTTATGGAAGAGAAGAAGAGCCTTGTTGGCTACAGCACACTGGTATTACCACGAAATGAAGGCTGCAAGTTTGCAGTCATTTGTATTCACTGATTCAGATGGCAGGAATGTAAATCTGGAGCATTTACAGTAAGCCATGCAGCACAAACCCTGAACGCAGCCAAATAATACAGAAGAGAAACTCCAGACTAACAGCGCCAAGACAGAAGTGCCAAGAAAACTAAGAGCCTTCCTTTATCACCTGTCAACATTCATGCATCATCAACACAGCAAAAATCTGTCCTCGAACCAGGGTACAAAGCTTCGTGGTTTCTATTTCCATGCGTGTGGGAATAATTTCTCAACTGTCAAAAGAGCAAAATAATTACAGCACTACAGAACTTTGCTGTTGCGGGGGCTTATTAAAGCAGCAGAGAATGGCATTATACGCTGAAGCCGAGCAGATAAAACGAGACAGCTGTCAGTCAGGTGGAGTGGATAGTCATTTCACAGACGGAATCAGCCAGTGTGGGGATGGAGCAAAAATGCATGCTTCTCTGACAGTTTAAGAGCAAAGCCTTGTTGTATTTTTGGAGATTACTTTGTGAGGATGAACCACAAAAGCATCCATCACAGAGGCTTATCATGCAAGGAAAAGATCTGTCTTTCATGATGCTGGGCTTTCATTTAAGGACATTTAATTTAGTAACAGGACAGTAAAGAAAAGATCTATGAAATGCAATTCACAGCTGTGTTCTAGGCCATCGTCCATATTGGCCTGCAGCTCCTTTATTTATGGTTTGCCCTAAAATAAGGCACCAATTTTTAAGATTTTAAGTCTTCTTTTCACAGATGACAGACATTAAAATATAATTATACACAGCCTGACCAATTAGTATCCATTGGAACGATCCTTCCACTGGATAAATACTGCACTGATTAATATGTTTCAACTGCAACATCTTTAACCCTCACCGATGCAGTAACAACCATCAGTTAGATAGAAACCATAAAGACAATACCAGGATTTTTCTGACTCATCAAGTTTGTTAGAGTCCAGACCTGAGAATCTTTGGAATGTGCTGGATATGACTCTACATAGTGGTTTAACTCTCCCATAATCAGTACAAAACTAAAAATCAGTGCAGCAATGGATGTAAAAAGATCTCCAAAAATAAGACAAGCTCGGCAGTGAAACTTAAAATGTTTCAACGCAGCTGATTTCCTGCATTTAATTTTACTCTTAATTCTCATTTCTTAATTTTAGTCACCACTGTTTTCAGCTGTCGTTTTAACTGCTTCTTATTCCTGTTTTAATTTCCTTCTTTATTTTTCATCTTTTCTGCACTCTCCTGTTGTTTAATGTTTTATTCTCTATGATTTGAATGTCATTTTACGCCTTTGTCAAACACTTTAAATTGCCTTGTGTATGAATGATGCTATATAAAAATATTTGTTTTGCCTTGCCTCATGTACATTCAGTTTTTAAACAAAGGTTTCATTATTTTTTATCACATTTTAAATGTTCAAGTGAAACATGCACAGTTTGACCACTTTCTGTCGTGAAACTGATTAATCTATTGGTTATTTTCTTTGATTAAGTTCAATTAAGCAATTATTTTAATCGGTAAAAAATAGTAAAAATGTGAAACAGACATGTCTAAAAATGGCAACCTTGTCCTTTATTCCAGAACCAGCTGAAACAACAACCACAAAAAAGTATAAAAGTGAAAGAATATATAATATATCTATTTAGAAATAACAATGACAACAATATAAACTTAGCCTGTGTAAAATACCTATAGATATAAACAACAAAGCCCAATGTCATCTACAAACAATATGTGCACTACATGCTTCAACACATTTGGATCCAACTTAATAACAACTAAAGATGGAACTAACATACAACTTGTAATCGAATAATTCTTTTAATCAATCGTTTCAGCTCTTGTGTGATCATGGTAATCAGCTTTCACAACAACTATTATCAAAACTCTAATTAGATTTTTTAGACAATATTCATCATACATATCATCACATCATACATCATTTTTATTTGAAATAAATTCCGGAGATGAGGATCTAAGAAGCCATGTGTCCATGTCTAATGTGATTACTACTTTCATGGATCTATTACATGAGGCAAAGCTGCAGCGACAACGACGGAAACAATGAGGCCAGCGTCAGGGCAACATGGCGACCCAGCGGCTCCTCCTTGACGACACTTTGCATTGTGTTCCGCCCCCCTATCCCATCATGCACCCCTCCCCCCACCTGCCGACCTCCACTTTTGTCTGTGCTGAGCCGCTCCTGGGCGCGTTGTGTTTTTTCTTCTCACCACAATGCAGTTGGTGTGAAAGACTAATAAACGACTGAGCTCTCCTGATCTCATCAAACGCAGCAGAACCGTGAACGCAGAATGGAAAAGAAAAAGCAGCTGTTCATGGGTCAAACAGAGGTGAATGTCGGCGTAAACTCAGTATGGTTTCTCCTTTTTGGAAGCTTTCAGGACAAATGTTTGAATCCTTTCATATGCATTAAAAGAGCAATGATAATTATGATATTGTGGCATATATTTTTGCTATTTCATGATAATTTGCCGTGGACATCAGTGGCTTGTGTGTCATGTTCTGACCATAAAAGATCATTTACAACCACAAATAACCATATTTTACCACTTCTTGAACTCACATTCTTTTTCTTGGGTGTGTTACATGACATTAAAAAGAAAAAAAATAATCAAAATAACAACTAATTCATGAAATCAGACTATAGATACGTTATGGGAATGTTCTGTCTTTAAGTGGTTCACATCTTGCTGCATCTTATACACCATTTTCATCTGGTTTTGCTTTTGTTTTGTGATTTTTTTCATTTACTGCTTTGCACCTTTTCTGTCTTGATGCATTTTTTATGTTCTTTTCAACTTGTTGCATCATTTTTCTATTTTCATCTTACGGAGTTCGTTACACCATTTCATCTTGCAACACTTTTTATGCTGTCTTTGTTCATCTTATTGTGTCTTTTATTTAATTTTGTTCTGCCTTTTAAATTTTTCTCGCATCTTTAACAAAATATAACCATCAACTTTCACTCAGGACTCAAAATTAGACTTAAAATGAGAAAGAATTAATAGTGTGAGATTTATCAAGCTCAATTTTTATCACAGCTCTACTTACTCCGTTGTCATTATGATGGTTTTTCAACACAGACAAATAATTGCCATGGGAAAGAAAATGCTGGAAAATATTAAAGCATCAAGTCATAGTCTGGTAACTGTGGTATACTTTATCTTTAAGTTATAAAGATAAATAACTTCTTATCAACCTGTGTCTGATATTTGTGACACTGATAATCATATGTGTACACACTCAGAAATTAAAACAAGAGGCTGCATCCACAAAAAATAACTTGACCCAATGTATTTAGAAATTCACAGGACCAGGTTCATTAGTCAGTGTAGAGTTTTTTGTGGATTTCTGAAGCGAGTGGACAGAAGTTTAAAGAAGCCTGGTTTTCTGGGACATGATGCTTTTTCTAGTTGTCTTGTCAAGTGTGATTTTCATTTGAAAGTAATCTCACCAGAGGACTATGCTCACCTTACATTTTGGCATTTTCATCTATTTTGGAATGGGACGTCTTGTTCTCTATTGGAAAAGTCTCACATGTCCTCAGAATGTGTATTTGATTTAGTTTCAGCTCAAAATGCCTAACAGATGCTTTATTGTACTGTATGTCTATGCACCCCTGGTTTTCGCTCCTGTTCCTAATATTGCTGCAGTGTCTGTTCATTTATATGCAAACAAGTAACTGCTGACCACACCCCTTTCCGTACAGTGCCATGGACATCATCATGTAGAGAAGAGACCCCAACTAACGCTCAAAGTAATCCTCCATGGTGGACGTAAAGGTCTGCGGATACCATCTGGTCTTACCATGGAATGTTTTTTAACCAAGAGGGTCTATTTTACTACAAGATCTCTTCTTCCAGAGAGTATTGATAAAAATTGCGGTTGCACATAAAAAAACCAAAACATTTTCCAATATAAAACCCATTAAGCACACAAAGCTGACATAAGAAGGTTTCTGACATTAGTAAAGAGACTGGAAGAAAAAGACACAAGGACTCCCTTCAGGCCTAAAAGTAATTCTGTTTCTGTTAGAATGGAATGATGTATTAGCTCTGCCTACTTTCTCAGTACTGAATGAGTCTAATGTAGAGCTACAATGATTAATCAATTAATCAATTAACTGTTTACAATTGAGTTAAGTTAGTCAAGAATGACTGAAAGACATTTAAATGGAAATTCTCCATTTCTGACCTCTTACAGGTGAATATTTATACTTGGTTTGTTCTTCATCTGAGGACAGTGTCTTGGACACTTGGAAAAACTTGTTCACCATTTTCTGACAATTATTTCTAAACCAATCAATAAGTCAGTTAATCAGGAAAATAATCATACATTAATTGACAATGAAAATAATGGTTCTGGTGGGTTAGGACTTCCAAAAAACTCAGTTATCTACAGTCTTTGTGTCCACTGGTGTCTCTGAATTAATCTCAGACAAGCTCATGTGAAAGCAGTCAGTGTTAACATGTTAAAGAACAGAATTTAACTGCAATGACAACAAGGACAGAAACCCCTTTAATTCAGTATCGATACTGTCTTGTTTTAGGGCCATAGTTGTTTAATGAATGGGTATTGTGACCATGTAATAATTGTCCAACATTATACATAATCTTCTCAGTTCACCCTGGTTGAATGAAACTAACACAAGTAACTATTTTATATCTATTCACATTGGTTCATAATGTATCCCATTCTGCTCCAGTGGAACTAGTGCTGCAGCAGTTTACTTGGATTTGGTACTTTGGTACAAATATTTATTTTTTAAATATACAAATATTTCATTAATGACCTTTGTAACTGTTGGTAATTTGGGGGGTATTTTTCTTTTATTCAATAAAGATAAACATAGATATAATACATTTTACTGTGCGAGTTTCAAAATTCTATGCAAGTCTCTTCCTCAAAATGGTGGCATAATGGTGGTATGTTTACCATTATTATTTTTTTTTTTTTTTAATTTATCTATCTAATATAGTTTCTAAATTTACACTCGTTTAAAGAAATATAGCTGAGAAAACTGTGTTTACTCCAGCTGACCATAGTATTGAAATGAGGCTCTTTTATTTGCTTGCTGTTGTTTCATGCATTCATTTTCAGTGTCTGCTATAGCAACAGCCACTCCCTCCAAACACCTCAGTGATGTTCCCTTGCAACCACCTGCTACCAACCAACCAACATGAAAACACTATTCATTTTCATCAGTCTGACCTCATAAACACTCACATGTTATTTCCATATGGGTGGCAGCAATGCTCTGACACTATATCCAACTCTGGTATTAGATTGTGGGCAGGTTTTACCACCTAATTAGATGATATCTGACACAGCAGCTTGATCAAACGCTGCACAGAGTCTGGGCTGCATCCGCCATCAAATCAGTAAAAACAGCTCCTGGATCTGTGTGTGTGTGTGTGTGTGTGTGTGTGTGTGTGTGTGTGTGTGTGTGTGTGTGTGTTTGTTTGTTTATTTCAAAAACGCTAACAGACAACACATTCTTTTTTACTACTATGATCTGTAGAAATAGCGGAAGAAGAAGGAAACAGAGCCAAATATAACCTTGTAGGCTTGCATAAAGAAAAAAAGATACAAATGAACCAATGAAGGAAGAGAATTTTGCCTGAAGGCTCAAACTAAAGAAATCAATGAACAAATAAAAACACAACAAAACGAAGCAGCAAGTGTCAGTGAATGGGTCGAACCAAATCACACTGACCAAAACAAATGCACCATGAGATCTTACTGAGCTTTCTTATCCTTTTTTACCAACAGATGGAGAACATTTCGTTCCCTTTCTGTCACAAACATATCTTTGATGTTTGACATTTGAGGACATTGTCGTGATCATTGACATTTTATGGATCAAACAGCTGATCTATAGGATTGACTAACTGATCTACCAATCAACACAACAGTTGGCAGATTAATCAAAAGTGAAAGTAATCATATTAACAGACACATCTGAGATGTAACATTTTGCTTTTGTGGTCATCTTCTTGGCCTATTTTGTCAAAAACTGATTGGATCGTAAAAACCAAAACAGATTTAAATACTGACATTTCTGTCCACAGATGATCCTGGATAATTTCTGTGATTGTCAGTCCAGACATTTATGACAAGATCTTGAGTTCTGCAAAGCCTGAGAAAATAGCAAATAGTTTGACATTTTTCAAACAGTTGAGTACAGAGTCACATGGATCGAGAAATTAAAATGAAAGAAAGAGCTTTGACTCTAGTGGAAGCCATTTGAGAAAATTATACAAGTATAAATCTGATTACTGTAGCGCTACCTAGCGGTGCAGTGGGTGTTTGGCACTTTATCAGCGAAAAATAAGAATCAATAAAAGGAACCAAAACAATACTGTTCACCTTCACTACTGGTTGGAGCCTAAAAATACTCAAATGTAAGTGGTGTGTGTTTATCACAAGCAAGAAAACACTATAGATAGACTGAATATTGCTAAAGATGTGCAACTGGTATCTCTTTTAAAATACGGTAAAGAATTTTTTTTTTTTTTACCTTATTACAGCTTAAATCTAGCTTAATATTAGCTAGAATATCTTATTAAGTTGAATCAATTTTCTTCAAATGAAATTTATTTTCTGATAAAAAATATATTCGATGAGATTATTTTTCTTTTAGTAAAAAACATGAACTCGTGCATGACTGTTACACCTTGGTAAAATACCTTATTTGCTACACCACAAGTGTCTTCTCTGTTTGAAAACTATTATGTGTGTTTTTGGATTTTTGTTTTTTTTTATTTATGAAATGGATTTTTCTCCATCATAAAACCATTGTGTGGAAAAACAATTCTTTTATTTAACAGCAAATGAAAATTTCATAAAGTTATTATTGAACATGTTTTGAATCCGCTGGTTGTTGCCTGCTGCCTGTTCTTATAATAAATTGAATTCACACCAAGTCTAATTAAAAAGATCTCTAAGTCCTGAATAAGAATTCTGAACTCAGCTTCAACACTACTTAGTGTTCATGTTTCATTAAAAATTAAATAAAAAGACTACATTTTAGGAGCTTAGGAGAAGTGTGTGAGTTCGTTCATGGTGTGAACAGTTAAAGGCTCTGGATTTGTGTTGGCATGGACTCGCCTCAACAACGTGCATGGACCATTGTGCCAATTTTGAGAATAAACAAGTGTTCAGAATCCTGCACATGCTGCACATCTCATGTTCCCATCTCCCAGGGTACACACTGTCTTTTTTTTCTTCACACAATAGCAGAGGAAGCTCGGCACCTGAGTAAGCGAGCCAATCAGAAACACAGTGTCTGGATGAGCTAAGTGCCATTGCTAAGCATTACATCATGATGGTGAGTCACTGCCTGGGATTAAAAAACAGTTAAACACAGATACAACACAGCGCTGCAGCCCCATGACAGCCGAGCCCAGGTGACAACACATGATATCGAAACACAGGAAGGAGCATCTTCCCTTCCAACTCTTTACACTGTTCATCAAACACACAGTTTAACACTGCGTTTTTAACAATCCTCTCAGCTTCAGCACGTCAACAACTTTAACTCAATATACTGTAAGCATCAGTGTCTAACTGTCAAAACCCACAGCATCTCTGACTGAGTAAACCCTTATTTCCATCAACACCACAGTAACGGCTGTTACCCCAATGGCAGGTAAATTTGCTACTGTCATAATCATGATAATAGTAATATTGTTTATAGTTTTCTTTTTTCAATTATTGTATTTTACTGTATAGTTTTTTTGTTTGTTTTGATCTTCATACTTTATTTTGTTTTAATTCTCAGCTAAGACACTTGGAAAATGATTCACTAGTAGTTTTACTTAATGTGAAGCCTGTTACCGGACGTTAGTCTGGGGTTGTCTGTCTTTTATGTTTGTCTGTCACTTCCTGTTTTATTTTGTTAAGTTTTCCTCATGTGTCTTGTCTGTGGTCTTTACTTCCCTTCCTGGTTCGTGTTCACCTTTTCCCTGATTGCCTGACTCCGCCCTAATGTGTTCCACCTGTGTCTCGATGTCTTCCCTCCCTTTTGTGTATTTATACCCTGTCCTTTCCCCTGATCAGACGCCAGTTTGTTTTCTCTTGTAGATAACTTACCAGCGTTTTTGATCCTGTCTGTTCGTTTGCCTTACTGTG
Source organism: Sphaeramia orbicularis (assembly GCF_902148855.1). Taxonomy (NCBI): domain Eukaryota; kingdom Metazoa; phylum Chordata; class Actinopteri; order Kurtiformes; family Apogonidae; genus Sphaeramia; species Sphaeramia orbicularis. The sequence continues at coordinate 4,867,170 of NC_043970.1, read as the reverse complement.
TTTCGACCTGTTTTTGTCATCCTGTTTTGCCTGTTTTTTGCCTGCTCCCTGTCGGTTTTGTCAGCCTCCATCTGCCTTCCTGGTTTTTTGACATCTTCGCCTGATTTTTCGGTACGTGAGTTTGCCTTTTCCCTATGTCCTGTCGCCTGTCTGATTGCCTCTCCGTGCATGACCTGTTTCCGTCCCTGACCTCCCTCTGCTTTCCCCTAGTCGGCGAGCCGGCACTAAATCCGGAGCCGAACCGTGGGTTCGCATCCGAAACCCGGAGGACGGTTCAGACGAGGACTTCCTTGGCCGCTGTCCTCAAGATCCTGTTCATTATCATAATCTTCCTAACTGTATACAATAAACTCTGTAAACTTTTACATCCGCTTCTGTGTTCTGCATTTGGGTTCTGGGTCTGTGCTATCAGCATTATACTTAACTTACATCAAGTACACAGATCAGCCATAACATTGTGACCACTGACAGGAAAGCAGTAATATTAATGTTTACTTCATTACAAGTGCAACATTCAGTGGTTTGGATACATTAGGCAGCAAGTCAATGTTTAATCGTCGTACCTAAAGCAGCAAAATATGCAATGTAAAGAATTGAGCAATCTGACAAGGGCCATATTGGGCTGGTGATAACTGGGTTAGAGCATCTCCAACTACAGGTCTTGTGGGGTATTCCTGGTCTGCAGTGGTTAGTACTGACTAAAAATGGACCAAGGAAGGACATCCCAGTCTCTGGACAATTGAGCATCTGTGGAAAGAACTGGATGAACAAGTCCAATCCCTTCCAAGACTTCATGGATCTGCTGTGACATCTTGGTTCAAGAAACCACAAACACCTTCAAAGGTCTGGTGGAGTCGAGGCCTCGGCTCAGAGCTGTTTTGGTGATAAAAGAGGAACTTACAGAGTGTTAGACAGGTGGTTATAATGTTCTGTTCCCATAGATTCTCAACTGGTTGAGATCCGGTTGTTGTCGGTACTAACCACTTTACATCTAGAGATGCTCTGACCCAGTGACTTGGACATCATCATTTCTCCTTTGCCAAAGTTGCTCAGATCCCTATTCTTTTCCATTTTGCTATTTCCGATAAGTACACTTTGAGGGCTAAATATTCACTTGCTGTACCTAGTATATCCCACCCACAGGCCCATTGCAATGAGATATCAACATCAATACCACTTTGCCACTTTCACCATCAAAAAGGAACAAAGCATCCAAGTATAAATATGAAATATTTCTGAGAATTGTCTGATGAACTAACAAAACACAGCCATAGATATCAAATCCATGTAATTCATGAGTCCACTTAACTGCATGCTTTTCATCTATGTCTGGACAGTGAAAATACTTCAGACATTCAGAATGAAGAAGGTGCATAAAGTAGAGGCACAAAAATTAAGTAAAAATGGAACACAGAAAGGCCCCAGAACCTTCTTGCTCTGAGGTGTAAGTGGTTGCACATTGCACATCGATGCTGCCCAAGGTTGTGAGCCTTGCAAGTGATGAACACGATCCACGTGGCCATCAAAACCCAGTGCAGCTGCTCCAGTTGTTCAGCAACATGTGATTTTTGATTTTCCAATCATAGATACAGATGTGCCTTGGAAACTGTCTGGCAGCATACGTCCACATCAAGTTGCAATTCTCTTTATCTGCTTTGCTAATGTTAACTAGATGATACTAAGACAGCAAAAAATCTTTTCATGTATTATTCACTCTTCTATCTCTTAATGTGTGGTGCATTTACAGAGGAATATAACAAATTTAGGCTGTTAAACTTTACAGCATCTGCAGTATCTAATGGGTCTGCAGGACATGAAGCTCTGTGTTTTATGGTATAGGGGAGTTTGTTTACTTGCATATCGAGTGGAGAAATGAGAACCAATCACAAGTGATTATGACAAAGCTGAAAATGTTGGTGTAAATGGAAGGTTTATGTGAAGTATTTTCCCTGCACATCAGTGACATCCATCATCTCTCACTCCTGAAACCGATCCAGTTCCTTACTACTTTAAATGAACAATTATTACTCCCTTACTGTGTGTTTTGTACAATATTGCTACAGTATGAAATGAAATGCTAAACAAATCCTATATATATTGAACTCTCCTGTTCTAATGGCATTATCCCAACTGTGTAGCACCACACTGGCTTCATCCATGTTGGCCAAAGCCTGTCTGTCACATTTTTACCAAACATTTACACACATATTAATGGAGTGAATGTGGTGCATGGGGAACGACTCTGACCTTATTTCAGCAGGAGGTAACATTTCAGTTGCTGATCAGTGAAGCGCAGAAACTAGGAATAGGATCAAACTTAAACTAGAACTGCGAGCAGTTATGAACGGGGGCCAAGCCTCCCCGCCCACTCGGACCCCAGGCCCCACAGAGCCCACGGAAGTCGTCCCCGAAGGACGTGGGTCTGGGGCTGAGCTGGTGGAGGCTGGGCCCCGTTCATAAGGGTTTACAGTTGGAGTTAGTATTCCACCATCTGAGCCGCTGTATTCACTGGAATGGGACAAATGCACCAGTAGAGTGGAAGGAGGAATGTGTGGGACTGGGATTAGTTGGAATAGATTACACTCACGTTGACCAATCATTACTAAACTGTACAGCTGGTCTCAGGAGTCACCCCACATCATACTCACCAAATTTCATAGAAATCTGTAAAGGCGTTTAAGAGATAAAAATTTTACATATTTGCAGCGCCCAGTAGAGGCTAACATTCATCAAATTCAGCTCATACCTTCACAGTGACATGTAAACAAAGTATCTAATATTTGGTGTTGAAAGAATTTAATTTGTCCGAAATATGTAATAGTTAACGTTTTTTTAGCTAGCTACAGAAATTTATTCATTGATAAATTTCACATTTTTTGACCAAATAAAATCCTTTTGATAACTTAGTATCATGTCTATAAGAAGAGCGTACGTGCCAAGATTCACGCAGATCGGAAAAAATCCCAAGTAGGAGTTTTAAAAAGTAGGTTTTCCAGTTTTCGCAATTTTGCTGGAGAAAAAGTCCTCCCCCAAATCTGCCTGACCACGCCCATGTGATTCAACCCTATTCAGGAAATCTGAGGATATGAGGTTTTTTAATATGTGACATACGGTGTGTAAGTTATAGACCAAAATGCATTGTCTTTGGTTCTATGGCCCCCTGCTGGTGGACATATATAATTGTTTGCGTCTCAGTTCCGTGCAGGGGTCTGGACCAACCCTCCAAATGTCAGCGCTCTACCATGTACGCTTTAGGCTGCAGGAACAGTTGGAGCCGGATTCCCTGCATTCACTGGAATGGGACCAATGCATTAGGAATGCAAAAGGAGGAATGTGTGGGACTGGGATTTGTTGTAATAAATTACACCCACATTGGCCAATCATTACCAAACTTTACAGCTGGTCTCAGGAGTGACCCCACATCATGCTCACCAAATTTCGTGTGAATCAGACCAACTTTTTTCTGATTTCATAATTCTCTGTTTATAGCACCCCCTATTGTCCGAATTGTACCAAATTTGATACAGAGCCTCTGGTTGACCTCTAAAACATGTATATTAAGTTTGATGTGGATAGTATTTACTTTGACAAAGATATGCAACAATATGTGTTTTTTAGCTAGGAAAAAAATTTGTTTGTTCATAACTAGCACATTTTTTACAGCAGCAAACTGATTGTAATAACTTTAGATCAGAAACGTCTGGAGATTGTCTGTGGAAAGTTTGAAGCCAATGGGGCTTAAACCCTAGTAGGAGTTCGAAAAAGTATGTTTTCGATATGTAGCAACTTAGAAAGAAAAATATGCAGCGGAAGTGGGCGTGGCCTATGTCAGAAGACTCATCTCTATCCAAGGAATACAAAAATGTAAAAGTTATGAATGTGTCATTTAAAATGTGGAAGTTAGAGGCAAAAACGCGTATTTGTCTGTTATAGCGCCACCTAGTGGAGTACATCCACAGTTTTTGCTCTGGTAGATCTGTGTCCTATTCTATAGGGTCCATAGAAATTTCACAGCCCTCAGCACAACAGTTCAGCTGTAGAAAATGTTTGTTGTTTAACTTGTAATAAGCCACGCCCACATTGTTCAGCCACACCCACTTTCAACATATGGCCTCAGGTAGGGCCCTTCATCATACCCACCAAATTTCGTAGAAATTGGTGCAGCCGTTTAGGAGATATAAATTTTCCATATTTGCAGCGCCACCTAGTGGCCAATATTCACCAAATTCGGCTCATACCCTCACAGTCACATGAGAACCAAGGATCTAAGATCTGGTGTTGATAGCTATTACTTTGACCGAGATATGTAAGAGTTAGCATTTTTTTTAGCTAGCTACAGAAATTTGTTCGTTAATTACTTGCGCATTTTTCAACCGAACCAAATTCTTGTGATAAATTTGGATTAGGTCCATGAGAAGAGTGTATATGCCAAAATTCACGCAGATCGGACAAACTCCCAAGTCAGAGTTCGAAAAAGTAGGTTTTTTAGGTTTTGCGATTTTGCACAGAAAAAAGTCATGGCGGAAATGGGCGTGGCCTATCTCATGTGATTCAGTTTTATTCAGGGAATCCGAGGATATAAGGTTTTTGAATGTGCGACATTCGGTGTGGGAGTTATAGACCAAAACGCATTGTCCTTGATTATAGCGCCCCCTACTGGTGAATATATGCGCATTTTTGCGTCTGAGGTCCCTGCAGGGGTCTGGACCAACCCTCCAAATTGCACCGCCGTACCATGTACGGTTTAGGCTGCAGTAACAGTTTTATCAACGGAAGAATAAAAATAATATTGATGAATAATAATAAAAATCCGTACAAAAACAATAGGGTTCCACAGCACCACTGGAACTGTGGAACGCGTATGCTGGCATACGCGTCCCCCAGTCCCCGCGGGCTTGGCCCCCTAATAAGATCTTCAAGTTCTACAATATAGCTCTGGTTTTGTGTTTTCTTTTTTATCTAAGTTTTCCTCCAGTGAAAATTTACTTTCTCACACTCATGCCATTTTTTTCAAGAAATGTTTGCAGAGTTTAGGCACTTAAGGCAGCAGCAGTTTCCAAGCCTTTTATTTGAAATGTGCAACTCGGTTCTATTTTTCTGCAGGGTACATTAATATGCTCGACAATAGATACTGATGTCTGGGCCTCTAGTCCACATGTAAAGAATGTTTTAGTTTACTAAAATATGAATGTCTTAAGTGAAGATTTGATTCCACTTTGTGACTATCCCTGTAGAGGAATGATAAAATGTCAAACGTAGACAAATGTAAATGACAAATGTAGGACAAATGAAGTGGCTGGAAAACATCACAACTGCATATTTATTACACAAAACGACAATAACCCTGCACCTGAAACATGAAATATAACTGTATAAATCAGAGTGTGACCTGCATTAGATCATTGTCATCACCAACATATTTGCTAGACAGACACCTGCACCAGTCCAGTGCTAAAAGCTATTTAAAAAATCTCAACTCTCACTCTAAAATGAACTGACTAGTACGTTTGTAACATAACCTGTGGCTGTTCAACCTCATGAAAAGCTGAAGCCTCTGCATCTGCTCCTTTTAGAATAATATCTGTGTTAGGTTAGTGTTGACAGGGTCTGTACACATGCCGTAAGCAGAAATGATGGGCCTCTGCATTTCCAACGTGTTTGAATTAAAGTGTCCATAATCCTAACATATCGATGTAGCTACATAACAACATAAATCTGCAACCAGGGACTCAAACATAATAGGTGTTGTAATGTACTTGGACAACATAAGCAAACAAAAACACCAACAATTAAAAATATAGTCCATTTCTGTACTTAGGTAGATTCAGATCTTACACACTAAATATTTCATTGCATAGTATTAGTGTGAACTAAGCCTACTGGTAATATCTCATTTTGTTCAAGCAGAAGGTAATTTAAATGTCCCGGAACCCAACCCATTGAGCCTAAATAAGTCCTGGTGATCTGTAGCCCACAGACTCTTTAGAGGTATTTATATGAAAAGTGACATAGGGAGTAAAGTGAGGAGAAAAAAATAATGCTAAATGTTTAATCATGCTTGGTTAAGATTTTCCACCACAGCAGAGAAAGAAGAGATGGGCAGATGAAAGAGGCAGGGATCGGAACTAAACTGCATGAAAAACTCTATATTCAGAGAGTTTAACGGAGTCACTTGGAGATGCTCTGTCAGATAAAGTCACTAGAGTCTAACAAGTCCCCTGCAAATGTAATAAGATTATCAACAAAGACGTTCACACTGAAAAGAGGGAAATATTTTAGAGGTAGAGACTCATTTTCTTTGAACTGAAAACACCATTGCATGCATATGTACAATGGTGCAACAATTATCCCTGTAGACGCCAGGTGTAAAAGAAAATGGTCTACTTCTCCAGGTGTTTTTCAGGCCATGAAATCCTCCCCAAACTCTAGACATAAACAGCAGGTGTGATATGAGCTAGGCTGTTGAAAACCAGCTCAGAATCTCATATACTTTGAGTTGAAAAAGAAAGAAGAAAAGCCTCGGAACTGGAACTTTCTATCGGTGACAAAAGGGATAATAAGGATGGCAAAACAAAAATTGCAAATGAGAGATTATGTGTTTCCATTGTGAAGTAAATATCTATACAGTGAACTAAATAAAGGAAGAAAGAGTTCTTTAAGAAGTCCTGCAAATGACAAATGACTGTTTATGATGAAGACTGAGTTTGACTCTTAATAGTGAAAATACTTTCTCAGTAGTATTTATTATGATTTTTTTTTTTTTTTCGCTGATTCTGTGGCAAGTACAAAGTTTATCATGGAAAAGTCATTGATAAGAGATCTACATCACACTGCTTTTTAATAAGAACAGTATTGCATGTATGTTGAAATGGGAGGGACGAGTTCAACCCAAGCATTTTTACTCCTGGTGTCAGAACTTCACTGCCCTGGACACAGCGATAACACTGCACAGACAGTGTTGCATCATGGGTCCAACTGACGAAAACAGGGTCAAGACATGCATGGTGAATAATCTTGCTGGAGGCCGGATAATGAATGTAACAGGACTAAGCCAAGAAGACATTTTCACACCAGTATAACTTCAGCAGTCTGAAGAGCAATGGTGCCTGAGACGTCATGGCTATGAAATGAACTCTAGAATGGAACCTGTACTGGGGTGTGGATTATTTCTCTTCCTCGAAAAAGTGGGTATGCTATATGTGAAGTGTTTTGCTGCCAGTGTACAGTAATGGCATTGGACCATGCGTACATACATTTTGTCAAGTTAAATTGTTCTATGTTCTGCTTCAATACCTTTAACACAATGTGTTATTTAAAGACTCCAAAGCTTTGAGTACTCACTGTTGACTAGTGCTGAAGAAACCTACTATGTTCTTATCCTGCAAGTACTGATCATGTATAGCTGGAAATTCATAATTTCAGGTGGTTCCCATTTTTTCATGCAAGACATCTGAAACTTCCTCCATTTGGGTTCACATCTGTAAGCTCTCAGAGGACGGACAGAAATACAGACATAAAGAATGCAGAGGACAGTCAGAACATTCCACCAGGGCTATATGTACGAGTATTTAATGATGAGTAAAAATGGATCTTCAGGTGTATGATGAGGATCCCCTGGACAAATGACACAGTACTACAGAGTCAACTACAGTCAACAGCTGTTTCTGAAGCAGATCCGGAAACAACAACTGGAGTTCTTGGGTCAGTGTATGAGGAAAGAGAGGCTTGAATGTTTGTTTCTTACAGGAAGAATAAAAGAGACAGAGAGCACCAGAGAACAATTTTTGTTTAGTGTATCGCAACCTGGAGTGGAACTGACTCAACATCAAAGTGTTGAGGTTGAAGAAGACAGAGGATTGGCATTCCATGGTCGCCTACGTCACTGGATGGAGTACATCCAGTCGGCCGTTGTCACCTCACCAGACTTGGCAGCCTGGGAGGAAATACAGGAAGCAACGGAGAAGAGAATCACAGATGATGAGCACTACTGAGGGTAGGACCTTAAAGAACCGTGAGGATACAGAAAAAAAGCATCCACACACCCTGAGCCTCCACGTTATCCATGAGTCGAGGGTATGAGCCCTGAGGCAGCAGCACCGTCAACACTGTTTGAAGTCAGACGCAATAAGTGAAATGTTTTACTACATGTGGGAGATTTTATTTGCTTTGCTCAATGTGATCTCAGGGCGCATTCACATCATGCAGCGTTTATTTGAATCTTTTAGAAAATTAATAATAGTTCAGCCTGCTGAGATGAACTGGTCTTCTTTAAAGAGAACAGCAGAAAGATGCAGTGCTGTGATTTAGAGACACAGCTCATTTTAACCTGAGGTAACGATGTCAACACCCTGGGGTTATCTGAAGTGAGACAGTTTTTTTAAAAGTGCCCAATTCTCCCTTAATCACATTTTGTGAGTTTTATGTGATTAATGTTTGTTTTTAAGTCAGACCATAATCACAGTTTTAAAAGGGTAAGAATTCTTTTTGCCGCAATAGCAGTGGTGTTTATTGGTCTCTTTTGTTGCCTTTTTTGTCAAAGCTTTTGGTCGCAGATCACTATTGTGTTATTACAATGTTTATAGGGTCAGAAGCTAAATGAGATTTTGCCAGTATTTGATTACAATTAATGGGTTGCTGGCATAATGTAACTATTCCTATATTAGGAACTGGCTAGAAGTAATGTCAGAATTAATTTACTGTTACATCTCTGACCTGGCCTATTAGCATAACTTAGCTAAATTGGCTAATAGTGTTGCTCTCACAAGTCTATTATATTCAAAGGTATTCCAAGACACCTGCTTGTGTTAGCCGTGTGGGAAGTGTTTTCAATAAGTTCGCATAGTATGAGCTTGGACTCCCTCCTCGCCAACTTCACCTTTATTTCAGAATGTGCTCACTCGTAGCTCCAAAATACAACAAAACAAAATGTGTGTGGAGTTTGCATGTTCTCCTTGTATTTGTGTGGATTCTCTCTGGGTTCTCCAACTGTCCAAAAACATGCACCATCATGTAGGTCAACTGTGTGAATGTGAGAGTGAATAGTTGTTTCTTCTGTATATGTGATGAACTGGTGACATGTTCACCTTTGCTTACTAAGCAGTTTGGAAATGAATGAATGAAATTGAATAATTGAAGAGTTTGGCTATTTTTATCATCATTACAGAGCTCATGTGATTGTAACGGAACCAGCTGTTTTCACAAAATAGGAATTTATTCAGAAACTGATTTACTTCTCCCATAGTTCTCCATTTACACCAAAGAGCCTCTGGTTTTCCTTTGGCAGCATCACATTCAGTTTTTTAGACATGGAATATAGTTATGCCTAAAGTCACAAATTTAGATGGAAGACTCACTCCTGATTTTACATTTATAGATATGATATGAAGTTACTGCACTGATCCTTTAATTTTTATGATGCTTTAACATTTGTTGACTCTGACCTGTTACACTGTGACTAATCTTCCGGGTGTAATTCCACTTCCTCCTTCATGTCTTTTATTATAAAAATGCAAAGAATTATGTTTAAGGGACACTGTCAATGAGGCGTTAATTAAGTTTTTGTCAAACAGCTATAATTTGAGTTTCACTCCATGTTTTGTAGACCACAGACAAATTCCACATGCTGGGGTGTGTTGTTTTACTTTACTTGTATTTACTGTATATTTTCCACAGTAATCCTCTACTGATGAGGGAAAAGCTCTATTGGATGACTGAGTTTTTGGAGGGGGGGTGGGGGGTGGATCTCTATTCAGCATAACAAGCCCTTCTACATTTTTTCCCCGCATTGAATTCTCCATAGGACGCCTTCAGAGCTCACACAATGCAAATCACTCACGGTCCCTATTCATGCACTGATTAATATGCAACGACAGCCCATCCTCATCTAACAGTCAGCACAGAAAAAAAGAAAGCTGCCAGCCGAGTCATTTTCAACTTATTATTTCTTTGGAACTATCAGTACTTTAGGATTCAGCATGAAGAGGGACTGTGAGATGACATGAATTTATGGATTATGTATCAGAAGCCTCTGCATATTTACAGTGTGTTCTCTTTGTAAAACATGTTTTATTCTCTTTAAGCGAAATAAGAAGATTTGCTGATTAAATTTTTTTGGACCTATACATCTTTTATTACGTACACATCTGCAAGGAGCCCAGAATTACATGATGAAATGAAAAAAAAGTATTACAGCTCCCTTTTAGTTCTTTTTAAAATATTCATCATTTATGCCTGGGGTGGAGATTACAATGTTTAGGGACACAAAGGCTCAGTTTCAAAAAAAATCACACGTTTAGCTTCTTTAGATGGTGCTGAAGAAGGCTAAACATGCCTGACTTTTTAAATAATCAAAAAAGGTAAAAAAAAAAAAAAAAAAAAAAAAAAAAAAAAAAAAAAAAAAAGGAAAAGAAAAGGCACACCTATGTAAATTAATTTAATGCTTGTGCTTTAGACCTTAACATCTGAGCCATAACCTTAAATAGACAAGCCTAAATATCTGAGCTTCATAAAGATTTGAGCTTTAGACCTAAATGTTTGAGCTTCAGTGTAAAAGTTTTATGTTTGTGTATCATTTGGACATTCAGGGTTCCAGTTTTGTGGTGTTGTGGCGTTTTCCTGACTCCTAACTCCAGCTGGAGACAAACATTCATTTACAACTTTCTAAATTAAAAACAAACCTCTATGGTTGCATTGGAATTCCCTATTAAAAAGGGAAAAAAAGAAAGGGAAAAAAAAAAAAGAGCCCCAACAACAGCAACTTCTACTGTCATTTTTTCCTGTTAACTTCATCCATCTTCAGACAAAGTCAATGTAAAACTGTTCTTCTAAATTAACCAGACTGAAATCCAAGGTTCTCCTGAATCTAATAATGTGTAAGACTTGATGCTGACTACTGCAAAAGGACATAAACATTGCTCTAAGGGTTATTTGTTTGTGAATAAACGGAAACCAAACCTGCCAACGATAACAGCACACACAGCAAAAATATCTACAAAGTAAATGTTGGACTGTTCTTTTAAAAACAAATGTTTCCCCAGATAAACAGGAAGTAGACTAATGATTTCTCAGAATTGGACATTATAGATATTAAAGTGGAAGAAGCACAAAACCAGAACAGGTCCAGTAATGACCGATGATAGCGTGAGTGGCACATCATCACATCTGGTGAATTATCGGAGCTGTCACTTCAGACTGATGCTGTCTTTAGCTTTGACAGATGCCTTCCAGTCACTCGTGCAGTGAATCCAACCGAATCCAAAGCAGTTCCAGTTGTAATCTGAGCAGATCCTCTTCCACTGATAATTTCTATAAATGTGTCCATGTCCCTTTGAATGGGCTGAGACTACAGAGCCTAGTTCTGATCATGCATAGTGTAGTTTTATTCAGGGAGCAGACTAAATGCACCTTATAATTTTCTCCTGTTTGGCTGCTTTATCCAGTTCCCCAAAGTCAAAAATAGCCTGTATTATTTTCATAGCGGCTTTGAACTCACCACAGCAGTTAAAAGTCCCATATGCTTGCCATTTAGGAGTTGTGTATTTTCTCTCTCTCTCTCTCAACATGGTAAGTCTAACTTTGTCTTCCTTTTTTTCTGAGTTCAGTGCTGGGCTCGATGCACGAACCACTGTTTCAGATCTTTAGGATTGTTAAAAGAGTTTCATATTGTCTTAAGAATGAAAAGCAGACGGATTTATCTTAGATATCACAGATTTAACTCATAAACACCCAGAACTATTTTATGTGGTGATGTCCAAATGGATTTTTCTCCACATTTAACCATTACCAAGTAATTTATCATCCTATAGCATAATATTACCCTATGCATTTTTGCAGTAAAAATAAAGTATTCTCCTATATTTCATCCACTGACCATGTATATGTTCATGAAAGCTCAATTGATTCAAAAGTTATTATAGAAGAATAGAGAAAGGAAAGATTACATTTTCAACTAAATATATAATTAATTCTACATAAAAGCAAGTTTCTACAACCAGTCATTTGTCAAACTACATGGGTTTTATTGTTGAACCAGTGTTGCAGAAGACAATGATGTTTCCATGTTCACCACAGAGACTACGGGTGTATCTGAAAAAAACATCTGACTGATGAAAAGCTGACAAACTGCATTTTACCGGAATTATTTCACTGTATCGATTGGATTAGAGGTTTAAAAGTTATTATACTTTTAGATCAGTAGATGCTTTTGGGTCTTTGAGGGTTAAACCCAGCACCATTTATGATCATTTATAAAATCATTTTCAACTCAATTTAAGACTGAATTGTAAGGAGAAAAAAAACCACATTTCTTCCCACTGCAGGTGAATACAACGTTAGTTCCTATGCAGAGGTTTTATGTATGAGTCAGACTATTAGAGGGAGCTCGTGTTAATGTAGTACAGGTATAAAGTAAAAAGATAGAAGTAACTGAATTCACCCCTGAGGCGCCTGAACACATCCATATATTTGCTTTATGTGCTGCCTTGCGTTGCCTGTTGTGGCCTTAACAACTGGCGACAGCGCAGGAAGGAAAACTCTATCACTGTGTCAACACCTAGAAACAGCAGCAGCAGCTAAAACCAGACTCAACACCTACTGTACAGTCACAAATCATGACCGAGCATTAGCCTTCGATATGGGCTCTATTCAGCTCTTAATCCTGTAACTTTACATCCCTCCAACAGCATCTAGTCTCAGTGTCACATGTAGGACAAACTCGTTTAGTCTCTCATAAGCCTTCCTACACTCCCTCAAGTTCAAGACTTGCTAATGTAGACGAGCGCAGATGATAAAAGCCATCATCTGAAGCCGACTCTAAAATTCTCACTGAAAGCTGCTGAGGCTCTTCATCCTAATGTTTGTTATCGACATTGAAACTTAATTATTAGCTAACTGGAACAGGAATTGAAAAATCAATAAACGTGATTAAACTGCTCAGTCTTCAGACTATGTGATACTGTCATCATTTAATAAACCCAATCAAACCATTTGATCAGTTACTTGGAGTTTTCTCTCCGGTTGAACCCGGGAAGGGCTACCACTGGCATCTAATTAGTTTTCTCTACGTTCCTTTTCTTTTTCCCTCCTGTCTGAGGTCAATCGCAGTAAACTCCAGAGGTGTCCAACTTTCTCAACTGGATCATGAATCATGTAGAAAGAAATAAAAACAGTGAACACAGCTGGACTGTTTGCCCTCGACACCACTAATACATTTGACGGGCTGACACATGGTTTGGATGGAGATGGAAACAAGGAATATTCTTTATTTGGAAATGTCTCAGTGTAGGAAGATAAGAATAGGGCGTGTACACCTGCATCAGGATATCTGAATTCTTAAATCAAAAGGGACACATAGTCCTACAATGTCATTTATCTTTGTACATCTTCAACAGCAACATCATTTTTTTAAGGTTTTTTTTTTTTACATTTCCTTTTATATGGTGTACATATTCTTATACTGTGTTTTATATTTTATCTAAGTATTTATGTTTGCACCTTCTTAGTTGTCTAAATTTCATTATATGTATACATAAATGATACAAACAATAACCCATCTTGAATTTTGAAGTGAGAGTTTGACGTGTAGCGCCAGGTGAAGCTCCTTTACAGCAGTTATACAATCTTTCTTGAGGCCACACCATAGATCAAACACGCATGATTTTTTAAATGTTTTTTCTTCTTTACATAGTTCAAATCAACAGTGAAAACAATGAAAATCAGCACACATGAAAAAAAAACACATCTAAATGGCATCTACAGGTCAGAATTTAGTGTGAGCTGTATTGCCATGACAAAAAACAGCTAAATAATAAGAAACATCTGACAAGTGTTCAAGGGAATCTGATATAAAACGTTAGAAATAAATATAGTAAATCTCACATTGTCTGGACAAAGGATCGTCATACTAAATAGTGGAGACTTGAGCCTCAAGTCGGTCACCCATATCCTATCCCCAACTGCAAGTCCATCATTTTGGTTGGAAAATACAGGTCCTGCACAGTCTTTTTCATTTTCCACCATTGTGCAGTTGACACCGGCAGTAATATTTAACATTGAAATAACACTAAAAACGAGGCCCGGTCTGAGGATGTCTATCTGCCCACAGCAACATCCTGCTTTGAATCAAACTACAAACTACAAAAGAATGTGGAATAAAACCTGCCAGTTTGTTGTCAGCTCCATTCTGTGTTGACGGTAACAGGACTACAGAAGTATCATGTAAAATAGTATCAGTTGCATGTGGTTTCCTGTGACGACTGGACCCTGTCTTCATAATCACCATAGAGGACAGAGTTTTGACATTCTGCCTCTTGAAGGCCTTACTTTCCCCGGAGCATACACCTTCAATTCTATCACCATGATTTACTAGAGGGATTTTTCACCGTCGTATCCAGACAAACACCGTCTATGTGTCTCATTGCCGATACTTCCGCCAGTGACTGTTCTGTGAACACCACCTGCCACCTGATTGTCTGAGTCACAGCAACACCATCAGCACAGACGGGGGGGCTTAACCCATAAAGACCCAAACATCCACCATCAACCAAAACCATCTACTGATGTAAAATGTTTAATACCTGTAGATCCACTAATTCTATCAATACATGTAAATGGTGTAAATCACAGGTGTCAAACATACGGCCCGGGGGCCAAGTCCAGCCCAACACAGGGTCTAGTCTGGCCCCTGGGATGAATTTGTGAAATGCAAAAATTACACTGAAGATATTACATATTAATCATTTTAGTTCAGGTTCCACATACAGACCAATTTAATCTCCAGTGGGTCGGATCAGTCAAATACTATCATAATAACCTATAAATATAACTCCAAATTTTTCCCTTTGTAAATGTAAACATTTTCATGCCATTTTACTGTATTTACACAAAAACAAACGAACATTTCACAAAAACCTCAACAAATATGAACATTCTGAAATGTCTGACGTTTAATTTAAACAATATTCTGCCTGTTATTAAATGTTTTGTGTATTTGTAGATCCACTGTGATCTGTACATTGTAATTTACATGTGTAAATGATAAACTGAGGCAGAATATTGTTAAAATTGCACTTAGTTTTCTTAAGAAATTTCAGTTTGTCCATGTTATTCACATTGTTTTAAAGGATCGTTGGTAGATGTATACCTTTTCATTGCATAATTTTCCTTTTTTTGCTCTTAAACATAGAGGAAAGTTTGGACTTAACATTATTTATTTATTATTTTGTTATTATTTCACTGGTCTGGCCCACTGCATATCAAATTTGGCTTAATGTGGCCCCTGAACTAAAATGAGTTTGATACCCCTGGTGTAAATTATAGTTAGTCATCTTTTAATGGTCATCACATATGACCCATTTGGGTATTCAGAGACTCCATAGTGAAGGTGGAAACACTGTCACACTGAGACACTTGTTTTTATGTTCAGTAATTCAGTAAGTAAAGATATATTTGCTAAATAAAAAAGTAACTTCTTCATCAGGTTTCTGTGTTTTGATCTAACAACCTTGAAATTTACTCTGAGCTTTAATGAACATCTACATGATCAGTGAATTAAATATAGGAAAATACGTTATTTACACTGAAAAATGCAAAATACAGAGAATAATATTGTCATAAAAGGTGATAAATTACTTTAGAGAGGTTATATTCAGAGAAAAATTCATTTAGAAGGTGATACAAAACTACTTCCAGGTCTTTAAGGGTTAACCAGTTTCCTTTATGTATCTTTATTAAACATAATAAATCTGTACATAAAAGAAAATATGAAACATATGTTACATGTGTAATCCTTAGGTTCAACATTCAGAGTAATTTCAAACGGCATTTTAGACTGGGGGGGGGGGGGGGGTCACTTTGTCAAATACGATCAGTCACATTTGGTCTACGCTTAAACATCCAGCCACAGCCACAGTGAAACCACAGAATCCACACCTCAACAAAACCCATTTTAAGCTCTGATAAGCCTCCACCTGCATCCAGAACTGGATCAAGAACAGCCCAGACCGTGATATCATCGATCATGTGACTGATTCACACTGAAGGTGAAGAGTCTTCAGTGTTTCAGATGTTAGCTCTGTTGCATCATCACAGTCACATTCTGTTTTTTTCAGTGTATTAAGTTATTGATCCTGACGACTCAAACATCAGTGCAAGTTCTGTACTAAGGTCCCTTACAAAGCACTATTAGCTCCAAAGAGGGGGGAAATGGAATATTTAATGATAAAAGCACAGTGTTTTAAGAAAAAGAAAGAAAGAAAGAAAGAAAGAAAGAAAGAAAGAAAGAAAGAAAGAAAGAAAGAAAGAAAGAAGTTACAGGAATAAATTTGGAATAATTTGAGAAAAAGTTAAAAAAAAAAAAAAAAAAGGCAATTATGATTTCATTCTTGCAATAATGTCTCTTTCTTGCAATTTTAAAAATACATAATATAAATAACTTAATTCCTGTAATGTTTTATGTT
This sequence comes from Sphaeramia orbicularis, assembly GCF_902148855.1. Classification (NCBI taxonomy): domain Eukaryota; kingdom Metazoa; phylum Chordata; class Actinopteri; order Kurtiformes; family Apogonidae; genus Sphaeramia; species Sphaeramia orbicularis. The sequence continues at coordinate 4,850,716 of NC_043970.1, read as the reverse complement.
TTGGGTAAAAAAAAAAAAATATGACTTTATTTTCATAATATTAGCTCCCAGCATAATCTACAAACAACTATTTTTTTTATTGTGGAAAAAGTGTGATAAACTATATGATTTTACTCGTTTTAGGATGAGTTTGTTTTCCTACAATTTTTCAAAATGTTGTGACTTAACAAAATACTGCAACTTTATTCTCTTAATGTGAACATTTTTGTAACTACAAGTTTTATGTCGGATTTTTTTTTTTTTTTTATTCTACTGATGTTTTGACTTTATTCTAAATGTATTATGGCTTTTCTTCACATCATTAAGATCAAGAGTGAAACAGGGAATATAAAAGAGAATCTGCTATTAAATTACTTTTTCTGTACATACATACATATTATTTATTATCATTTACCATTATTATTATTATTATTATTATTATGGCTTATGTTTCCTGGCGTTGGAAAACTCTTCCTGTATATACACTTGAAATAATATCTGATTAATGAAATTATTGCTAAATTAAAGTGTTCCTCCCTCCCTCCAAGGATCCCTGGGGGGCCTCAGGAGCAGCTCAGTACCGGTAGATGGGGGGGCAGATGCAGGGGGGAGAAGGGGAGGGGTTGGGGTGAGTTTATGGGGTGCCCTCCCGCCATATATAGGGGGTCTGGGACTGGATCCTATTGTGTGTACATTGAATGTCTATTCAGTGGAACAGAGAGGGGGTCGACTTCCCTCCAAACCAGTAAATAAAAAAACATCCAATCAACTCAAAAAAAACTGCGCTGGAACTTAAGAGGAAAAAATCAGTGAGTCCATGTGACCGACTGATGCACAAATAAGCCACACTGGACCGGGTTTTATTCCGGATTCACACATTGACACATCTGAGCTGGATCCTGTTTGAATTCGGGCCAAATCCGCCACCGACCAGAGGATCCAGTCCAGCACAGTCCAGAAAACACACGCAGTCATGCTTGTTTCCTTCCTGATAAAACCTCCATATACCTGTTTTGTTTTTTATTTTTTTGTTTGTTTTTTTCATCCAGTCTGTAAGGCATCCCCACCGCTGCTCCGTCCTCGTCCCTGGTGCGTCACCGCAGGTCCGACCCAGAGGCAGCACCCGCAGAGGGGGAAGGAGAGGAGGCTGAGTGCGGATCACATGGAACACATGGATCATATGGATGTGATGTGTCCGTGCTCTGTGACCTTTCAAACTAAACTGAACTGTCTGTAAAAAAGCGTACTGGACGCAAAACAGCAGAGCGCGTAAAGCATATTCAGGACTGTTTGTTTGTTGGTTGGTTTGTTTGTTTGTTTGTTTATTTGTTGACAATAACAAAAGCCCCCCCCCCCCCTTCCTCATCCCCCTCATCTTTCTCCTGCCCCGAATCCGGTCCAAACCCCCGCCAGCATCCAACTCCAGATGCACAACTTACACATGAACACACCATGTGTAGTTTATTTTCCAACGCAAGCCAAACAGGCAGTCATAATGATGAAGATGAAGATGATGATGGAGGTGATGATGATGGTGCACAGAGTGAGCGCGCGGACATTTTCAAATCTCACACTATCAGAACCACAGACCAGCTGGTTTTTATGCTCGGGGTTTTATTCGTCTCGTGCGCAGCCAAAAAATCCGAGGGGTAAAACTTTTGCTGCTGAATGTCACTGCAGAGCGCGAGCTCCGGCGGCAGAAGCCGAACTGTCCCGGAGTCAGAGACCGGAGATGCCCAGAGGATGGAGCCGCTGGTCCGGCCCGCATCCAAACACCTCCCGGGTCCGAACCCCAACCACAGTAATAAAACACACAGGAACAAACAGAAATAGACTAAATAGTCCTTACCTGCACAGCCGAGGAGGAGCAGCAGACCCCACAGGAGCTCCGGGATTCTCTGAAGCATTGTAAAATCAGTCACAGATATTTCTCACTTTAAACCCGCCGAGGTGAATGAAAACCAGATACGGTGTTCCACAGACGGACAGACCGGTACCGGACGGACGGACGCACGGACAGACGGATGGACGGACGGACAGGGGTTTTTGGTCCTTGTCGCTACCCGTGTTCGAAGCACAATGAGTGACAACCAGCAGCAGCAGCAGCAGCAGCAGCCGTAGCACGCACTCTCACACGCGCACACGCTCGCGGAGCCCGAATTACTCCGCCCGGTGCGCACTCATGGATGCGGGGGGGCACGCGCGCGCACACACACACACCCGCGCGCGGAGGGGGCGGGCTGAGGTGAACGCTGGAACAAAGTAGTGCGCGAGCCGTCAGTGTAGACAGCAGATGGTCAACAGACTGGGATTCGGATTACTGAGATTATAAAGAACGGTTTACAGACATAGAGAACCGGATCAGGACTAAAACTGACCACTAATTAAACACGTCATTCACATAAAAGATGCGATATTAACAATAACAAAAAAAAAAGATAATTCCTGACAGATTTTAACCCATAAAGACCTAGAGCTACTTTTGGAGCAAGTGATTTTCTCTCTCTTTTCAGCCTTTCCTAAATTATTTATCACAATTTATTATAATATTAACCTCTGTATTTTGCATTTTTGTCATGTATTTTCCTAAATGTAATTCACTGATCATGTAGATGTTCATGAAAACTCAGTAAATTTAAAAGTAATTATATCAAAACAGGGACAACTGAAGAAAAAGTGACTTATCATCATTAACTGAATATGAAAACAAGTACCTCAAGTTAAGTATCATCAAAAGATGACAAACTACATTTTACACCAATTATTTACATGTGTTAATAGGATTAGTGGATCAACAGGTATTAGACAGTTTACAACAGTAGATGGTTCTGGTTGGTGGTGGATATTTGGGTCTTTAAGGGTTAATGTGTCCTCATCAACATAGGCTTTGCTGTTGTTTCAATCTGTTACTGTCTTTTTCTTTCTTTTTTTTTTTTTTTTAGAATTTCAGAAACTATGTGAGGAGTTCATCACCTCTGATGATCTAGAATATTATAGCCTACATGGCCAAAAAACAGCCCCCTCCTCCTGTTTATATGTAAATGGATTCAGCAAAGATCCACAAAAACACCCAAACTATTCATTGTTATTTCAAACTCTGTGTCAACACATGATTTTAAGTGTTCAAACAAAACTAAACTGTCAAACTATTCCAAAGGAAAAAACATTCATAGAAAAATGAAAATATCCCACCGGAGGTTACAGTCTGTAGTGTACCCTGTCATGGAGTATTACAATGTAATACATTGTAATTTACAATAAAATAAAATCTCACTTTTGGTTCATTTATTGTTTCAGTTCTTTGAGAAGCTGCTGTTACAGTCTGTCCTCCACATTCATGTCTTATTGTGCTCTGTGTATGTTTTCTTAATGCATATGCCAGTAAAATGTACATGAGGAAAGTGATGTGGCCTTGATTTAGTCCATATTTTATTTAATGCAGTGGCTCCTAACCTTTTTTGGCTCATGACCCCATTTTTACATCACAAATTTCTGGCTACCCCAGACATTCAAAACGGAGACTTTTTTTTTTTTTTGCAAAAAAAAAAAATTGTTTTTGATCATGTAATAGTTTGCTATATACTATGTGGCAAATAAATGTCAATTTTGGATGACATTTTGTCTATATAATGTACATTATTTTGGACGGAGGCAGAAAAGCCAGGTGTAGATTACTGCACAAAGTGAAAATTTTATTTTCCTTGGTCAGGATATGTACAGTCAGTCCAGCTTGTATTTACAAGGCTGCAAATTAATACTGAACAAACAATAACTCAAACTATGAATTATGAAAGAGCTGCAGCATCTGAAACTGACCACATTGAACATTTGACAGATAAACAGAACCACAGTGCTTCAGTTTCAGCTTCACAGTTTGTCACATCTATTATGTTTTGTGATTGTCTCTATCAACTCACCATATTCCTTTTATTAGTAAGTTTTGTTTATGTTTTATTTTTATCAATTACTAGAAATTTCAGGTGACCCCATTTGAATTCCAGGTGACCCCACATGGGGTCCTGACTCCAAGGTTGAAAAACACTGCATTAATGGCTTTTCATTTCAGTTTATTTCATTTTCACCTGCATCTCCTGTATTGTCTCATATGGAATTGTGGATTATGTTTTTATTAACAACAGTATTCCCCTTTTATTATTGCTTATGCATGCTTATAAATAATCAGTATAACTGTAATTTTCATCTTATCTATTTGTTTGAAGAACATGAGAGCAACAATAACTGTTGCACAAAAAATGTATAGTGAGTTTTGAAAAGTAAGTCATGCAAAAACACAGTAGGTAGAAACAAGTCTGACAATGCATGAATTGTTCTTTCATACCTATAGGGGAGAGTCTTTGTCATTGAAACTCAATCTGCTCAGTGTTAAAACCCCAGTGCATCATCGGATGCTATTTTACTTGTGCATTTTTCATGTATTCACTCTCTGTCCTTGATGAGAACCTGATTCCTTTATTTACCTCCACATTTTATGTTTTTTTGATTCAGTGAAGCGCATACTACTTTATTTTTTCTTTTATACTTTTATTTTTTGGGTGACCCTGTAAATCTATCCAAGGACAACAGACAAAAAATGTCACAGCTTTTTGTCTATCTCTGACATTTTTACAGCAGTGATTATTAATGTGCACTGGCCCTTTCATATAAACCAGAAAAGTTTGTACACATACAGACACCAGTATCTAAAATCTACCAGTGTCCTCCACTGATCACAGCTGTTTCCTTTTTGTCATCTTACATCCATATTCATGAAAGTAGAGCCCTCATATTGTTGCACATTTTATGTTGTTTTGATAATGTTGCATCTTTCATTCTTTTATTTGCAGGGGTGTCATACATACCCCTGTGAGCAAAAACCAGCCGCCAAAGTATCTGGTCCGTGAGATGAATGTGCAAAGTGCAAAAATTACACTGAACATATTAAATGTAAATGGTGACAAGCTTTTGTTAGTTCTGGGGCCATATGCAGTCCAATGTGATGTCAAGTGAAATAATAACATAATAACCTATAAGTAATGACATCTCCACATTTTAAACTCAATTAAATGCAAAAGAAGTAAAATTATTTTCTGAAAATATTTACATTCACAAACTATCCTTTCAATGTAATAATAATAATCATCATCATCATCATAATAATAATAATAATACATTTAATTTGTAAGCATCTTTCACAAAACCCAAGGACACTGTACAGTAAAGGATAAACAGACAACAAATAAAATACAAAGGAAAAACAAGTGCAAGAATAATAAAATGTGAATACCCTGAACTAATGTTCATAACCTGAAATTTCTTAAGAAAAGTATGTGCAATTTCAACAACATTCTGCCTGTTACTAAATGCTTTGTGCATTTGTAGTTCCACTGTGATCTGTAAGTTGTGTTAATGATAAGTTGAAACAAAATATTGTAGAAATTGCACTGATTTTTCTGAACAAATTTCAGGTTCTTCATGGCTGTTCAGGTTATTTACATTTTTGTTATGAAATTTTACTTTTTTTTTTTTTCAGACTAAAACAAGCTTAAAAATTTGGAGTGGTCATTACCTATAGGTTATTATGTTATTATTTTACTGGTAGTTATGTGGCCCCTGAAAATGAACTTGACACCCCTGATTTATTGCATCCATGACATTAAGTACATGCTTTTTTTTTTTTTTTTTTTATCTTGTTACACATGTCTTGTCATTTTTTTCATGTCGCATATTTTTTGTCTTTTCATCTTGTCTTGCCTTCATCCTGTTTTATCTGTTCCATTGTTCACATCTCTTGGCTTTTCTTTCTTTTTTGCGACAAACTCCAGATTAAAGATTAAGGACTCTAAACCGCCAATTAATTAAAGCACCATTCACAAGAAAAAGAAATCCTAAAAGATAATTTCTGACATATTTTAATGAGTCCTCATGGGCACATCTTGTTCTAAAGCAGCCCACATGGATATGGCGTCTGTTGTGGTTTCAGACTGTTACTGTCATTTATAATTCATTAGATTTTGTTTTATTTACGTAAACCTGAAAGATCAGCAGCCACCTCTGCTGATCGGAGAAAGGACAGATATTTGTGTAAAAAAGAAAAGACGGTGGTAAAAGCTGAAGAACCAATTCACATTCTGTCAAATAGAAAAAGTACACACTCACTGATGAGGTGGAATGTTTCATCCTGTTAATTTTTTTTATCTTGCTGTGTCATTTTAATGGTGTTTTCCGCTTCCTACATCTTGTTTCATGTTTTACATCATTATCTTCTAGTTGTGTCTTTTACCTTGTCTTTTCATTCATCCTTTATGATGTTTTCATGTTTTAGGTCTTTTATGTAATTTTTTATTTATTGCACCATGTTTGTCCTCTTAAATCTTTGGCATAATTTCCATTTTTGTTGTGCCTTGTTCATCTTTTCGTTTCATCTTTATTGTCATGTTACATCATTTATCATAGTTTTCTTCATTTTTGTGTTTTTCTCTTTGTTACCATAAATTGCAGCTCACACTCACTAGAACTAGAGAAGGACATTAAATTGATAACTAATAAAGTGTGTATTTAGAGATAAAAGTGTGAATAATTCTTAATTCCTTACAGATTTTAATGAGCACACATCAGTATTCCTCACACAGTAGGCTACGCTGTATGTTACTGATTTTTCATGTCATTTTCATGTTCCTTCATCTTTTATGTAATTTTTGTCATTTGTTTTGTTGTGCTGTCCTTTCAGGTGGAAATTTGTATCAGTGTTACTCTCTCACTTCTATGAAAACTCTGTATCAACTAGAGCTGAAACGATTAATTCATTAATCAACGTGAATCAATTAAAAACATTATTTGATTACCAGTCCCCTGGATTGAAACATCGTTTCCATAATTATGCTGCTGCTGAACATTGGTTCCACTGTTGTGTTTCACACAGTTGCTTATTGTGACGCACATGACGCCAGGATCAACACAAAGTTGTATGTTAGTTCCATCATAAGTTGTTAGTTGTTAGTAAGTCAGATACAAATGTGTTGAAGACTGCAGTGCATATGTTGTTTATAGATGTCAGCTGACTGTTGTATTTTTTGGCCTATACAAATATTCTTTCAGTTGAATCGAAGAAAATATTTGATAGATTCAATCAATTACAAAAATAACGGATAGCTGCAGCTGTCGACTCATCTGTACACCTTTTGTGCAGCATCTTGAAAGGAAAAGTGATAATGATATTATTGATAATTATATCCTTACAATCCTTTGACTTAATACACATCCATGAGTCATCTTGAACTCTTATCAGTGTAGTATTTCTATATAAATGTTGGTGTACACCCCACCCAATAGTGGCTGCTTTTCTCTGGTAGGCTCATGTTTTTTATCCTCACATTATGAACTATGGGTAATTCAGATAAAATTGGCAGAAGATGCCAGCTCATGAAAATTTTCCATAAATTGTCAAAATGTCCATTCATTACCGTTCATTTATTAAACTGACTTAACGTGCTCTGAGTTAACCCCCACCACCACCACCCATCTACTGATACTGATCCTGATGTCCTTCATGTTGTCAGCCTCCGCTCAGTAGTAAACAGTAAGTTCACCAGTACTAAATAAGTCACACTTTCCAGCTATGAGCAGTTTTTAACTGATGCATTTATTCATTTTTATTTGACACAACCTGAATACCTGAATGACAAATGTCAGTTCAGTTTGTTGGTGTAACTCCGACCAGTTACAGACCAGAAAGCAATGTAAGTCTAGCAGATCTTTGTGTCATGTATGAAACCCATTCAGTGTTTACACATTTCAGTTTCTAAATTCAGTGCAGATGAGCTGAGCTGTTGATGGAGGAGTGGACAGAAACAAACACCTGAAGTTGCCTCAGCTTTTGCCCCCTGAAGTGAACCCATGGTCTGGATCCTATAACTGAGGGGAGGGGGCTTAATATCAAATACCACATTAGCCCTGATTTTCTAATGCAACAAGATGTTCTAAGCACTCCTGTGTAATTTTTTGGAAATTTTCGTCCAAAACCCCCCCCTACTCCGAAAATTACTTTTTAAACTCTGAAAATCGCAACTTTCACAGCTTCTCCATTCTTTCGTCCACTGCAGTGTATAAGTATGTTCATGATGGGTCATTTAATGATCTTGTAAGTGCCATATTGTATCATAAGAGTACTTTGTACTATGAAAAGTCTAATGTCAAGGTCATGTTGTAGGTTAAAGGTCACCAAAATGCCTAGTTTTTTTCAAAAATTCATACCATTCTGACATTTTATCAATTATGTCCTAAGTTCTCTTCCCTCTGGTTTCCTGGTGGGATCCCCCAAGGCCTTTGGCTCTTTCAAAGCCACACTACAGACTAAACATTGCAACATGTACATTCCATTTGAATTTGCCGCCATTAGTGTGGTGGGAAACATTAGCACACATTTTGGTGGGAATCACTAACACTTCATTCATTCATATATATATATATATATATATATATATATATATATATATATATATATATATATATATATATATATATATATATATATATATATATATATATATATATATATGTAAATTGCAAAGTCATGAGAAACTACTATTTGTTGTTTTTGACATGTCTATATGGAGAATACATTGAGTAAATAGTTGTGTTTAATGTGTCTTATTGAATGTCAGTTGTTTGTGGTCAATAGATGTTTTCTGAGGAGAGAACCTGAGCCCAACATGTGGAAGAACCCACATTAACAGCTTAAGTCCATGAAATATGCATTTTTGACCATTTGGGTGACCTTTCACCTATAATTTGACCTTGACACTACACTTTTTGTAGTGGAAAGCACTCTGAAGACATGACATGTCTCACAAGAAACATTTAAGGGCCCAGCATGAACAGATTGTTACATCGTACTTTATCAAAAGTGAAGACGGTTTGAAAATTGACAAAAAACCCACATTTTCAGGGTTGAAAAAATAATTTTCGGGGTGGGAGGTGGGCGTTTGGATGGAAATTAAAAAAAAAAAATTACACAGGAGTGCTTAGAACATCTTGTTGCATCAGAAAATCAGGGCTAAAGTTGAATCTGAAAATTTTTCTGAAATAAGCCCCCCCCCCCACTCTAACGTTGTTGAAACATCATTGTGTCTAGTATTTCTTTCTGAAACTGCTGTTTCCATCTAATTAGTAATTTCTGTTTATTTACTTAATAATAATGATAATAAAATAATACATCGGTTTTATATAGCACTTTTCTAAATACTCAAAGACACTTTACAATAAACAGCCAAGGGACGAACACACATCAAATGGGTATGGAGTTAATACTAAATGGTAATCTAAGAAAAAAACACAGAGACAAATACGAGAAAACAAAATACATGAGAGAAGGCAGATGAGGGTGGATGAGGTGGAACAGGCAGTCAGTTTTCGAATGATGATCTGATGATGATTTACCTTTTTTGATTCTTCCTCTTAAGTGTAAATGTGCAAATGTTATATGTATGTGTATATATATATATATATATATATATATATATATATATATATATATATATATATATATATATATATATATATATATATAATTTTTTGATGCACAATTTGAAAATGCTAATAAGTCTATTTAGTTTCCCTTTCTACTCTCTCCTCTCTCTTCTCTCCTCTTTCTTGTCAAAATAATGATGTCCAAAACCATAAAAAGCCCTGAAAACTGAATACCACACTTCCCATTATTGCCTCTTAAATTAGATCTTTCATTTTCTCAGATTTGACAAAGCTTCTCTGGAGACAAACTGTCTTCACATCATCTTTGGGGTTCTTCATCACATTCTTCTGCAGCCTCTCAGTCTTACCCTCAATGTCTGTTCATCAGAAGATCTGACCAGGGAAGAAACAAACTGCAAATTAAATGACAAATGGAAATCTACTTCTGAATTGAAAATGACTTACATAACTCCAGTTCAACTGCGTATCATTTCATTTGTGAAGGGTTTCAAGGGATGTGATTCTATTATTTCTAACTTAGTGTTCTTTTTCTTTCTCATGTATAAGGTGTTTATTCCTTCTTATTATATCCACAGGTTGAAGGAGGTTGCATCTATCTATCTATCTATCTATCTATCTATCTATCTATCTATCTATCTATCTATCTATCTATCTATCTATCTATCTATCTATCTATCTATCTATCTATCTATCTATCTATCTATCTATCTATCTATCTATCTATCTATCTATCTATCTATCTATCTATCTATCTATCTATCTATCTATCTATCTATCTATCTATCTATCTATCTATCTATCTATCTATCTATCTATCTATCATCTCTCCATCTCAAGCTGTTAGAAATAGGCAGATTGACGTCACATCTGTTTGTTACAGGTTTCTGTTCACTGTCATCTCTAGAACAAGCACAGCAAGACTTAAGTTCTGGATCATGACCATTCCATTTATTTTCATTTTATCTGCCTAGTTTAGATCCACTAATATGTAAAAACTATTGATATTTGTTTGTAACAGCTGAGACGTACAGACCAACGTAAGGTGTATTGGTTGTTGTGATGTGCCTTCTCCTTCCACATTATAATTCATAATTCAGAGCTTGTGTGAAACCCTGAAGATGCACCTGTTTCCTCATCATCCTGCTTTCTAACCCGCTGATGCAGTTCCATTCATTTCAGACTGTGAATTTTGTGAATAAAGATGCCATCATGAAGTGGGAGCAGCAGCAAATCCCTCTTATTCACAGCCCAAATACTTTTAGGTTTTTTTTTTCTTTTTTTTTTTTTTTTTAACTGCACATTGAAAAGGCTGACAGACTGAATGTAGCATGCAGCTGTGCTCACTCTGGGCATCAAAAAGCAATAGTTTAACTTATTCTGCTCTAAAATCGAATGTTAAGGTAAATTGTTCCAGAGCAGCAGCCCTCGCTCATACTAAACCAAGTCTTTCTTTTGTAAACTGAACTGAGTAAACACAATACTTATTTCTTTATTAATTTATCCATTGCTTTCTGCTCCTGCAGCACCGTGGGTTTCAAACACCGTTCAACTCCACTGTTGGTTTCTTTCTCGGTCTAACATTAACAGAACTGCTGCTTTAGTTAGTGTTCCTTCCACTGCAGAAAACAGAAAAAGTACAGCTGTTACAGTCTGTATTTGAATATAGCCTAAGACTGATATAAAGGACATATGGATATGGAAGATTGTATTTAGGTGTCACCATCTTGGCTTTTTGGAGACACAGGCCACAATATGAACATAAGACTTGTACATTCTGCACATTTTCATTGATGTTGGACTTTATCGGGTTTTTTTCTAAAATAAACTGTTTTAAAAGAATTGTCAACAAACTTTGTAAAGTAGAATGGAACTGTCTGCTGCCCATTGTGTAAACTTGAGCCTGTGTGTCCTTAAAGGTACATGTACATCCTCTAGGTGAAATTCCCAGGGTGGCGTTGTCTAGCAACAGTATATCTGCAACTCTGGTGTTAAAATTTACTATCATTCTTGTTATTAATTATTACTATAATCAGCCTCTCTATATCACTACTGCCACACTATCAATACATGTAAATAATTGGTGTAAAATACAATTTGTCATCTTTTCATGGTCATCAGATATGACCCATTTGGACGTTCAGAGGCTCTATAGTGAACGTGGAAACACCGCCATCGTCTACAACATTGATTCACCAGTAAAACCCATAGAGTTTGACAAATGACAGTGGATGGACACATTTGGTTAATGATTGATTTTGTTGAAAAAAAAACCCCAAAACATCAAACTATTTTCTCCTATTTTTTTTTATCTGATTTTTATCCAATAACCTTTGAATTTATTCGAAGTTTTTATTTACCTACATGATCAGTGAATTATAATATTTAGTGACAAATCACTTGATCATGATTAAATGTAGAGAAAAATTAATTTGGACATCAGCACAAAAAATATTTCTGGGTCTTCATGGATTAAAAAGGCTGTTTTGATTCTCTTATGTTACTTTCACAGACCAAGGCCTTACAGACATATTGTATTTCATTTTATATTGTATCATGTCTTTTTTTTTTTTTTCTCAATATTTCAATATTTTTTCAATATCTTAGTACTGCCTGTATATGTCCTTTTCATTGTACATATCTCTCATCTGTAGTACAGAGTTAGCTTTTGTATTTTCTTTCTGTACATTTTGTTCATCTCAAGAGCTCTAGTATTACTTTAGTAGCACGTGTATTAATATTTTATTCCGAAGCCTTTGCACAGTCCTACTTTTTCTTTAATGCTCTGTGATATTTTTTATTTTATTTTATTTTTTCAGTGTTTTGCTGCTAAATTGAACTGAGCTGCTAAACTGGTTTTCATTGTTCCTGTGATAGTGACAATAAAGATCTATTCTATTCTATTCTATTCTATTCTATTCTATTGCATTGCATTGCAGTAGCCTTTTTTGCTTTATTATTATTATAAATATATATTTTTTTGTTCTGTTTTGTTTTTTAATTTTTTGATATTTACAAAGGACAAACCCAAGTTTATACCCATTGCCCTGGACACCCGCTATGGATAATAGAAAATAAATTAGTTAGTGTTGAAACACGGTAAATTAATGGTGTAAAATCAGTTTGTTAAAAAGAAAGATAATAAATATGCATACACTTAAAAAAAAAAAAACATTTAAGGGTTTAGTACATCAAGAATGGTTTCCAGAGCTTTTTAAACATATTGTTTGAACCTTGAGTCGTATACCTAAGTGTATCCACCTTTAGATGTGGCAGCAAATCCATCAGCCAATGTCTGTGAGACGGAAGAGTCTTTTTCCACCTCAGCAGAATAAACCTCCATGCGAGTAGTGTGGCAAAGGCCACAACAGTGGAATGAGCAGCTGAAATCCTGCAATCCTGTGGTACTATTCCAAAAAGAGCTGTGACAGGATTTGGTGAAATTCTTATTTCTTGCACTGTTGTAATGGTGTTAAAACTCCCTCTCAGAAATCCCTTAGCATTTGGCAGTCCCAGAACATATGACAAAGGGTGCCTGGATCATGTTTAAATCTTGGGTAGTTTTGGTCAGTTCCTGGAAACCATTTGGCGAGTTTGTTATTTGATATATGTGGAGCCTATGAACTACCTTAAACTGGAGCAAACCATGTCTGATACATACTGATGAAGTGTTTACCTTTTTCACATTATTACATTCTAACTTGTCAGTGCTGCTGTGCTAATAGATAAAGGACTGATGATGATACTGTATGTGCCTGGAATTCTTTAAACAGAGCTGTGCAGTGTTTTAAAGCTATACTTACTGATGCGGCATTTCTCACAGCACTTAGTAAATTTTTGAACATGAACAACCCACCTTCCCCCAAAGCCCCGCCCACTTCCCCCTGCCTGAGCTCTGACGCTCTCCTCCTCTCACCTGATGTGCGCGGTTGAAGCAGAGGTGGAGGTGGACGTCCAGTCGGCTTTGACGTGTCCGCAGACCCCTCCCTCAGTAATCAGATACATCATCCACCTGCTGGGCTCCTGTTTCATCAGTAGACCCTGTATTTAAGGGTCTGGTCTGTGCAGTGCTGGGCCAGTGTCTTCACTGCACCTCATCACCTGGGCCATTAGGTGCCCAGAGGATTTGTACATTTTCCGTGGACATTTGAGGTTTCATAGTCCATCCATTTATCATCCTACATAATCCTACATTGTGTGACGCCATGCACATGTATGTGTATGAGTCCTATGGTCATAAAAGCTGACCTTTGTGCAGACCTGTCTGTTTAGTCCAGTACACCAGACTCCTGGACTTTATCTCCATCCTTCATTCATCAGACTCTGACTACTGCAGTCGGGTTCTTCTGTTTGTTCCCCTTGGTTGTTTTTTGTGTTAATAAATCTGTTTTTTCCCTTTATGTGCATTTGAGTTCTATTCATACACATCCCTAGACAGGAGACTGTGGTCAGTGACATGAGGAAGCGTCAGATTCAGAGGGACACATATCAGATGCGGGATGGAGGTAATGGATGATTGACAGGAGGCTCAGCCAGGCTCGGCCAATTATTTCATTCGGACTGAATAAAATGATTGGTCAGACTTTTATCAGAAATGTATGCAAATTAAAAAAAAAATTGTTTCAATACCTGGTGGATTTTCTTTACATTTTAGTTTAACACACACTTATTAGGAGCATTTTAAGATGACAAAAGAAAAATGCAAAAATGCCACATCATACAGTATAGCTTTAAGAAGACTAGATGAACCTGCAGCAGATCATTGAACTGTCATAAATGTTTTGAGACTCGACTTGCACGTAGCTGCTCAGAGATGCAAAAAAATCCTCTCCTCCTCTCTGACACACATAGAATCTTCCAAATGTTTCCTAATGACATATAACTCTGAAGGAATAGCACACAAATTATTTTTTATTCTTGACAAAGTCAGCTTAACTACATAGGCAGTGTTGATTCCATTCATTCTTTGTCAAACTGAGCCGCAGTTTAAAGAAATTCAGTCTAATAGTTTGGGAGCTAAAAGACACTTAAGAGTGCAGCCTAATTACTGCACCGCCTTTGAAAAGAGGACATTCTCTGAATAACATATCAAAGTTGCCTTGAACTGAAAAACACAGTTTATCTCTGATTTAAGAATCTAAAAAAATACAGTAAAAACAGCTGCAGATTCTTTATGTCATTATTTGGGAGTCTGCTGTAACATAAAAATGACTCATTTATACAGTCCAAATATTCACCCAGAAATGAGGCTCTTCAGTTCACTTACTTACTTTTGGGTTTGGGTGTAGGAAGAGCTGGGCCTCATGCACCAATGCACAATACACATGCATTTAGATGACAGGTTAATGCAGTGGAAGGCATAAAAGGCAGCCTGAACCATGTGTTTAAATGTTTACTACTGTATACTAAATTACATGTACAACTAAAACAGTTCGTTTATAAGGAGGCATTAAAGACACAATTCTACCCCGAGCTATTTTCAATAAAAACAAGCACCAACCTTAACCCTAACCCAAATTTCAAAGTGCAGATCATGTTAAGAGCTCAAGGCACCCATGTTATAAGTTATAAGTTAGCTGCACCTTTACTGATTATCTCTGCCTAGACTTTGTTGATATTTATTTTGTTGAGTAGATTTGGGGGCTTGGTGCTGTTGCATCTACACTAAAAACCATATTTTCCCAAACCACCCCTGTTCTACCCACACAGATCCACTTCAGAGTAGACACCAGTTCTTTGTTTTTCAAACTCCAAAGATTTGGTTTCAATTAAACACAAATTTAATGTTCAAACAATTATGTTATTGCCCTAAAAAGTCTTAGAACATTATTCTATGTTCTACCAACAGTAGTATTTTAAAAATTCTAACTTATTGCCCCTAACTTGGTAACAATGGCTAATGTTAGCTGTTTTTTGTAACTGTGATTGGCTCATCTCTCTACTAATGATGTAATAAACTGATCCTTCGAGACTAGTTCTTAGAGTGTCCATAAGTTGAACCGCTTCCAAACCATTGCCGACAACCAGTTCACAACCCATACCCTGTTTGTGTTAATTAAAAAGCAGTAAATGAGCACAATGCAAGCTTATGTATTGGTCAGTAACACTCAATAAGGCTTAATTTTCCACAGAGGAAGAAGATGTTTGAGGTGGTGACATACGCTGTGATCCTGCTAAAGATTAACAAAACAGTACCGTACCTAATGGACTCCACATAATGGGAAATTAGCTGTTTATTTAACTAATGGATAATAAATGGATTTTCTTGGACAACAC
This sequence comes from Sphaeramia orbicularis, assembly GCF_902148855.1. NCBI lineage: Eukaryota > Metazoa > Chordata > Actinopteri > Kurtiformes > Apogonidae > Sphaeramia > Sphaeramia orbicularis. The sequence continues at coordinate 4,834,978 of NC_043970.1, read as the reverse complement.
TGGAGTGCACTGGGTCTGACTCAGCCTTTGGGATCAACTTGACTCACATTATGTTGACTTCTGTCTAACATGTCTGTTGTCTACGGAGTTGGATGGCTACACTAAAGCCTTATTTATGATGTACTTTGTCACCTTTAGACACTCAGGGTTAAATCAGACTTACACTGTCATACCCCTGTAAATGCTCCTTCCCTGGTGTACATGGCATAAAAGAGAACAGCTTCCTTTACACTATAACGTCTATTGATGACACTATGAAACTAGAAGCACTCGGAGAGCGCAGACCTCCGCCAAGGCTGATCAGTGGCCCCCCCTGTGGGCCCCCCCTGTGGGCCCCCCCTGTGGGCCCCCCCACCCCCGATCACCACCAAAATTTAATCATGTCTTCCTTATCCCATTTCCAACAAACCCTGAAAATTTCATCCAAATCTGTCCATAACTTTTTGAGTTATGTTGCACACTAACGGACAGACAAACAGACAAACAAACAGACAGACAAACAAACAAACAAACAAACAAACAAACAAACAAACAAACAAACAAACAAACCCTGGCAAAAACATAACCTCCTTGGCGGAGGTAATTAATGTAATAAAAACATGCTGGGCACAGCACTGAGCCTGGCAACGCAACGCAACGCAATGCAACACAACAAACACACACACACACACACACACACACACACACACACACACACACACAAACACAATTAAAGTCAGATGCTCCATCTATCAGTGGCCAGTGTTGGCAGTTAAATGGGAAAATCAGTTATCATTAGGCTGAAGTAGGAGCCCTCACACCTCCTGCTACTATTCCTCCTCCTCTTCTTCTTCTTCCACCACCTTCTCTTCCTCTTCCTCCTCCTCTTCTTCATCCTCCTCTTCCTCTTCTTCATCCTCCTCCTCTTCCCCTTCCCCTTCCTCTTCCTTCTCCTCTTCCTCTCTTCTGAAGTTCTGTACTGGGTCACACTCAACAGGGAACATCAGCCCACTTTCAGTTCCTGTCAATTTGACCCCATTTACTCTTGTTCTAAAATGTGATCTACATTCAGACTATCTATCTGTCCGTCCATCTGTCCGTCCAATCAATCAATCTATCTATCTATCTATCTATCTATCTATCTATCTATCTATCTATCTATCTATCTATCTATCTATCTATCTATCTATCTATCTATCTATCTATCTATCTATCTATCTATCTATCTATCACAGCTTTGCATTTACACTTGGTTGTTAAAATAATAATAATAATAATAATAATAATAATAATAATAATAATAATAATAATAATAATAATAATAGGATGAAGAACACACTGAAATTGACCTTCTGCATATAACCCATCACTAGAACATGCAGGAACATGCCACACACTGCAGACTATGATAATCAAGCAGGTGACTGCTATTCCAGGCACCCGGGGAGCAAATACATTCTTGTTCTGATGAGATTTCTGTTCTCTAGAGTGAAACCTGCATGAGTTATTTAAGGTGGTGGCAAATCACAATGTGATGTTATTAGCAACACAATTTTGTAAGAACATGAGCCCTGATTAATATTAATGTTAGGAGGATTAGTCACTTTAAGGAGCTACATCAATGTCAAAGTCCTTCTTAATAGTTTGTTCAAAACCATGAAACACAAAATTAAGATAATGGGAGAGAATAAAATGGGATGAGATACAGCAAAGTGTGGGCAGAGTAGTTTTGATGATATTACAGAGAAAAGTACTGACATAAAATCACAGCATATGATGGATGTGAATGTCATGTCATGAACAGGAGGTGAAGTGATGTTTATTCCTGCTAGGGAGCCAGTAGACGTTACTACTCTTCCTCCTCCTCCTCCTTCTGGTCCTCCTCCTCCTCCTACTACTACTATTACTATTATTACTACAAACGAGAAATGACAGCTGCAGATAAACGAAACAACATTCATTCATTTAACGTAACTAAATTCACAGCCATTCAACACTAAATGTCTTGATATTAACATAATATTGTCTGTTCATTTACAAGGCATCAAAATATAAGTAGAGTATAAGTACTTTTTTATATAATATACAGCAGAATTAAATGTAGGCATTTGAGTAAATCTGTATAACTTAAGAGTTGAACTTGGACTATATCTATAAAACAACACAAATGAAAAAGAACCATCCATCACACTTAAAGTTAGACCTGAGTTAGTTTAATGACTGAGAAGTTGAAAATACATGTTCTACCATTTTTAAATAAAAATTAACGAAATGTAATGATGGTTAACTTTATTAAAATGTTTTCCAGATGGATTAAGTGATTCAATAACCGGCAAAACGTTAAACCCAAACCGTCCACTTAAAGTACTGCGTCATTTTATTGTGCTAGAGCACAGGTGTCAAACATGCGGCCCGGGAGCCAAATCCGGCCCGTCAAAGGGTCCAATCTGGCCCGTGGGATGAATTAGTGAAATGCAAAAATTACACTGAAGATATTAACAATCAAGGATGTTCAAATCATTTTAGGGTCAAGTTAATCTAAAGTGGGTCAGAACCAGTAAAATACTATCATAATAAACTATAAATCATGAAAATTTTCATCTTTGTTTTAGTGTAAAAAAGTTAAATTACACAAAAATGTATAATAACCTGAACAAATATGAACAACCTGAAATGTCTTAATAGAAGTATGTGGAATTTTAAACATATTCTGCCTGTTATTTAATGTTTTATGTATTTGTAGATCCACTGTGATCTGTAAATTGCGATGCACATGTATAAATGATAAACTAAGGCATAATATTTTTAAAATTGGACTTATTTTTTAAAAAATGTTCAGGTTCATGTTATGTTCAAGTACGGTTCGTAGATTTTCCATTACATTTTCATTATGGAATTTTACTTTTTTCACTCAAAAACATAGATAAAACTTTGGAGTTGACATTATTTATCAGTTCTCATCTTATTATTTATATTATTTTACTGGTCCGGCCCACTTTATATTGTATTAGGCTGAATGTGGCCCCTGAACTAAAGTGAGTTTGACACCCCTGTGCTAGAGCTTAGTTTCTGAATGTATATGAACTGTACTGCAGTTTCTTTTAACGCTCCACCATACATCATCAGCCTGACTTGAATAAATTACCCTGAACTTTTAGTGTGATGGAAACACAAAGTACACAGATTACCAGGAACTTTTTTTACTTGGGTAAAAAAGTTCCTGGAAATAAAAGTTTCTCGTATTTTGGTGGAAAAGAACCTGTTGAGGTTATTGACTTGTAGCAGGAAACAGGAGATCAGGAAATGACATCACTGGTAAGGAGGGGGAAGGGAAAGTTACAAATCAGACACACCTGAGAGTTGTGCAGAGGAGAGACTAGAACAGTGGTTCCCAACCTTTTTTGGCTTGTGACCCCATTTTTACATCACAAATTTCTGGTGACCCCAGACATTCAAAACAGAGCCTTTTTTTTTTTTTTTGCTAAAATTAATTTGTTTTTGATCATGTAATAGTTTGCTATGCTATGTTGCAAATAAACATTAATTTTAGACGACATTTAGTCTATATAATTTATATTATTATGGATGGAGGCAGAAAAGCCAGGTGTAGATTACTGCACAAAGTGAGAATTTTATTTTCCTTGGTCAGGATATGTACAGTCAGTCCAGCTTGGATTTAGGCTGGCAATTAATACTGAACAAACAAGAACTCAAACTATGAATTATGAAAGAGCTGCAGCATCTGAACCGACCACAATGAACATTTGACAGATAAACAGAACCACAGTGCTTCAGTTTCAGCTTCACAGTTTGTCATGTTTTTATGGACTGGATTGTCTATCAACTCACCATATATTTTTTTATTAGTAAGTTGTTTTTTTTTTACTTCAATTACTAGAAATCTCAAGTGACCCCTTTTGAATTCTAGGCGACCCCACGTAGGGTCCCGACCCCAAGGTTGAAAAACACTGGACTAGAAGGAGGTCAGATCAGCAGGAGAAGTGAGATTGAAAAGAAAAGGAAGAAACAAAACTTAATATAGCCTTAAATGAGGAATCTGAAAATGGACTGGTGTGGACCCAGGACTCTTTGGAAGAGAAATTGAATCCCTGGAGCAGGTGGACCTGTTCCTGCTCGGACTCAGCGGCTGCTCTCTCTCCGGGTCGGAGGACACCTACAGGAAGTTCAGTTCCCCTTTTTTCCAGACTCTCCTGGTTTCTCCCCATGTCTGGTCTGAAGATACCCCTGTGCTCTCTCTCCCCCTACCCCACATACATACGCCCCTAACCTCCAACCTGCCCAGAACTGGACCCCATTCATCTTTTTTCTCCTTTCACCCAGATACACTCACAACCCTATGAACTGAACTGAACTCATCTCCATACTCACCATCATCCCCTGGAAAGAACTGATCATATCTGAAGACTGGCCAACAATACCCCTGTGTACACTCACTGTCACACACATACACTCCCATCCTTCCCCTTAGTCTACATGTGTTCAAAGATCTTTGGTTTTCTAGGACCATAGACCTAAGTTTAATTTAATGCCTGTTTAATTTACTGTTTCATTCCTGATTTAATTCTTGTTTGAGTTGATGAATATTCTGAAATGTTTTGATGATGATTATGTTGATGATTCTGAATAACTGATCAAAAATAAGAAAAGCAACAAACTTTAATTTCACGGTGTTGTCTGATATCAGTTTTGTAGCAATGAAGTGAGCAGCTGGGGGTTTTTCTCTCCAATTAAGTTAAATGTTTTTAGAAATTTGACAGGTTGAGGTGAATTTTAACCATCCTCCTGTCTGGTGCTTAACATTTTTTTGTTTGTTTGGAGAGACTTCTATGCTATAAATTTAACATTATTTGATTTACCCATACAGACCAAGTGCTACTTTTGTGGCAGTTCCCAAATTCTGTCTATTTAGTCATGTTTATGTAATTTATCACCATTTATTATAATATTATCATCTGTATTTTGTATTTTTTCAGTAGAAATCAGATATTTTCCTGTATTTAATTTACTGATCATGTAGATGTTCATAAAAGCTCAGATTAAAGTTGAGGGTTATTACATCAGAAACGGAGGAAACTGAAGAAAAAGTGACTTCTTCAGCAAACATATCAATAACTGAACGTTCAGAGTGTTTCCATCCACTGTCATTTGCCAAACTCCAAGGGTTTTACTGCGGAATCATTGTTGTAGAACACAGGTGTCAAACATGCGGCCGGGGGGTCAAAACCGTCCCGCCAAGGGTACAATCCGGTCCCTGGGATGAATTTGTGAAATGCTAAAATTTCACTGATATTTCAAGATATTAACAATCAAGTGTGTCAAAACCATTTCCAATCTCAAGTGGATCAGACCAGTAAAATACTATCATAATAATAACCTATAGATAATCCATCCATCCATCCATCCATTGTCTTCTCTCTTTGTTTTAGAGTAAAACAAATGAAATTACATGAAAATGTTTATATTTACAAACTACCCTTTCACAAAAAAATTGAATAACCTGAACAAATATGAACAACCTGAAATGTCTTAAGAGAAGTGCAACAATATTATGCTTGTTATTAAATGTTTTGTATATTTGTAGATCCACTGTGATCTGTAAGTTGAAATGTACTTGTTTAAATATTAAGTTGAGGCACAATATTGTTAAAATTGCACTTCAGTTCTTCTTAACCCTTTCATGCATAGTGGTCACTACGGTGGACAGCTATTCTGCAGCTGTTGTCTTATAAATTCATGGGTTTTGTTGTTTTAGTTCCATATCAGCCAACACAGTGGATGCTTGTGCATCATCCCATACACTGCAATTCATATCATCTCTGTAACTTTGCTGTTCTCGATTAACCTGATCTGCAGTGACATGTTTGAGTGTAAATCAATTGATAATTGTTATTAGACAGTAATTTACAGGGTCATTTTTTTTCTTTTTGCAAATTATCTCTATGAAGTGAGTAATAACTAGCATTAGAGTACGTTAAAATGTGAGAAGACATCTGATTAGCAGCATTAAAAATATTTTTATTTCATAGTTTTCACACTTTATATCAGTAAATACATGTTTCTTTGCTTCAAAAATTAAACACATGGCGTCTAATTGAGTGGACATTTTTGCAACTGTGAAAAATAGGTTCATAAAAAAATGTCAATCACATTGGTTTTTTTGTGTGTTTTGTTTTTTCCATGCCTAAAGAGGAATAAAAATATTGATTAGGGTTCTCATAATTCATGCATGAAAGGGTTAAGATATTTCAGGTTGTTTGTGTTATTCATTCTAACAAAAATTTGTAGATGTAAACATTGTCAAGAATGAAATTTTACTTTTTTCACTGTCATTATTTTACTAGTCCGGCCCACTTGAGATCATATTGGACTGAATGTAGCTCCTGAACTAAAACCAGTTTGACACCCATGTTGTAGAAGATGACAGTGTGTCCATGTTCACTATGGAACCTCTAAACATCCAAATGGCTGAGTGGGCATGGTCTTAATAGAAGTAGAATGTACAAATGTTACCGGTAAATCACATTATTTTGTCATAGTTATTATTTACTTTTACTGATCGTTGAGTGTGTAAACCTGCAAGTTACACTTTTACCCTTTAATACTTTAGCCCTAGTGCTCAAATTACAAACTGATTTAAGATGACGTATCAGCAGACGGAGCCTCTCTGAGTCTTCATTTCAACTTTTGTGAAAGTGCAGATGTCAAAGAAAAACTGTGAAGTCAATGGTGTTGAAAGGCAAAGTAAAACCAGACTCATGATAGACAATAAAAGCAGAATTTTCACCAATATTGTCATCACATTTGGTGTGTTTTTGGTTCAGGAAGAGACAGTAAAAACATTCTTCTAAGGGAAGTATTTGCAGAAAAAAAAAAAAAAATGTCATGGCATTTGGTGGAAAAGTGAACTACATCAACCAATCAGATGTGTGGGCATCATGTGACACTTGATTGTTGTCATAAATAGTTGTATACTTTTCCTAAAAAAAAAGAAAAAAAACAGAAATGCCTGAGGTATTGCCTGCCTTTTCATGTAAATATTTGTATAAAACTTTGCTATTTGCTAAGTTGCAAAAAAAAAAAAAAAAATTAAGTTTTCAATGTTTATGTTCATTCTAAATTATAACAATGTTTTTTTCAACCTGCTTTTGGTGAAAAACAGTAAAGAATCTAACTTTTTAAACTATAAATATTGGGTAACCAAGGGAGTTACAGCTTGGTGTGTTCTGGAAAATAATGGGAGGCTGGAGAGTTTCCAAACTTTGGCACAAAAATATCAATTTGAGAAACATGATTTTTTCCATTATCTTCAAATGAGAGACTATTATAAAGGGGAAATACAGGTGGGACCCTCCATGGAAGAGAGCGATGTGGTTCAAATCATGACTAAAGCATATAAAGATAGTAATATTAAGATAATCTCAGCATTATATAAAGCCTTAATAAATCTCGATAAGCAAACAACTTACTATGTAAAAGTGAAATGGGAAAGAGAATTTGACATAGAAACTGATGATATAGATTGGCTAAACATGTGGAAATGACATCATACAACTACCAGCTCTCGGTCATGGAGGGAATTTGCCTGGAAAAATCTTCTAAGATTTTTTATTACACCCAAGTTTCAAGGTAAACAGTTACAGAGGCATCAGGAATGTTGGAGAGAATGCGGGGAGATGGATGTGGACCATTCTCATGTTTTTTGGAAATGTTCAAAACTTTCGGAATACTAGGAAATGATCTGCAATGTCCTATGTCAAGTATTAGGATACACAGTTCCAAAGAAACCTGAAATTCTTTATTTATGCAACTTTGGTGATGACACTATACGTGAATACGATAAATATTTGGTAAAGGTGATGTTGATAGCTGCAAAAAAATGTATAACAAGGAATTGGGGGAAGATGAACGTACCATCAAAGGATCAATGGGTAACTACGATCGAGGACATATTTCTAATGGAAAAACTAACACAGATTGAGACTATAAGAACTGCAAATGAACAAAAAGTGGAAAAAATGGACATTATATAAGCAAAATAATTAAGCCTGTGCTACCCAGACTTATTTATGTTGTTGTGTTTTCTTTTTGTTCTTTTAAAACTAATAAAACATAAAGTTACAAAAAAAAAAAAAAAAAAGAGAAAAGAATCTGACTTCTTTTTGCTGGGATTTTGTGTTTTTTGTGTGATTTCAGGTTCAGTGTGTTAATACAGAATATCAAATGAAATAACTCTAAAACCACACAGGTGAGGTTGGGCTGGAAAAAAAATTATATTAAACAAGGCAAGGCAAACATTTCTATGAGAAATATAAAGGCAAAATCAAAAGTATTAAAAAATGGCCAAAATACACTCACTCCTCACTCAGAGCTACCAGTGTATGTAAACTACAGTTGTGTATTATTTTCTTACTGATGCTTCCACGTGACATGGTTGATGCTGATGTTGAATTCCAGCTTCATCTCTGAATCCTCTGAGCCCTTCCAGAGTGTTGGTCTTATCTCTGTGTCTGTGCTTCACTGACAAAGTGAATGACGTGTTGGAGGTGAGCAGATGCTTGTTAAATCTATCATTCACCCAAATCGTCTCCCAGAAGACAGACGTCAACTTCATCCTGCTCCTGCCACAGTAGGAAGCTGAATCTCCAGGAAATCAACCAAATGTGTGAGGATGCGGTGTCCAGGGTGGAGGAGATCAAACAGTAGCTGTTCAACCATCTGCACCTCCAACAGGAGTGGATGGTTGACACCCAGGCAGTCAGAGCTGAAGCTAAAACAGTCACTGCCAACCCATCAGTTTTCAATGTACAGGGTGGTGTCAAAGATGTGTAGATAATGCCATGGTTATAGATTGGTTTGGGTTCAGAAAAACAGTCAGTGAATAGCCGAAATCAGCAAGACACAGAGAGAGAAAACAAAAGGAAACGTAACAAACAGGTTATGTTTAAGGATGTACATTTACACACTTGGATTGGTACCATGGATTTAAAAACTGACACTACAGGGAGCCCAACGACAGACTCATGATCATGCAGGAGAACAGGCTCAGTGTTGACCTCTACTGTCAGGGAATGGAAGCCCAAGAGGAACGTATGAGTCCGACAACACCCTTTTGTCTCAGAGATCCACAGAGGCCAAGGAGAGGCATCAGTCTATGACCTGGGAAGGCCTGTCTATGTACTGAAACAGACAACATTCAGAAGGAACTGTACAAATTGATGGACAGGCTCAAGGACAGGAAGGCAGACAAGACTGGCATCCTAAACAGGATTGAGCTGGAAAACTCAGAAGTTTCAGACTCAGGGACACTGTCAGCATCAAAAAACAGACAAGGATTTTATATATATTTTTTTAATTTTTACCATTGTTTATGTTAAGATTTTTTCATTGATTACTAATTTAATGAAAGTTGACAATTTCGTCATGACCATAAGAATGACAAACTGAAATATTTGTATTTTTCTTTCATTTTCCAGTTTTGAAAGTGCGCATTCTAAAGGAATGTTTAGAAATGCATGTACATTTGTTACAACACGTTTTATCTTGGTGTGGAGTAAGAGTTAAGACTAACTGCACAACACTACAACAGCCCTGTTCTATCAGAAGAAATGATTTGGAAACATCTGTCCTCATCCAAGATGTGATCATCTTGAACTGAATTGTTGTCGTTGTTGCATGTGATTTTACTAACAGCATTCTGGTCTGTCATTTTATTCATCATCTACTAAGGGTTCTCTTAGATCATTTCAAGTTATTGCTCAATCAGTAACATTTTAGGTTTGATAGCAGGCAAATGTGTAATGTTTTAATGTGTCAGTATGCTAACACTTATTTTGCATTAGATGCGGAATCTACCTTTGATCTTCTGCATTTCATTTTGTCTAGATATGATCACTTCCTGATCCAAAGAGCCAACACAGAGATCCTAAAGCCAAAGGGTGGTCCTGATGGGTCTGTCCAGGTCCATAGTGGAACATCACTCGAAAGACAGAGACAGAGTTCCAGATTGAAGACTTTCATGACTTTTTGAATGTACATTGAATTAAATTTTACAATAAGAAGAAAAAGTCCACTGCATTGTTACTGAGGCGTCAATAATCAGTCATTTTATCTGTGTTTACATGACTTATGAGCTTATGAGTGTTGGTGGTTGTTACCAATTATTTGCATTTACTATTGAGGCCTCATTTATATATTCATGAAATTAACGCTTTTAAAGAGTTTTTTTAAGGATCTGTGAGAATCTGGTTGCAAAAGGCAGTTTAAACTAATGAGGCTCATCTAATTATGGACCATTTGGTAGAGAAATGGCAGGGGAAAATGTTCACCTCAAGCAAACTGTCAGATGTTCGTCTGTATTCATTGGTCTGCAGTAGCTGGTGTGTTTTTTCTACATGTGTGGGGAAAATGTCTTCAGAATCAATCCAATCCAAGGTCAGTCTGACACGTGTGACAGTTTTTGGACCAAAATAGAACACAGATTTGCGTTGGATCCAGCAGATGAAATGCACATGCATATTTTCATATTCCCACCTTCTCTTCCTGAAAAATGGACTTTTCAGTTTTCAACCAACTATTTCCTCTACATGTTAGGGTTAGAGATGCTAAACATCTTTGCAAAATACAGTATGATATGGTGAAACCATTTCAATATTAAAGGTTCAATATCTCAGATTCACATTTGATAATGTTCTCATGTAAAGATTGTGGTAGTGTTAGTTTACACTGTGAGATGAACCCTTTTTTGTATATATATCTCAGCTAACTTTCAATAAAAAATCTAAATCAGAACCCTTAGGTTTGTATTTCAGTGCCTCTTTTATGCTTGTTATGCAATGCTAGCTTCTATTGTCTTAAAAATACTGCAACATCAACAAACAAGTGGTTACCATGACAACACAGACTACAAAACCAACTTTATATGAGTACATATCAAGCTCCCACAAATCTAAAAAACGAAAACAAACCTTGTTGATGTATTAATGAAGAGCTGCCAAAACCTAAACTTAACCAGAAATGGTCAGTAACGCTGTTGTCAAAACCTGCTGGAACTGTAAATCAAGTTGCCATTCCTGTTGGGTAGAAAGAAGTATATCACCTTGGAAAAATTTTCATTTACCTTGAGCATCAAAATTATTGTAACTTAAAATTTATATTAAAATGTAGGTATTATAATATGGAACAAATTCTCATACTGAATGGGTTCATAATCAAACACTCCTGTAAGTGTTTGGTTTTTAACAGGATTCAATCCTATGCATTTACAAAATGTTTTAAAAATGATTTCAGTTTGGGTTGGTTTAACACAAAAACTATTTAGTTAGGGTTGGGAAAAGATCAAGAAAAGGATTAGAATAATAATAAAAAAAAAAAAATTAAGCCTTTACCTTCGGTGTGAGATGGGACATAAACACTCACTGCCCTGACCTTTAAACCCAGACTTATTATTCACTTAGGTCTAGAAATATTTGAGCATTGACACAGTTTTCATTATTTGGGCTCCTCATGCCACCACACTGGATCTGAAATGAAACAACTAAGATGCAGTTGAAGTGCAGACTTTCAGGTTGAATTCACGGGGTTGAACAAAAATATCCCATGAAACATTTAGGAACTGTTTTCATACAAAGTCTCCTCATTTCAGGTTCTCAAAAGCAGTTGAATATATTAACATAACCCTGAGTAAAATGCTTATTTTTAATTGTTTTTTTTTTTTTTTTTTTTTGCAAATCCACTGCAGGTTTTGACTGTCTGTAGTCTGGAACTAATGGATATCATCAAACGCTGGGTTTCCTCGTTTATAATGCTTTACCTTTGCTGCAGCTGTCGTCAGTTGGTTGTTTATTTGAGGGTCTGTCTGTCTTACTTTATGTCTTAAACCAGTGAAATTCTGCTCAGTTTGGTTGAGATCTGGTGACTGACTCGATCATTGCAGAATATTCCACCTCTTTGCCTTAAAAAAATTCCTGGGTTGCTTCCTCTGTGTGTTTTGGGCCATTGTCCATCTGTACTGTGAGTAGGGATGGGAATCGTTATGAATTTAACGATTCCATTTCCATTATCGACATTGCTTATCAATCCGATTCCTTATCGATTCTCTTATTGATTCTCATTGGGTGAGGGAATAAAAGAGTACAAACAGGTGTGTTTGCATTAACTGTCTTTTATATTTCCACCTCTGCACAGAAATTATAACATATACAGTATGTACAAATAATAATAACAGATGACACTGGGCCGGTTGGGTGGGTGGGTGGGTAGGGGGGCGTACAGTGAAAGTGAAACTAAAGACGCTTTACTAATTCCTCTATTGCTGCATTTCTAATACGTGGAACTGGTTCGACTCGGCTCGGCTTGTCTCCCGTTGTTGTGCACCTCATTTCCTTTCCCTTCTTACCTTTGAAAACTTGTATTTGAGACGTTTGTTGCCCACACCAGAACCGGAACCGGCCCGGCATTCACTCTGCCGCTACATTCACAAGCACCGCTGAGTAGAGTATCAAATAGGTGACATTCCTGTAAATGATTCTGTGAAGTCTGCCACCAGACGTTAGTCTGGTTTTCATGTTTGTCTGTCTCTTCCTGTTTTATTTTGTTAATTTTTCCTCATGTGTCGTGTCTGTTGTCTTTACTTCCCTTCCTTGATCGTGTTCACCTCTTCCCTGATTACCTGACTCCGCCCTGATGTGTGCCACCTGTGTCTCGTTGTCTTCCCTCCCTTCTGTGTATTTAAGTCCTGTCCTTTCCCCTGGTCAGACGCCAGTTTGTAATCTCTCACAGTTTACTTACCAGCGTTTTGATCTTGTCTGTTCGTTTGCCTTCCTGTTCTTCGACCCGTTTTGTCATCCTGTTTTGCCTGATTTTGCCTGATTTTGCCTGCTCCCTGTCGGTTTTGTCTGCCTCCTTCTGCCTTCCTGGTTTTTGACGTCTTCGCCTGGTTTTTTGGTACGTGAGCTTGTCTTACCCTTATGTCCTGTTGCCTGACTGTTTGTTCTCCCGTGCATGACCTGTTTCCGTCCCTGACCTCCCTCTGCTTTTCCCTAGTCGGGGTGCCGACTCAAAACCCGGAGTCAAACCGTGGGTTCGTGTCCATAGACCAGAGGACGAATCCCTCGAGGACTTCCTTGGCCGCTGTCCTCAAGATCCTGTTCATTATCATAATCTATCTATCTGTACTACCTGTACAAAATAAACTCTGTAAACTTTTACATCCGCCTCCTAGTTCTGCATCTGGGTTCTGGGTCCGTACTATCAGCATCACAGATTCATATGCTGTCGACAAATGTTTGAACATATTGGAGGGATTCCACCCTTTTGAAGACATGGAAGCTTTGACAATGTTCCAAGTAAGTGGACCTGGTGTCATCTTTTTAGACCGTTTCTGCCTCAACGCCATATTGGTCATGTTCTGACCAAAACAATGCATGAATGTGTGACGTCATCGCGCATGCACAACGAAGGCGGAATTGATAAGCAGAATCGTTAAGCAGGCAAGCAAACGATTCCAAGGAATCGAGCTACTGGGAACCGGTTCTCAAAAAGAACCGGTTCTTCATTCCCATCCCTAATTGTGAGACTGTCTGATTGTCTGAATCTGAGCTGGAGGTTTGTCCCTGTACACTTCAGTATTCATCTGGTTGCTTCTGTCACATCATCAGTAAACCCCCGCTGACCCTGTTATTAGAGCCCATACATGTCCATGCCTTCACACTGCTTCCACCAGCTTTTACAGATGTGCTTTGGATCTTGAGCATGGATCAGTTCCCATCATCCTGGTTCAGGTTGATCTTACTCGTTTGACCAAAAGACGCTGTTCCAGAACTTTTTTGTAAATTCTAATCTGGTCAATTTTTGAGGCTGATTCATGGTTCACATCTTTTGTTGAACTCACTGCATTTACTCTCGTTAGGTCTTTTCTTTATGGTACACTTCGATACTGGTACACCATAATGGCGGATTTATCTACCAGCCCCCTGTTTGAATATGTAAAATAGTGAAAAAGATTTAACTGCTCTTGCTGGAATTTGAACCCAGGTCTCCCGCAGCATGGACCATAGTGTTACGTACTGAGTTATCTGTTCACGTGTGTTTTACAGAGGAAATGTATGCGACACTAGCCTTTCCTATCTCTTGTATTGGAGGGGGGTCTTCTCTGTATGTGCCATTTATGACCAGAGTCTATGTGGTAAAGGGAGTTAAATCTAAACTAGAATAAAGTCTAATCATGAAGAGACAGCTGTCTATTCAAGCAGCATTTGGGTCTGCATGCGAAGCAAACAGGCAGCCACAGAAGGTATGTATTATATTATTATACAATAGAAACTATAGAACAGCATGGACTGAATATAAATTATGTTTGTGTGGCTGTGCCCACAGCCACACAAAAGGCTGTAGCAATTACACACTCAAAAACACCACCACCACATGTTCAGCTAGTTTGAGTGCAGTCACTTACATTGCACCCAACGCAACACACATAGTTTGTTTTGTTTAGAACTGGTTTATTAGCACTTTGATAATACTCTGTTGCTAGATGGAGCATGCACAGTTAATTAAACATTTTTTGTCATTTTGTTAGTGATGTTACCTGTGTGTTACCAAATCTTCGAAGCATGTGTCAAAAAAATGACACCAATGTTCAGTGGAGCTTGTATCACAGCTGGATTCGTTTTTTGCTGATCATGTGACCCATGCCAACCGGATCTTCATTTGACACATACACCAAGTGACTGGTTCAAACGCTGATTCAGTGATCAGAACATGAACAAAAGCAATTAATTAATTAATCTATGGTTTTTTGAAATCCCTAAAATCCATTGAAGTAAACTACGGTGGCTGACAAGAGCCAAATACATTGCAACTGCCCAATGTGTCTCAGTTCAGAGAAAACAGCTGCAAGTACAGATGATGCAAATTCACAAACTCAAGAACAAGTCTAAAGGAGGTACAAAAAGAGGAACGTGGTGCTAATGAAACAATGAGCTGCAAGAAACAAAAACAAATGCATAATCATCAAATGCTCTGCAAATGGAGAAACGATGCAAACCAAGAAAACATCTGCAAACAAAAACCACTGCATAACCAGTCACTACAGCGGAAGTGCTCCACACCTGCAGGGGGCAGCGTTTATAGACAACAGACTAGTGTCAAATAGAATTAGGGATGCACTGATACCACTTTTTTCCAGACCGAGTACAAGTACAAGTACTTACATTTGAGTACTTGCCGATACCGAGTACCTGTCATATCTCTGTCTGTTTTCTCTGCTTTTTTCTCTCTCTCTGACCCTTTAACCCTGACACACCTCCTAATTATCCTGATTCCACTCACCTGATGAGCGCACCTGCGTCTCATTAGGGGTGGTGTATATATTCACTGCTCTGATGTCTGTCGTTGCCAGATTGTTTTCTACCCCGTGTGAAACATTCCAGCGTTGTTCTTGCCTGATTCTCAGTGCCTGATCCTGTTCGTCCCTGATCTGTCCTGCCAACCTGTCGCCTGATCCCCTGCCTGACCCGTCTGCCTGGTTCTGCCTTCTTCATCCGTGCCCTGGTACTCGACCTGCCCTTCGTCCCTGACCACGTCTCTCGTTCCACCGCCTGGTATCGACCTGTTTCCGCCTCACACCCTGTCTTCTGTCACTGCCCCTCTGGATTCTACGGTCTCTCCGGTTACTGGATTATCTGCCTGTCCCCGACGTCCCCCTTCGCCTTACCCCTGTTGGCTTTCTGAGACGGTGTATGAGACTGTGAGCTGTAACACGGAACACCTGTTACTTCTGCTAAGCTTCAGTAAAGGCTTTTCAAACTCCTACCTCTGTGTCGGTCTGCATCTGGGTTCCGGTTGTACCCGTTACAGTACCAATATGAGTCCTTAATAATCCCATTCCAGTTCTTAGTTCCTTTTGTAAATGTGCTTTATTGTCGTTGTCATTAGTCTGACTGGAACAAGGTGCTGCTACTAACATTTAATGTGTTGGAATGAGCATTTCTCAATTAATGCACCGGCGGCGCCACTTTTAATTAACCATAGTGGACAAATACCACGAAGAAGAGGGAAGTTTTTTGAGAAGAAGAAAGTCAGTAATAACAAACATGGAGATGACAGAGGTAACACTAATGTGATGCTAATATTGCAGTGTTTTCACTGGTAAGGTAGCAGGTAGAGAAAAGAGAAATGAGCCATAAGCTTCGTTTTCATTTATGCTGGCGGCGGTCCGCACCGCCCCGCACCCCCAGCCCAGCCCAGCCCAGCCCTGGGTAGTTGTCATAAACATGTCAGTAGTTTTTCTCTAACTCACACAGTCGCTCTTTGAACAGATCCTCTACCTCCATGGTTCCCGCTGGTATTCTCCATCTGGGTACGCATCCTCCAGCACCTGGAAAATGGATGGAATGTACGCAGCGGACGGACAGAACGCTGCGTCCGTATCTGCGTGTGTCTGTAACGTTTCTTGCAGTCAGCGTTACTTTTATCACTGTCATTTATTTAGAAAAACTTCCACACTCTTCACACTCCTCACACATTACTCCACCACCGCATACCTGCTGCACTAAACTGTGAATGTCACATGATCGTAAGTGGTATTGGTGCAGTTGTATCAGATTACTTTTATGAGTATGAGTACAAGTACACACAGTGAGTATCGGAGCTGATGCCCAATACTGGTATCAGATTGGTGCATCCCTAAATAGAATCAAATAAAAGTCACATTACCGCTCTACGCCGTAACTTCAATTTGTTCTCACTGTAGTTTGAAACACTGTCAGTCAGCTGTTCTCTGTCTCTCTCTCCATCCTGTGTGTCTGTACACTGAGTTGTTCTGCTGACAGCGCCCCCTGCAGGTGTGGAGCACTTCCGTTGTAGTGACTGGTTATGCAGCGTTTTTCATTTGCAGATGTTTTGTTGCTTTGCATCGTTTCTCTATTTGCAGAGCATTTGATGATTATCCATTTGTTTGTGTTTCTTGCAGCGCATTTTTTCATTTGCACCATGTTCCTCTTTTTGTGCCTCCTATAGACTGTAGTGAGTTTGTGAATTTGCATTGTTTCTGTACTTGCAGCTGCTTTTATTGTATTGTAGTGTCCAGAAGGACAGAGGAGGGTTTATTCCACTGGTTCCTTTACTGTTACTGTCGGCTGTAACCACGCTGAAACAACAGACAGAAAAACTACTGCGAGTCTCTCCTGCTGGCTCTGTCTCATCTGCGCTCTCTCTGCTCACCCCTCTCTCTCTCACACACACACACACACACACTGGCTCTCTGATTCCACCCACATACCTTTCTCATCCACTCACCTGTCACCATACACACTCAATGCATTAGACAGTGACTGACGCACATTCAAACAGTAACATTAACAGAACAATTACTGCAGGGTCAATATCCTTTGTTTTAGTGATGTGGATAAATCATGCATTGATTTAGTCATTTATTTATTTATTTTGTTCATGTTCTCATCAAATCCCTCATACAGATTTATCAGCAGTGAAATGTGAACCGCTACCATTGAATCGGGATTTGAACCAGTCGTGTGGTGTATGTGTCAAATGGAGCTTCGGACGTCATGGGTCACGTGATCGAAACAAGCTTCGAGTAGTGAGCCTGTTTCAATACTATTGTGATGAAAAGGGTCATTGCTTCAGAAAGCTTCATTTTGCCCATCACTACATTTTGCTCTTAATTCCTTTTTCTTTTCTGTTACTTGGCTACTAGGTGGCATTTCCTGCTTGGAGACAAAAGATGGGGCTGAGGGGGGAGCAGGGTTTTATGCTGAAGTCGCTCCCATGGACCAGACTAAGAGCTTGTACATCGGGGGTGGGGGGGTGGGGTTTCTCTGTGTTAGCTGTAGTTGATGTCTATTCACTTTTCCCCCTGTGTGTTACCAGTGGTTTGATCCATTAGTATATACAGTAGGTTGCTCCGTCTCATTCTTGCAGGTCTGTTAGTTAAGTTGATGTCCACTTTTGTTTGCTTTATCTTTCAGTAGTGTTATATTTTGTTGACCTCTTTAAAGGGCCCTATCAGTCTAATTTCATTTACTTCAGTTACTTGTTTTGTAAAAACATGTTATTTCCCGGTAAACTAAAACCATTTTGTTGGAACTTTAAAGCTGTGTTTTGTGCTTCCACTGCTTGGTCCACAACAATGTTTGAATAGTCAGTCATTGAGTGAATCACACAAAGTTGTCAAACATGAAGGCCCAAAAAGCACGATGACACTATAAACGGCGACTGACAAGCACGTATCATTGTTTGTGCGACACAATACGCCTAGGATGGAGGACGCCCAAGGTCTCATGTTTTACTACAAAACAGATAAAACCATGCCATCTGAATGGGAAAGACAACAGACTTTATTTGCAGACATTTGCTAACACACAAAGAGAAAATCTCATAAAGGAAAATGGATTTTACAGGCCTTTGAGGAGATTGACCGAGAGATGGATGAAATGCATTCAAGCACGTGTGTATATGTGGGACTCCCTAAACCGAATGAAGAATGACAGTAGTGGTTCTGGTCCGGTTCAATAACCACTCCCTTGTCCTTTGGTTTACACTTCTGTCATTCGGTTTACAAATGTGTACCCAATTTGGATCAAATTTAAGGGCATTTCTGCGAGCCAGGGGTGGGAGGGGGTTGGAGTGTGTTCTTCACCCAATCATTCTGCTTTATTCCAGTGTGATTTCACCCCCAAATGAATGTCATTCAGTTTTAATGTTCATTCGGTTTTAGTGTACACAAAACATGTACATGTTTGTAAACTGAATGACAGAAGTATAAACCAAAGGGAGCGGTCTTTGTACCCTACCAGAACAACTACTGTCATTTGGTGTCATTCAGTTTAGGGAGTCCTGTATATATACATGCTGGGAAAAAAATTACAAAATCATCAGGTAAGTTTTAGTCCCATAAACTTGTCACTGGCAGGGGCGGCACCAAGGGTGGGCATGGGGGGGCAAATACCCCCCAGTCACAACCTTTGCCCCCCAGTTGCCCCCCCACCCACCCAGATTTGGGCAAATCTTTGGGAAAATTCGGGCAATGGATCCGCCACTGTACCTTCTCCTGGACGGTGTTCTTCATCGGGTGGATATTGAAGGAGTTTTTCTTCACCATGGAACTGATCCTGCCATCATCCACCGCTGTCGTCTTCTATGGACATCCAGGCCTTATTGAGTTTCCGGCCTCACCAGTTCACCCTGTACTTGAATATTTTAAAGTTATTTGAACTGAATCGAATTGAATATGTCTCAATGCACCAAACTGTTGATTCGGCCACTCCTAACATTTCTACATCTCTTCCTCTCTGGTGAATTTCTTTTTTTTAAATTTCAGTCTCAGGATGGTCTGTTTCACTTCCATTGAGCGCTCCTTTAACAGCATGTTGTGGCTTCACAACCTAAGTTTTCAATCACACACCACCTAGAATCAACTCCAGACCTTTTAATTATTTAATTGATGACAGATTAATGAGGGACGAGTCCATTCAGCCTCTGAGTCTATTGTCCTTATTGCTTTTGGTCCTTTGAAAAAGCTACATGTTAAAGAGCTATAATTTCTAAAGCTGTCCTCTAGTTTAGATGTGAATACACTCACATTACAACTGAGAGGCTACGCTTAAGGTCCATATTGATTATATAATTGTATCCTGAATATGCTTTTGTAAACAGTGAAAATTTACAAAAAATACATAAAAATAACTTGTCACTGTCCAGTTATTTCTGGGTCTAACTATATTTCTCTAATATCAGCTGCCAGTATCCACAGACTTTATTATTCCACCGTATGCATCTATAGTTTTGTTAGATGTGTGTACATTAGCACAATTTGTAGGGTACAGGATTAGATAGAGAGCAACTGCTGTTGTAATGTGTATGTATTTTGTCACAGAAGCGAATAGATACATCAGACTTACACTGGACAGAGGATAAAATAGCATCAGTTTAGTGTTTGCATGGTCTCCAGGTTGATGTGATGTGACCCCTCATGCAAATACTCAACTCAGCCTCTGAAATTCAACGTGTGCGATGACAGAGAAAAAACCCCATGACTGTGAACTTTTGGATGTTGGCAGTCTGCTGCTGCACGTTACTGCAGTTAGTCATAATCCCACAGATGGAGGCTTCATCCCATTGACTCCTCAGCCAAGCACATCCACCAAATGTCTGAGTGAACCCTCAGAACTGCTGCTAAATCACTCCGATCGCCTCAATGACCTGATTCTGCTCAGCTCTTAGATCTTCATGTACTTGCTTATGCACAAAAGACAAGTTAAATCACTTTATCAGAGCTTTATCTCCCCGTTGAGTCCGTGCACAGTGGCGTATCTTGAAGTTTACATTTAAATTTTAATTAAATGTAGCTAACACAATGCTGTTTAAACACTGATTTTGGTTTTACTGGTTGTCAAAGTTTGGCTAAATTGGAGTTCCTAGTTGAGCTTTTACACAAAATTTAGACCTCAGTCTTCATCCATAAAACCACAATAAATGTTTAAATAAGAAACTCAACAAAATACATCCGCTTTACATTAGTGCAGTTAAATGAAACTGCTACACCTTTGATTTGGTTTCAGGCCGTGTTTGTGTTTTTACAGATCTACTTTTGTCTCTGCAGACTTTGTGAAACAGCTCCACTGTCATAAATGTTTTTCGGTGGGATTTGGTAGAGTGATACGACAACAGTTTTAGAGTCAGAGATAATAGACGGTGGATACAATGGTGCTCATCAGTACGGTTCTAACTTATGTCACCTCATCACTGTAATTTAAAATTAGTATACGGAATATAGTAAAAAATACACAGAGGCAGATGGGGTTTATCCAGCACAACCAGGTTCACATCCACCTGACACACCCTCCACTCTCCTGTGTTTTCTGGGTCCCTGTAGAAACACATAGTCATTTGCACCAATGATCCAATTCCCAACTCACCAATTAAATGCAGGCTCACTGACTGTGTTGAAAAGCTATAGTACTTCTGTATGGGCTGCATTTATGATTTTCAAGATTCGTACATTTATAAAAGACTCTTGATGAAACAAACATATCACAGCAATATCATTATCAATCTATCTTTAATTTTCAAGTGAAGGAAATGTCTGTGTCAAACACACTAACTAAATAACACTAGTCATAAGTCTGTGGTGTTCAGAAGGTTCAGTGATCCAGAAGTATGAGTTTAGTTTACTTTAGTTTAGTTTAGTGTTTTATTTCAATCATAAGATAAAAGAACATCTGCTTCTAAATGTCAGCAAACTGACTACATTATGAATGAAAAGGAGCAGAAAAGAAGAACAATCTTATATTTTCTGCCTCTTTAACAAAATACTTGTGTGTCTACATCAGTAATTTCAAACACAATTATGTAATCAGCTTCTTAATACAATACCTGTCATCACTTACTGCTGCAAATCATCAATTGCAAAAAAAAAACCCAAAAAAACCAAACCAAAAACAAGAAAAAACTTAATCTAACAGCCAAGCACAATGAAAGAAATAAAGAGAAAAAAAGCTTAAAACAAGCATTATAGGATTAAGGTAATTATATAGAGGAAATTCAAAATTACAGTCATCAGGTAGATTGATTGTTTGATTGATTGATTGATTGATTGATTGATTGATTTTTCTTCCTAAGACCCAGCTATGGGTTTTCTGTCCACATTTGTGTATGAGTTTCACAACTTTATACAAAAAAAGAAAAGAAAACTGTCCACCACAAAGGACATTACATAAAAATTGTAAAAACTGCATCTGAAAAAACTGTTGCATCATGATGTTTCCAATATAGGCACTTATTCAATAAAAAACAAAAAAAGCTTGTACTTTGCTGATATTTCCTGGGTCTTAGGAGGATAACTGTCACTCTGGTGGCAGTTTGTAATGTTACTGTTTCTTTTTCTTACTAAATATATTTTTTGTAAAGAGAAAAAAAAAAAACTTTTTCCCCATAAAATATATATCTGGTATCAAAGCTTCAGGTACCAAAGTTGAAGTTACCCAGAATGGGGTAACTTCAACTTCATGTTGATTCTCCTCAGACTGGTTTAGCAGTTAATGAATGAGTTCCATGTGTCTGTGTACAGATCATCACTGCCCTATCTGAGGAAAAAAAACTCATGTACAGTATTTACAAATGGGAAAAATATGGTCAGTCAATAGAATCACAAGTTCAACCAGATGTGTTGACTATTTCAACCCAGTTCTTTCAAATACCAGAAAGTATGGCCAAAAATGTGTTAAATGAGGTCACAAAAACCTTGACCTTTGACCTCAGGCCACCAAAATCAGAAATGTTCCTGAGATATTGTATTTTAAAGCCAATGGGGTCCAACCAGTAGACTGACAGAAAAAAGCACCTTGAACATAATAAAACACATAACTACATTACTATTACTACTACTATTATTACTAGTATTATTATTACTATTATTACTAGTATTACTATTTCTATTACTATTACTACTAAAACTACTATATAGCATTCTGATTGTAAGAGAGCCTAAGTACTGCCTCTTCTGCTTTTGCTATTGGTCCTTATTTCAGCAGAAACATGGATTGTATTCAGTGACTACAGACCAATCAGTGTTTGATCCTATTTGAATTATTCCATCAACTACACATATAATGGATTGACCATTTAAATGGTCATTGTTAAGTCAAGAAAAAGATGAAAATAACTGTAGGTCTGGTCATGTTGAGCAGGATGATATGACTTCCACTACCTCCAGATGATCCCATAGAGCTAGTGAACAGAAAACAGATTCATTCATTTGTGATTGATGCATGTGTCGTCTATTTAATTAATAAGGATTTCAAGCAGATAAGATTTTCTTGGTGATGTCTGCTTCACATATTTTACCCGTTGTTTTCTCTGGACATTCATATACGAGGACATAAACTCGAAGTGTTTGACTTGAGGAGTGTATTATGAAAGATATGGAGATTAACTCCAGGAAAAAAAAAAAAAAAAAGTCTTTCTCAATTAGACTGTATCAGTGTGCAATATATTCAGAGGGTGTCGGCTCATATGAAACTCCCCCTGGAGTCTGGACGCTGGTGGTGGTGGTGGTGAAGAAGGGAGGAGAAACAGCAGGATGAAAGCTGAAGCTGAATGTCTCTGGTGGCGATGAGACGGTGGTGGTTTGACAGAAATGATGAGTAACAGGGAGCAGCAGATGAATTAACTGAACTCAAAGGGAGATCTGAAAGAGAACATGTCACAAAGACAGTTAAACAGAAGCATCCAGGAAATGACTGCACTGGAAAAACAAAGGGAGAAAAAACCCATTGGTCAGGACTAATGACGTAGAATATAGAATAGAATAGAATAGAATAGAATAGAATAGAATACAATAGAATAGAATAGAATAGAATAGAATAGAATAGAATAAACTTTATTGTCATTGCCAATAACCATTGTACACCGCAACAAAATTGGGTTTTATGTTCTGTAAGTAAAATACACACATCAATTACAAAACAGTCAAGAATAAAAAATATAAATATAAAAACAGCCAAGTAAAAAAGACACATGAATATGAAAAGAGCATTGGACAGTAGAAGTGAGTGAAGCAGAACCTAAATGAGGGAGAAGATGTTCCCTTGAACTTTCTGTCAAGGCTTCATATTACGGTTTATTTTGTTTGGAGGAATTCCTTTTTTCATTCTTTCTTTCATTGCATCACAAACATAGATGCCGACGTGTAATTATATCGCCCACAAACTCATCACTTCCTGTTTTCTCTCTCAGTCCCTTTTCTGTTTCTGTAAACAAACATTGTGCGGTTGAGTTATGAATCCGTGTACAGAAAGGCTCCCAAAATCACCTCTATATCAGCTGCATAACAACGTTGTATGGTTGTAATGTTCACCATTTCATCAGTGAGCTACTTTATTGTACGTTAAATTGCAATCCAATCCAGTTAAATTAAGTGAAGAACAATCATGAGTCCATTACCATGAAGCTAATCCTGAGCTATGTTCAGACGTCTACACACTGACCCATTCCAATCCCACTGATGGGCTGCTATTGTAAAGAGCATTAAACAACTGCTGTAGTTTTTTTAAAGGTTGTATTTATTTACAGCTTACCCATGCTGAATAAGTGGCCATCAAACCGTGCAGCTACAAATATCGCTAATGAAACTTAGTATAAACGCTTGCACATTTTAACATGACAAATGAGCCTGGTCAAAAACTGAACTGTGGCTGCTTTACCTCGATGTCCTTTTATACATTCATTAATTTCAGAAAAAAGGGCCATGTGATGGTCGGAGGTGTAAACATATATACTGTACAGAAATAGAAAATGACTCCTACAGAGATGGTAAATTTAAGCCTGGAGGCCAGTTGGTTATTGTACAATGGTGCAGAATGTTCAGAATGAAAGGACGAGAAAACAAAACAGAACATGAACCATCAACCTGGACTCTGAATTCTGATGTTCTTTCATAATGATCTCAAATATACCTCAGTATCATCAGGCCCATGTTGTTCATTCCTACCATAAAGACTTGGATCGGCTTCTGTCTGGTTCTCTGTTATAAGAAACACAGCAAGGAGGTGAGAACAAGCTCCTAATGCAGCACAAAGACACAACTTCACAATGGGCTGCTTTAACACTAGAGCTGCAACTATCAATTATTTCTTGTAATTGATTAATCTATCAATTATTTACTTCAATTCGATTATTTGAATAGACAAAAAAATTCTAAAAATGCAAAGAGACATGTCTGAAAATGACAACTTGTCCTTTATTCCAGAACCAGTTGAAACAACAACCACAAAAAGTATAAAAGTAAAAGGATATACAGTATATATTGGAAAAAAAAAAAAAACTGATGGTCATACAGATGAGTCACCTCCTCTCCTGTTGTCACTGGGCCCCAGGCGGCTACAACTGAAAGATATAAACAACAACATACAAGTCCAATGACATCTACAAACAATATGTGCACTGCAGTCTTCAACACATTTGGATCCAACTTATTAACAACATAAGATGGAACTAACATACAGCTTTGTGTTGATCCTGGCTCCATGTATGTCCCAGTAAGCGTCCGTGTAAAACACAACAGAGGAACCAATGTTCAGCAGAAGCAAAATTAAGGAAACAAAGCTAAGATTCAATAAAAATGGAATCAGATAATTTTTTAGGCAATTCAAGTCAATTATTTGAGTAGTGGTTTCAGCTCTACATAAAACCCAGTGCTTGCTAAAAGTGAAAATTTGCATCATTGGAAATATTCCAAAACTACCCCAGTGTCCACATCATGTCAGAAATATGAAGCCTAAGCTGGTTTCATGGCTGGTCTGGGCTTTAGACCATATGTAACTGTAGATGATACCACACATCCATAGGGTTCTCAGGTCCACTGACCTCCTGATTGGTTTCTGATTTATGGTTCCCAACAACCTGTGGTGGCAGTTCCCAATATAACGGCAGTAACCCCTCATGTCCATTCTAGATGGTCTTGTAATCCTGCATCCCATGGTAATATTTTAACACATTTAACATTTAGGAGTGAAAATGTGGACGACAATATCATTACTTTTTTACTATGACCAAAACAGCCAGTGAGTGGTGGTGAAGTATTCCGGTCCTTAAGGCCAATGACGCTAACATCAGCTAGCATACTGCTAAAGACAGATGTTAATACAATGGAAATCTAACTGCGTTTCCTCAGTGTGACTTCTACTTTCTTTTGTTTTCACTGTAAAACATCTTATCTCCTCTGATCCCAAGATAACATAAAGGGGGAACACAAGAATATCAGTAATCTTAATATCCTTTAGTTTGTGGTGTGACTATTTTCAAATGTGGTGGTTTGTGCATGTTTAACCCATAAAAACCCAGTGCTTCTTCTGTTGGCAGTTCCCAAATGAGTTTTTTGTCTTTTCAGTGTAAATCATGTATTTTTCTCTATTTAATTTTCTGATCATGTAGAAAGTTGTGTTTTATTATACTAGAAACAGAGAAAACTGAAGAAAAAGTTACTTTTTCAAAAAAATATATCATTCATTTAACACAAAACAATCGTCTCTATTTATTGTTATTTATCAGACTCCATGCGTTCTACTGGTGGATTAATGTTGTTTGAAGATGAGTTTCCACGTTCACTACGAAGCCTCTAACTGTCCAAATGGATCATATCCGATGACCATGAAAAGATGATAAACTGTATTTTACACCAATTATTTCCATGTATTCATAGGATAAGTTGATCAACAGGTATTAAACAGTTTATATCAGTGGATGGTTTTGGCCACCAGTGGCTGTTTGGGTCTTAATGGGTTAAGATTGGACAGATGATTAAAGTTCTTGTTACACATGTGTCTCCTCCTTGTGCATTTCTTTTGATGTGGGCCAGACTTATCTTGCTTCCAAAAGCCTTTAAACATTCCTATGGTCTGAGGGTTTACCAGGCGAGGCAGCTGTAGTACAGGCTGTATCATAAGGTACAAGGATTAAATACTGGCATCATGTCGTTTGGAGTCAGTAGTGGAACTGAACTGAGGTCTTCCTTTCACCTTTTCATTTCTGAACATGTAAATGAGCAGAACCTTTGAGACATTTTAAATAGTATTTCCTGTTTGACCTCAGCTCGTCCTCAGTGTTTTGTAAAGGCTCATTTCTTATCTCATTAGCTCAGGCCTGTTCGTCCTGTAAACGCTGAGGTTTGGTCCAGCTCTCAACACCAAATGAACCTGGGCGTGAGGATAAAGGGTTGAAAGAGAAGATTAATTTTTAATGAATTACTCCCCTAACGATAATGGTTTCCCGAGGACTGCTATTAAAAACCTTAATGATGACTCTGCCAATTGCCATGGATCCGGCGGTTACTGCAGAACAGTCCCAGGGGTAACATTGTCTTTATGGCCAAGTATTAAAATATATTTTATATTTGACTAGTAAACAGTGGTGCATCATAATCAAGTGAAGCTGTGGAAGTGCACAGGTGGGCTGGGGGTTCTGGGAGGTCCAGCCCAGTTATTACCAGTAGTACAGGCTGGTTTTGCTATTCCCAAAAAGTTGGGACATTTACTGTACAAGAAAAATTTAAGATAAGAAAAATACAACACAAAGTACAACAATTTACAAATCTCATAAACCCATATTTTATTCACAATAAAAGATAGAAAACATATTAAATATTTAAATTGTGTGTGTGTGTGTGTGTGTGTGTGTGTGTGTGTGTGTGTGTGTATGTGTGTGTGTGTGTGTGTGTGTGTGTGTGTGGGGGTCACCACATTTATGGAAAAAAATAAGGTAATTGTGAATTTATTGCAGTAACATGTGTCTAAAACCTGGGACAGGTCCATGTTTACCACTGTGTAGGATCCCCCCTCCCTTCAACAACACTTTGTAAACATCTGTGAACTGAGGAGATGAGTGGGTGGATTTTTGGGATGATAGCGGATGACAGAGGGTTCCACCTGCTCAACAGTCCTGGGTCTTCTGTGTCGTATTTTTCTTTCCACAATGTGCCAAATGTTTCCAACTGGGTCCAGGTCTGGACTTCATCACCATGTCCATGTCAGCACCTGCACTCTTCAGCTACAAAGCCCTGCTGTTGTAATAGATGTAGTAGCCTATGCAGTTTAGTATTGTCTCGCTAAAATATACAAAACCTTTCCTGAAAAAGACATCAGGAGTCATTTCAGTGGTGACATCATCAATGCACAGTCAAATATTTTGCAGTATATGGTTTCCACCCAAATAAAATTTGTTGTTTTCTGAAAAGGTGCCTAAAATTTCAAATATGGATGGAACCAGCTTCATGTCAATTGATGTAGCGTGTGTTTTCAGTAAGTTAGCATTAGCTTGGCTAGTTTCACTGCTCCATCTTCTGACAGCAACACCTATGAATGCATAGCTGGTATTATGGAGATCACATATGTTTTATATGTGCTACAAACACAGATATAAATGGAGTAAAGATATACATGGACTTTTTCACCTTAGGTCTAACTAACATCACTACCCAGATAGCAAAGAGATACTGGGACGGATCTGGAACAGAATCGCACCCCGACTCGGCCCGAAACCGTTTGGCAGATCCGTCCCAGTGTCCAAACGCACATCGAGCCAAAACAGGTACTGCTCCACGAAACAGATCTTCTACAGAAACAGTCCAGGTCTGGCCCAGCTCCGTTCAGTCACGTCTAGAATATACACAAGAATCATGTTAGCCCAGATTTGTATTACGACTCTGGTCCAGATTCATATTATGATTCTGGTCCAGATCAGCATTACAACTTTGAAAACCAGTCTTGGTTGTGTGATGGGAGACTATTCTGGGCTGAATCCGTAAGCCAGCACAACTCCGGAACTGCTAGAGAGAGCTGAAAGATGGATCAGATGCAGATTTGGTCCAAAGTCAGAAAACGGATGTAAGCTATAAACGGATGCAAAGGCTTTAATGTGGATCTGGCCCAACGGTAATTGTTATCTGGGTAGCCCCTTTTACACAGCACTTTTGTTATGGGAATATTCTGCCTTTTTTCTGGAATGATGTCTGTGTAAACGAAACGGTGGGATCATTTGGTCCCACCTTTATTGCGGCTTTGCAACACCTCTGGACAACAGAGCTGTGATAAAGGTGGGATCATAATTTCGGAACGCTATGTAAAAGGAACACCTCTTGTTCCACAACTGGCTGTGGCGGCCATGGTCGGCTTCGGCATGGGCTGCCAGTGCCTCCATATGCCGCTGTCGCTGCCATGCCTGGGGGATTTAAAAATGAGCGCTGTGTCAATGCCCTTTTGATTCCAGAACGCAGGTCTACTGTGTAAAATCCAGCCTGTCTCACCTCTGTAGCTCCTTGGGCTTGGCAGTGGAAATGGGTCAATGGTGGAAAAAAGGTGGGATCACCATCTTGCCTTTTCTCTGTGTAAAAGTGGCTAATGACTGCAAATCCACGGGTGTAAATTGCATCTGTCTTGTATAATTCACTTCAGCACTAAATGTCAAGGAGTATTATCCAATTAAATGTTGTATTTCTTCTTCAGAAACAGATCAGTTGTACATAAATGTTTTTTAAGACGGGTGTTGAACCGACAGCTGTTCAATTAATGATTGAAGAGTTCAGCTATTATATGCATGACTGCTGTTACCTATAACATGTACGGCTGATTTATCACCTCCACTTCACCTGATGTGGACGTCTCTGAGCTGAGGATAATGAGCCAAAAGGTGAGTGTGCAGACTCTACAGAGAAAAGACCAATCTGTGACCCTCTGACTGTCACGCCAAGACTTAACCACTTAAGACATGGTGACATGTAGACGAATACAAAACACTAGAACCGTCTCTCTGGGCTGCCATCAGCTCCTTCTGAGAAAGTAAACACACTCTCAATGTCCCACAGAGACTGACAACAGGAAATCAAATACCAATACCTCTGCTTGTAAATAACCTCAACGCCCTTATCAGCTTGACTCAGATCAGCACCTTGAGGGATTTCTCACAATGTGTCTGCATCCTGGCTTGGTGCTGACATAATAGAGGGCACATCAGACCAGGGGACTGCCAGCCCTTCACTCAAGTGGAACTAGGAGAGGAGGAGGAGGAGGAGGAGGAGGAGGAGGAGGAGGAGGAGGAGGAGGAGGAGGAGGAGGATGGAGTGAGGAGAGTAAGTGACTCACATTCAGCATGTGTGACAGCATGTTGACAAGTGGTAACCCCCCCACCCCTGCTGGGTGAACATGGCCAGAATCATCATCACTCTGAACAGCATCTCTAGCCTGATCTGTTTGATGCCCATGTCACGGTGACCTTGCCTTTATAACAAAATACTAATAATACTAGTTAAATTGGATTTAAAATAGTTTAAAACTGTACCAGACTTATATTCATTAGTTTAAATATCTAAATAAAATGCACTTACCTTTACTTACCTTCAATGAGCTTTCCAAGTCCAAGTTGTTCTTGTGGTTAAAATCTATTGTAAAGTTAAAATCTAAATAAACTATTTCATTGTTAGTTGCAATTTAAAACAGTTAAAATAAGTTATTTCTAAAGTCCACTGCATATAAGTAGTGGGTGTTAAAGTGCTCTCAAATTACCGTGTTCATTCAGCCATTTCTAATGTGCTTTAGATCTGTATCAGTGTAATTTACTTACCTGTATAATCCATTGTGTAACTTAATTCCAATTTGACTCACTCAGTTAAGTTGTAATACCACTGACGGACTCTAGGGTGGGCTACTGTAAACTTACATTGAACTTCTTTCTGAAATACTCTATCAATAATTTTCTCCGGTCTCATTTGTTTTATTTGGGCCCTCTAATAAATGTCTAGTAAATGACCTGGTCCATCTTTAAATTACTGATGCAATAATTTAAACTCAGCTATAATTATTAAAAAACGTATGCCTAGCCATGATTAAGTACCATAGAATCTCCTAGAACTCTGGTCCTTGGGGGCCGGTATTCTGCATGTTTTAGATATTTCCTTCTTCCAGCCATACCTGGTTCAATTAATGATCAGCTCATCATCAAGAAGCCTGATAATGATGTAATGGCTTCCAGGGGTGCTGGAAGAGGGAAATATCTAAAACATGCATGATACCGGCCCTCGAGGACCTGAGTTTGACACCCCCATCCTAGAAGAACACTGGTGTTTAACTGAAACAGATTTTATTTATATATTATTAATTATTTATAATATAATTATTTAGATATTTATAAAACGGATGAACCTGATTTCAACACTACAGATACATAATGGATTATGTAAACTCTAAAGCTTCTTGGTTATTGAATGTCTGGATACTGGTCTTTTTTCCATTGTACCATTAATTAACCAATAAAGACTCAAACACCAAGTGGTGACCAATATCATTTATGGATATAAAAAGTTAAATAACTGCTGATCCACTATTCCTTCCAATACATGTCACTAATTGGTGTAAAATACAGTTCTTCATCTTTTCATGCTCATCACATATGACCCATTTGGACGTTCAGAGGCTCTGTAGTTACTGTGGAAACACTGTCATCTTCTACAACAGTGATTCACCAGTAAAACCCATGGAGTTGGATCAATAACACTGGATGAAGACACTGGGTTTATGTTCAGTTATTGATAGATTTTACTGAAAAAGACACTTTCTTCAGTTTCTCTATTTCTGATATAACAATCCTCAACTTTTCTCTGAGGTTTTATGAGCATTTACATGATCAGTAAATTAAACATAGGAAAATACCTGATTTTCACTGTGTTACGCCCTAGTCTAGGGGTAAAATAAGGCATGACATAAAATGACTCCCCACTCGATTCCCACTCCCAAGGAAGACCGTGACAGATAAGGTTAAATTAAATCCGAGCAGCAGTTTATTTAATGTAGGGTGAGCAGTGATAAAAATAACAAACAAAACCAACTCAAACACTCTGTACTTCCCTGGTAAAAATAAAAGAACAAAAATACACAGGACTAACCTGGCCTCCTAACTCAAAAACAGGAGAAAACATGATGAAAATAAAATTCACTTCTCATCCTAAACAAGTGCTGCGGTGTCCAATAAACTATTTACAATGTGCATAAATACTGAATTCAAAAATGTCGAAAATCTCTCTCTCTAATACGACGAACTGGCGGCGTTAGTTGGGAGCAGGACGAGGACGAGGAGCGGGGCTGGGCTGTCCACAGGCGGTTATAAAGGCGGGCTCCGTCCTCCTCCACCAATTAGCGGTCTGTGCGCTCCAGGCTGGCCAACCCACAGGATGCGCGTCCCACCAATCCAATAAAGCCACCTGGACTTCAACACATACATATACAGAAAAATACACCACTGGCCCTCTACAGGCCAGGGTGGGATAACAGGACAAATACAAACATATATACGACCTCAGGGTCGTAACAACTGAAAAAACACAAAATACAGAAGATAATATTACAATAAATAGTGATAAATCACTTAAAGATGAGAATAATTCATTTGGGAACTGCCACAAAAGTAACACTGGGTCCTTATGGGTTAAAGTTATAGCAAGTACACACTGTGTGAGTGAACTAACAGTTCTGTTAACCCCTGTTATTTTTGTACATTAATCATCATAAACCAAATCAGACAGATTGAAGGGAAGCTCTTCTCTTACCTGTTCTTGGAAATTAACGTGGAAAAACAATTTATCAGAAAGGTTTTTTCAGTTTCATTCATGTGAGAGAGTGAAATGGTTTTTGTACTGTTTCAAAGACAACATATCTGTCAAGTATAGAAATACTTGGAGTGCTTTTGTATTTGCAGAACCAAAAATGTGACATCTGAACATAGGATTCAAATGTTCAGGCAAGTGATTTTGTTGAAAAACAGCATTATTGTAAGACCAGATATAGTATAACTTAATAATTACTCATTTTAGATCCTCATGATTTTCCCGCCTCATATAATCACAAATTTCTTTTGAGAAAATGAAAATTTCCAAAGTTTTTCATCCACTAATGTCATTGGAATATAAATGAATTCATTGTCATATCATCATGATCTTAACCTTCTTCTACATCATTTTCTTCCTCTTATTATGATGGTCTTAATCTTCTTTTTCTTTGTCTACATTTTCTTCTTCATCTACTTCTGTCTTACGATAACTTCTTTATCACCATCTTCATCCTCCTCTTCTTCCTCATCATCATTTTTTTCCTATACTCTCCAGAGTCAGTGTTAGTTTTACACCACACATCTATTAATGAGTGTATCTTTAACCCTTTCATGCATAGTGGTCACTACAGTGGACAGCTATTGAAAGTTGTTCTCTTATATATTCATAGATTTTGTTGTTTTACTTCCATATCAGCTAGCACATTGGGCGCTCATGCATCATCCCATACACTGTAATTGATACCATTACTGTAACTTTGCTGTTCTAGATAAACCTGATCTGCACTAACATATTTGAGTGTAAAGCAATTACTTGTTATCTATCTATTTATTTATTTATTTTTGTTGCATAGTATCTCCATGAAGTGAGTGATGACTAGTATTAGAATATGTTAAAATGTGACAAAACATCAGATTAGCAGCATTAAAAATGTTTTTATTTCATAGTTTTCACACAGTATATTAGTAAATACATGTTTATTTGCTTCAAAAAATCAAACGCGTGCTGAGTGGACATTTTTTGCAACTCCATGTAAAACAGTTTCATAAAATATTTTTCAATCGCATCATTTTTTTAATGCCTAAAGAGCAATAAAAACACCCAGGAAAGAAGTTTCTCATAACTCATACATGAAAGGGTTAATAATCCCTGGTATCACTACTGTATATCACAGCATTATTTGATAAATTAAAATCACCACCAACCATAACTGGAGTGTTCTCAAAGTGTGTTGTTTTGAAGTTCATCTGAAACTATTACCCATCATCCTTTATCTGTAATAAGGCTTCAGATAAGATCCTCTTAGACACTAAGACACAGAAACCTGGAGAAACTATATACTGTCCTGAACAACATTGCCTAAACTAGGATTCCACCTCTGTGCTTCCTGCAGTGTTATGTTATGTCACATCCAACAGATGTTGGATGAGAGAAAACTGAACCTTTTAACATATTAAACACAGATTGGAAGAGAAGAAAAATCGAAGGTATTTCTCTCTGGCCAACATGACTGCACTGCAAACACCAAACACATTAACAAGCCACAATACTCTAGATTTTAAAAAAATCATAAGAATAAGATGAAAACCAAGTTTATCTGCAGTCCATGATAGTCGGGTGGATGTAGGATGATTGACAGCCTGATCCAGTCCAACATTTAAGAATCGTATACCACCACAGAGAAAACACAACCTCCAAAATATTAACTGCAAACCAGAGTAAATCACTACGACCAAAATATATCCAAAAACACATCAACCCTGTAATGCTGAAAAACTGCTAGGATTCTCATGTGTGAAACCACTTTTCCAAGCCTCCATGTTGAGACATGCAGTGGAGCGGAGGATTCCCACCCAGGTGGTGTCTGATAGAATCTGAGCACTGATCTGTGATTAATTAACATATTAAAACTCCTGAGATTAGACAAAGACCGCATCACAGGGTCGATTATCTACAACCTCAGAACACAGAGAGGGAGTAGATGTAGATGTCGCCTGTCGTCAGACGACTTGAATCATAGAATAATGAAAGGCAATAATGGAATTTTTACCCACTGATGCAAAAAATGATCAAACATCTTTGAATAGAATTTCATACAGACTTCTGGTTGAGGAACTGACAGACAGTAAGATGCAGCCCTTTGACAGAAACATTCAAATTTTCAGTTTGCTTGGTCAAACATACATGCACACTCCACCCTATTTCCAGGTGACGTTTAACCAGAGCTAGAGCTATTGATTATTTTGTAATCAATTAATCTATTGATTATTTTCTTAAAGTTGAGTCGATTAAACAATCATGTGACTAGTTGAAAAACATGGTAAAAATGTGAAACAGACATGTCCAAAAATGATGAACAACTTGTCCTTTATCCAGAACCACCTGATACAACAACCACAAAAAGTATAAAAGTAAAATTATCATCAGGCCCATGTTGTCTGTTCGACCCCATAAAGACTTGGACGGGCTTCTGTCTGGTTCTCTGTTCCAGGAAACGCTGCAAAGAAGCAGAATGCAAGTTCAGACTGAGAACAAGCTCCTAATGTAGCACAAAGACTCAACTTCACAATGGGCTGCTTTAGTGCTAGAGCTGCAACTATCAGTTATTTTTAGTAATTGATTAATTTATCAAGTATTTTCTTCAATTTGATTATCTGAATAGGCAAAAAATTAAGAAAAAATGTAAAACCGACATGTCGGAAAGTGACAACTTGTCCTTGATTCCAGAGTCAACTGAAACAACCACAAAAAGTATAGAAAAGTAAAAGTAAAAGAAAGAAGAAAAGTATACATACAAATATCTGTAGATCTAAACAACGAAGTCAAGTGACATCAACAAACAATATGTGCACTACAGTTTTCAACACATTTGGATCCAACTGTACTAACAACTAACATACAAGTTTGTGTTGGTCCTGGAGTCACGTGTGTCACAGTAAGCGTCCGTGTGAAACACAACAGTGGAACCGATGTTCAGCAGCAGCAAAATTATGGAAACAAAGCTTAGATTCAGGAAAGTGGTAATTGATTAATTTTTTTTAAATAAATTTGTGTCAATTAATCATTTCAGCTCTGAATTTAAGTCACATTTAAGTGATAGTTTCAGTTGTGTTTCAGTCAAAAAGTATAGAAACTAGAAGATGTTCACTGTCAAATGACGACTAATACTTGCATTTTGACCCTCAGATGGGTCGCTTCAGACCTGGTTCCCCACAGATCCAACCAAGCGGATCTTTGTTTCTGTATATCTGAAATCTGTCTATATGGATCTGATTACAGGTGGATCTGATTCCAGTAACATGACCTGATGAGCAGTACCAAGAACACTGTGCTCAACATGGTGGAGTGCTCCTGGTGCTGAAGAGCTCAAACTCATCGATGGGATTATGGATTCCACAATGCACAGTAACATTCTAAAGGAGAAGATAGTGTGAAAACCTTCAGGTCACCTCATCTGAATCAAATCCACACTTGAGCCATGTTAAATGGTTGTTATTTCAGGTAGTCCAGATGAAGATCATTTGTCTGAGTACAGAATAGAGGTCTTTACTGTAATGTCTACAGGGAGATAAATGGGATGGAAAATGTAAATAAGTTTATTATTAATTATTCAATAATCTACTGGATCAACACTGACCAAATATCATGCTGTCTCCAGTAAAACCCTCATATCAGCAGCATCAACATCATGTTACAGGAAATAGTACCAGATACAAACTGATACTGTACATTCTGCTCCATAAGTGGATGGTAGAGACATCATGATACCAGTTATTTCTGTCAAATACGATCATAAAAGGCACGGCAGAAAGGAAAAAGATGCTGACATGACTTTCTGTGAATGGGATGTGAACTCCTGCTGTTCTGCCATCTGTCCACTAGATGGTGCTGCAGGATCATGTTTATTGTGTGCGTCTGTCACTAAGGCAGTGTTTTTCAACCTTGGGGTTGGAACCCCACATGGGGTCACCTGGAATTCAAATGGGGTCACCTGAAATGTCTAGTAATTGATAAAAATAAAAAATAAAATAAAAATTAGCTGCTCATAAGAAATATATGGTGAGTTGAGAGAGACAATCACAATCCATAAAAGACATGACAAACTGTGAAGCTGAAACTGAAGCGCGGTGGTTCTGTTTATCTGTCACATGTTCATTGTGGTCGGTTTCAGATGCTGCAGCTCTTTCATAATTCATAGTTTGAGTTCTTGTTTGTTCAGTATTAATTGTCAGTCTTGTAAATACAAGCTGGACTGACTGTACATATCCTGACCAAGGAAAATCAAATTCTCCCTTTGTGCAGTAATCTACACCTGGTTTTTCTGCCTCCGTCCATAATAATATACATTATATAGACTAAATATCATCTAAAATTAATGTTTATTTGCAACATAGCATAGCAAACTATTACATGATCAAAAACAAATTTATTTTAGCAAAAAAAAAAAAAAAAAAAAGTCTTTGCTTGATTGTCTGGGGTCACCAGAAATTCATGATGTTAAAATGGGGTCACGAACCAAAAAAGGTTGGGAATCACTGCACTAAGGGATCATTCTGTCATGCATGAATTATTATAAAATCAAAAGGGGTTATTTCTGCCCAAATTTAACACAACTTAAATGTGTCCAATTAATGAGGGCGATACGTGGATTACAATTTACCATTTGTACCATAAACACAACTGTGATCATAAATATGCTTTTAACATAGTGTCCAAAAGTGAGCTTAACCTCCTAAAACCCAGCTATGGGTTTTCTGTCCACATTTGTAGACAAGAGTTTCACAACTTTATACAAAAAAAAGAAGAAAACTGTCCACCACAAAGGACATTCCATAAAAATTTTAAAAACTGCATCTGAAAAAACTGTTTCATGATGTTTCCAATATAGGCACTTATGTAATAAAAAACACAAAAAGCTTGTACTTTGCTGACATGTCCTGGGTCTTAGGAACTTAAATAGGTTAAGGGCAGGTGTGTGATACTGATGACGAACAGGTGCGTTGAGTGGGGAGTTATTAGTGATGACCAGTGTGGGAATGTGATGACCCAACAGCACCACCGGGGGTAGCAACGGACTGAAAACACAAAAGATATAGACGAATGAGTGGACGTGACAATCACCATGCATGAGAGGGTAAATAAATAAATAAGACATACATTTTCCATCTCAAATGTCAGTTCTTTATGAAACCATATACTAACATGTGTTAACCCTGTGAAGCCTGAACCATTAAATCATTGACAGAAAATTCCAGTTCTTTGAAAATGGAGCCTTTATTGGTCCTTCTGAAAAACCAAAAAAATATATTTTTCAAATATCAGTTTCCATGTATGATTTTCAATTTTGTGTCATATTTGATACATCGAGTCTCAATTCTCAAACATTATTATAATATAATATAATAATAATATAATATAATATTATTATTGTTGAACAAACAAAAACATAATATAATACAAACACGTCTAACAAATTGGTAATTCATTTTCAAAATTGAGTTCTGCCTCCTGACAATCTTGTAGTGTCACTGGAAAGGCCTCTGGTGAATGAATTCCTCCCCCTGGTGGATTGTCCATGTATTGCATATATCTAATTGTATACATCAGGTTCTTCAATAAACAAAAATATATCACACTGATCATGTAGAGGGCTTCAAAACGCATGTATCACATATGATACTTTTGGCATTATAGGGTTAAATACCTTCCTCTGTACATATCAAGTCATTCGTCTGTTATATTTGACCAATTGAAATATTACCTAAACTCCAACTTTAAATGTAATAAAAATGGGTCAGGTTCAGTTAATTGTTTTTCATCAATAATGTTAGAACCACCACTACACAAGTCAAATAATCATCATTTATTGGTATTTTTGATAAAATCATTTTTACAGATTTCCACATCTGCAATAACTGAACTAAGCCACTAACATTTTATGTGTACATAACTTTTATTTTGGTAGCAATTTTGTATCAAAATTATGTGTTTTAAATGATCAGAATCACTTAAAAACAAACTTATAACAGATGCTCTAATCCAGTGGTTCCCAACCTTTTTTGGTTCATGACCCCATTTTAACATCACAAATTTCTGGCGACCCCAGACATTCAAAACGGAGACTTTTTTTGTTTTTGTTTTTTTTTTGCTAAAATTAATTTGTTTTTGATCATGCAATAGTTTGCTATACTATGTTGCAAATAAACGTTAATTTTAGATCACATTTAGTCTGTATAATGTATATTATTATGGACAGAGGCAGAAAAACCAGGTGTAGATTACTGCACAAAGGGAGAATTTGATTTTCCTTGGTCAGGATATGTACAGTCAGTCCAGCTTGTATTTACAAGGCTGACAATTAATACTGAACAAACAAGAACTCAAACTATGAATTACGAAAGAGCTGCAGCATCTGAAACTGACCACAATGAATATTTGACAGATAAACAGAACCACAGAGCTGCAGTTTCAGACTCACAGTTTGTCATGCTTTTTATGTATTGTGATTGTCTCTGTCAACTCACCAAACATTTTTTATTAGTACGTTTTTTTGTTCTGTTTTGTGTTTTTTTCATCAATTTCTAGGAATTTCAGGCGACCCCATTTAAATTCCAGGCGACCCCATGTGGGGTCCCAACCCCAAGGTTGAAAAACACTGCTCTAACATGAGCCACACTGGAACCTCTATTATATCTGCACTCTGCTATTAGAATGGACATGATTCATCTTTAATGAAGCCAATCACTGTCTATTAACTGTGCATCATCCACTTTATTATGTTATCACTCAGCTGTTTAATAAGACTGTCAATGACTTGGATATGAGGTTGTGTTAACAGCACCATCTGTGCTCCATTATGTTGGTAATAAGTGTCAATATTACTGTTATTCTTTTCATTTCTGTCTCTGGATTTACTTAAAATGTCCAGAGGTTTTTATGTCTGTACAATAACATTAACAAAACCTCAGTTAAAATGAAGCCACTCAATGTCCATGTTAACTGTTCTACTCAGTTGCAGATTTCCATCCCAACATTAAAAATGAGTATCTTCTACATGGGCGCATTGTACGTCATTATCACTCAATATCTGCTAAATACAATTATTAATGAGATCATTCTTGAATTTAAGTGTGTGGTTTCTCATACAAATAATGTTTTAAAGTACAAAATTTAAAAAAAGAAGACAGACAGACAGACAGACAGAAAGAAAGAAAGAAAGAAAGAAAGAAAGAAAGAAAGAAAGAAAGAAAGAAAGAAAGAAAGAAAGAAAGAGAAAGAAAGAAAGAATTTATTCTGACATCTATTGTCAATACAAACAAAAAGGCAGCGAGTCATTGGTTTAAACAGTTAATAACATTTTCTGATAATAGGTGAGAGTGTTACAGTAGAATTTTAGAGTAAAAATCATCCATTGAAATCAGTGATTGTGAATAGTTGATACTTGCTAATGTCATCATCTAATACGGTATTAACTTAAACATGGGCCTTTGTGTTTCTAAAAAGTTTAAAAGGTGAATGTTTACACCACATTAATAATATTATAGTTACCAAACAGGATTAGTTTGCTGTAGCACTAGTGCTGAGCTCCTATCTTGTCCACTAGGTAGGACTGCAGGTTCATGCTTTATTATTATGCATTTGGCTCTGTTACCGACTATGTCTGAAAGTGTGTTTTTAGATGAGAAAATACATTCATTCATTCATTCATTCATCCATTATCTGAACCCACTTTGTCTTCACTAGGGTCACAGGGGTCACTGGAGCCTATCCCAGCTGTTTGACTAACGGGAACTTCTACTGCTACTTAAAATACTCTTTTTCTGGAAATCCCACACATCAGACTCAACTCACCTCTGGATATTCTCTCAAACCCTGCAAACAAGACTTGAGTAGGAACTTGATGCAAACATTTAACATCCTGCAGAATTGTACAGTAACAGCTTCATTTCCTTTTTAACAACAATAATAACATAATAACAGTTCATTTTATTTGGGGGGCTTTTCTAAACCCAAGATCACCGTTCAGGACATAAAAGAAAAGGAAAAACAGTAAAAACAGTGAAACCCAACATTTAAAACCCATTTATTTATTCAGTGTTTTTAGGTTTGTTTTACAATTTAGTCTGTCTCTGAACTATGGATGAATAATGAGAACTAGATTCTGGACGTCAAAAATGGCACCTGTTATTTTCATTTTCAATGCATGAGAACTCTCTGACCTGCAGAGTCTGACTTTTGGAGTTTCTTTATCATTTTAATGAAAACTTTTTTTCTCCTAGGAGCTCTAGGCTATTAATCAGTGGTTGATGAAGTTTATTGCTTCATGAAGTCAGTAATCAAGTGTTTAGCATTCTCTGACCTCTGAGCCCTCAGGCTCTGGTAGTTCAGCCCCTTTTGTCTAAATATGGTCACTTATGGCTCCAAAAAGCCACCCTGGTGACAGCAGTTCAGAGGCCGATGGATGACATCACGGTTTAGCTGTCAGCTAATCTTAACCATGGGGGAGTATTGAATACAGCAACATTTTGTCCAGTAAATGTATTTCCAATGAGCTTAATAAAGTGAAACCAGAACTAATTAGGAGGCAACTCTACCTCCAATCTGAGCTAATTAATGTCAGCTGGGTGAAAATTTATTGATGTGCTATTAAAAAAAAAAGGGGGTGGGGGGGTGGGGGGTTGTGTCCAAAGTGCCACACAAGAAACATCTAATGATGGATAAATCTAAGAGCTCTATCAAGACCTTCGTAACCAGATTGTTGCAAAACATGAAAATGGAATCGGCTACAGACATATTTGACAACTTCTGACTCTTCCAGTAAGCACCACTGGGGGCATTATTCATAAGTGGAAGCAGCTACACTCCACCATCAACAGAGCCAAGGAGCACTAGGAAGGAGCTCCAGAAAGACTTAGAGGCAGCAGGTCCAACTGTGACAGAAGGACAATAGGCAATTCCCACAATACACCATGTTTGGAGGAGAAATGGCACTGCACATCAACCACATAACACTGGACCAACAGTGAAGTTTGGAGGCAGAAGTATCACAGTGTGGGGCTGTTTTTCCTCTTGTGGTTCAGACTTCATATCATTAAAGGATCAATGAATGGAGTCATGTACAGAGAGATTCTTGAGATGAACCTGATGTCATCCACCAGGAGGCTGAGAACGAGATGGGAGTGGATCTTCCAGCAGAATAACAATCCAAAGCATATGGCAAAGAGAACTCACAATTGGTTTCAGAGAAAGAAAATCAGCTTGTTGGAATGGCCCAGTCAATCCCCTGACTGAAACCCAATCGCATATTTGTGGAAGCATCCAGATTCACAAGAGGGCCCCC
Source organism: Sphaeramia orbicularis (assembly GCF_902148855.1). Lineage (NCBI taxonomy): Eukaryota > Metazoa > Chordata > Actinopteri > Kurtiformes > Apogonidae > Sphaeramia > Sphaeramia orbicularis. The sequence continues at coordinate 4,793,534 of NC_043970.1, read as the reverse complement.
CGCAACCTTCAAGATTCAAAGACAATCTGTGTAGAGCAGAGGGCTCAAACATGCGACCCAGGGACTAAATCTGGCTCGCCAAAGGGTCCAGTCTGCCCCATGGGAGGAATTTGTGAAATGTAAAATTTACATTGAAGATATTAATCATTTTAGTTCAGGTTCCACATACAGAACAATTTAATCTCAAATGGGTCAGATCAGTAAAATACTATGATAATAACCTATAAATACCCCTAACTCCAAATTACTCTCTTAGTAAATGCAAATATTTTCATGTCATTTTATTGTATTTACACTAAAACAAACTATCATTTCACAAAAACACAAATAACCTCAACAAATATGAACATGTTGAAATGTCTGAAGTACAAGTTTACCAATTTTCTGCCTGTTATTAAAAGTGTTGTGTATTTGTTGATCCACTGTGATCTGTAAGTTATAATTTACATGTGTAAATGATAAACTGAGACATAATATTGTTAAAATTGCACTTAGTTTTCTTATGAAATGTCAGTTTGTTCATGTTATTCACATTATTTTAAAGGATATTTGGTAGATGTTAACATTGCCATTGGATAATTTGACTTTTTTCGCTCTCAAACATAGAGAAACATTTGGAGTTGACATTATTTATACACTGTTATGTTATTATTTCACTGGTCCGGCCCACTTCTGATGAAATTTAGCTTAATGTGGCCCTTGAACTAAAATGAGTTTGACACCCCGGTATAGAAGAATGGGCCAAAGTCACACCTGAATACTATGGCCAATTAGTTACTTCATACAGAAAGTGAATTGACACTGTCATTATAAACAAAGTACTGAATTAATTTCAGTTAGAGTGTTCAATACTTTTTCCCTTTGTCATTCAACTTTATTACACATAACTTCATTTTCATATGGACTATAATGTTTACATTCTTTGTCTGGATTTCTTGAGTTAACACCAAAATCCAGTTAAAATTTCACTTGAATGGCCTCATTGAAAATACATTTACTGGGAAAAATGTTGATGTGTTCGGTACTTTTTCCCCCACTGTACTTTATGGTCCAAGACATGAAGATTTAACTCTGGAACCAGACATGTTTTTATAAATGTACAGAGAAAACAGGGTTTCCCCTATGGACTGGGCATTCACATTTAAGGAGAGAAAAAATATATAAACAACAAAATACATGACAAGCATGGGCAGAAACATGAGATCTTTGGCTTTTAACATCAGTTCATTCTGTTATTTCTACAAATGATGAAATGATTGTTGTGTTGCAGATATAAAAACAGCATCTACCTCTGGGCCATCAGGTTCATAGAACCAGTCAAACCTAATTGTACTTTACCCGCATCTTCAAATGCAATGAGATAGATTTTACCTGCTTTTATTATTACCATTTATTACCATTATGTCTTTATAATTTCCAACATTCAGCCCCTGCATGAGGTTTAACGTAGACTTTCAACCCCAAACACAAATGTAAGCCCACCATCTACATGCAGTTTTTGACCCATTCTGTCTGTGAGTCAATAATATCATCATAGGCTGTGCATGAGTTGTCATGACAACACCTGACCAAACATACTTTGAATGAATTAAGGAACTTCCAGATTTGGACTGCCCACTGTAGGGCACTGTTTCTCAAAGTGTGGGGCGGGGGGGGGTGCGAAGGCATGCCAGGGGCGGCATGGGATCTCTCCTGGGTGGTTGTTTTTTTTTTTTCTCCTTCAGGTTAGAACATGTAGCAGGTGGAACTAATTTTTTAGTGTTGGAGCACCCTGGACTCATTTTAGGGACGTACAACAAAAAAATCTACTGCCATGGTGATCTGTCACTAGACTAGACAAAGAGTTTAGGTTTGGAGAATGGACAAGGACTGGACTGGAAAAGAAAAATGTGGAATGTTTCTGTTTTTGCACAGTTTGTACAGTTTACACTTTAATGTTCTGAGATGTGCAGTGTAAACGGGCTCATTGACCCAATGATATTGTTAAAATGTTCATCTTTATTACCAAAATTTGTTTGTTGTTCTAAAAAAAAGTAACTTTATTGTCATAGTTGTAAGATCATTGTGCATTTCCAATTTTTATTTGGAAAAATATTGTCTCGGAGCAGTCTTGTTGAGTTTATTTCCATTATTCAAGCAAAAAAAACGAAGTGATTTTCAATTTGAACAACAAATTATTCAAGGAAAAGCAAAAAGTATTGTTACAATATTGACGTTTCTTTCAATAAAACTTAGAATTGCACGACTGCTACAATGTTGCTGAGGTTGGGGGGGGGGGGGGGGGGGGGGGCTGGAGATTTTTCGTCCTCCAAAGGGGGGCCCCACAGAAGAAGATTGAGAACCGCTGCTGTAGGGAAACACAGATCTACATCTTCACCACTAGATGGTGCAGTGGGAGAGGGACACTGAACCTGTAACAACTAACAAGGTGGAAAAAAAAAGACATAAAAATCTAAACCAGTTTGTGAATTGACTTCTACATATTTTAAAGATGTCCAAGGACTAAAGACATAAAGTGAAGTGGGTCAGTGTTATTTTGTCTTATTCTTATAATATTGTGTCAATAATATTACACTAATATCATGTTAAAGTAATATTTGTTACCTGAAAAATATAATTATCACTTGTTGCTCAGAGAGAGGGCTTAAACAATGCCCATTCTTTCCTGATCTGTTTAAAATAGAAATGTTATTAACAGCAGAATGTTTAGAAGTTATGTGGCTAGTAAAACAACAGGCATGTTTTTATACTGTTTAAATCTGTATATGACATTCAGGAATGAATGGAACTGAATAAGCCTAAAGGGGCGTGACAGTGGAAAAACCATGTGACACAAACAGGAAGTAGCAGTTAAGGACTTAACTACGAAAACTGGAGAACATCACTTATAGAGTTTATAAAATATAGAGAGAATATAGAGAGTAGAAAATAAAAGACTTTGGGTGACAATAGAAAAGTCATAATAGAGAACAAATTGAACCAAACTGAAACTTAGAACTTTAAAAATTGCTAATTAGATTGGCCATGGTTCCATACAATGGAAATAAATTAAAGATAGAAAACAAGTTGTGATCAGTTTGACTGGTACCACTACTGTATCTTGTGTGTTAAGTGAACGTGACCAACTACTGTATGTCAATATTAAAATATAATGTATATTAACTTTGTAAGTCTAATTTTTATGAGTCAGTTGAACTTCAGACACATAGTCACATAGACACCGTGTCTTTAAACATTTTATTCTTATATTCAATTGACACATCGTATGTATTGACATCAGACTTTGCAGATTTGATAACAACACTCAGGATGGGTCGGTACAGTTGGACTGTGCAGTCATAGTCAGGAGTTACTTGACCATTGATGGAAATGTCACATATGATGTTCCTTGTGGGTACACATAGAACACTTCCCCGTTCTTGGTTTCATCAGTCAACAGCTCGATGACGCATTCTACAACTTCAGACGCACTAGAAAATAAAGGTACAAAGATTTAATTCAACCACTATTTGTACAGTGTTGTTCTATTGTATATTAACTGATTTTAAAAAATCTTATCCATTTTCAGATGTTGGAGACTTTTTAAGTTAATGAGGCTGTGTATAAAGTTTTAATGAGCAGACTAAAGCAAATACTTACGTCATCGTTCCCATTTTGTCAATTAACAGTTGGGCTGCATCTCTGAGGTGGGAAAACTGTCCCAGGTTTCCTTGGATGTTGTTGAAGAGGTCAGTTTGGACAAAACCAGGGCAAAGGGCGTTGAATCGGACGCCGTAGCCTGATGCAGCAGAGGCAGCCTAAAAAATGAACACACACACACACATATGAATGAGATCTCCAGTCAGAAAAGTCCTGGGAACAGCTAAGATCAATCTCAGTGATGTATTTCACATTTACACCTAAGCCTTCAGTGGTGTTAATTCACTTTTAATACCAATACTTTACTATCAATATTATACAAATATCACAGGAACAATATAACAATTAGAAGTGTGTGCATCACAGACAGGTATTTCACATTTCAGCAGGTCTCCTTTCACTATAGCCATAACTGCACCACTTACATCATCTCAAGCAGAATCAGCAACATCACTGAGTAAAATGACAAAAACATACAAATGTTCATAAAATACATTACACTCATCAAAACTAGTACTTATTTTTTAGCACTGTATGGGCCAGATCTACTAAGGTCCCCATTTGCATGTACTAATTTGCTTGCACAATCTAGAATTTTGTGTGTGGGGTTGAACCACAGGTTGTGGGTAATTTACTAAGATTGCCTGCGCAAATTACAAAAGGTGCAAAGTCTTAGAGACCACCCTCTTTAAATGAGGATTTTGCATGTGCTACTGGAGACAATACGCTGTAAAAACTGCTCTGGGATACACCAGCATTAATGATAACAGTGCGCTGAATGATCTAGACGCAAGGAAATGTAACGTTGGAGGAGTTTTGTCATAGAAGGTATTGCATAACTCATTCGTTCATTCATTTTTCACTTTGTGTGTGTGTGTGTGTATTTTTTCTTCCATCAGTCCAAAAATGTTCACACAAGGGTAAAAAATGCATTCTCTGCATCTCGTTCCATCATTTCAATGTCTCCTAACCACTTCTGTGTGTGCGCAATTATGCATCCAACCCGTTTGCACCTCCTTTTGAGACGTGTTAAATATAGACACAGTTTCTATCAGCAAAATTGCTTTCGGGTTTGATAAATCACTTTGCATGTGCTAAATTAATATACTTACATTTTCTCTTCCCAGCACACGCACAATTGCGTGTAAACGCCCCATATTGCATATTCATTGAGTCAAATGTACTAACTGGATGCAGACGCGCTATTTTGCACCTTTGAAAGACGCAACCCTTAGTGTGCACTGTTTAAATACACACAAGCCTTTAGCAGATCCAGCCCTATGTCTGCAACCAATTCCGATACTGCTCCATCACATAAACAGACCTTTTGCCTTTTAAAAATTTTAAGCTCTCAAATAAGTTTTGACCTGTTAAAAATAAGTCCAACACTATGTTTATGTTTTTTCATCTTTACAGTTTATTTTGGTTAGACTCTGCTCTTCACTCAAGTTTATATTGTTTTCTGTAATCTTTCTCTTAACTTCTTATTTAGTGCATTTTGATCTTCACTGACATGATGACCTTTAATACTGATAATCATTTTTGTGGTTTGGAGGAAACATAGCTTGTTAAAACAATGCAACTTTATGAAATGAATGAAATGAATGAAACTTTAAAAAAACAACAACAAAAAAACAACAACAGAATAAATATAAATGAATTGTGCAGATTTAAATTATATGTAGTGTTTGTAGTAGTGTGTGTAGTGTGAATTACCACTGCAAATTTTTCACAAAAAATGTGCCTTACCCCCATGGCTCGGGTAAAGCCAACAACTCCATGCTTGCTGGCTGTATAAGCAGGACAGCTGAGCAAAGGACCCAAACCTACAGGATACAGATCATGTATCACTTACAAGTAACAAAAATGCACTTTGAATGGAGATACATAAATAAACTTTATACAAATATATAGTAAAAATGCTTGCTTACATGCCAAGTTATAAACTGAGTTTCTCCTTCACATTGAAAAATGTGAAATTATGCATAAATAGTATAAAGCATAAAGTGAATTTAGTTTGCAGCCTGTCTTATCCTGAGAGCTGGTCATTTGTTGATGTTAGCTATCTAAGCTAACAGTATGTTGTGTTGTTGCTCTTGAAGAGCAGAAGAGAGGCACTGAAGAGTTTGAGAGTGAGGCTTAGGATTCTGGTGGGAAACCCTGTGCATCAAAGTCAGTGCACTGGCTGTTGTCACAGATGTGGAGAACCAAGAGCGTGGTTAGTTTACAAATACTGTGAGCTTTCATCAACAACCAACTAGCTACCAACGCAAAACATACTCTACTGTGAACTCCACATATACACACATGCACATGTAAAACTTACATCCTGAACCTTAAAAAACACTGTTCTGACAATGTAGTGAGTTTACTGTGGGCTATAGTCTACCTGCCATCGATGCTGTGTTGAGAATGACCCCTCCTCGACCTCCAGTTAACTTATTCATGTGCTCCAGAGCCAGGTAGGCTCCCCTGATAACACCCATCTGCAACACAGAAGAAGAAGAAGAAGAAGAAGAAGAAGAAGAAGAAGAAGAAGAAGAAGAAGAAGAAGAAGAAGAGAAGAAGAAGAAGAAGAAGAAGAAGAAGAAGAAGAAGAAGAAGAAGAAGAAGAAGAAGAAGAAGAAGAAGAAGAAGAAGAAGAAGAAGAAGAAGAAGAAGAAGAAGAAGAAGAAGAAGAAGAAGAAGAAGAAGAAGAAACGGTTACATCTGTGTTGATGACCACAGCAGACATTGCACAGCATGGTGAAACCATAGTATCACTCAGCTGCCTGGTTGCTAAATATTTTCTTGCACACCCTAAGTGAAAGACATGTATTCTGATTTCTGAAGGTTCATCATGGAACACTTGTATTTAACATGTTTGCTAGTCTGTGTTGTACTGGGAGCTAATGTTTTTTGTTTTTTTATAACACCTGACTGCATTTCTAAGCTAATGACAGACAGACACAACTACTGAATTTGTTTCTGTAGTGGAGTGGTTATTATGTTTTCCTCACATTTGAGAGGTCCCAGGTTCAGAATAAGGCAGAAATAACCTTTGGCTTTAAAATACCCTCAATCTAGTAGCATGTTTTCACTGAGTGGTATGATACACTATTCTGTGTGGTTCCATTGTAAAGGGAGTCCAAACAACAAACCCATAGAGTGGCATGCGTTAAAGACCCTTCCATCGGAGGTCCACAGGACAATGGTACAGTTAAGACAGTGTTGACCGGTGTCAGTCAATACAGTCCATTGATGACAGAAAACATCACTCCTGCTGCTGGATGTGCTCCACTGTTGTTAGTTGTGTTGCATTCATTGTCATCACACCGGTACGATGTCACACCAGGCATTTGGCCTAAACTCCTCAAAGAAATGAGGGTACAGCTGGCAATGGAAATGCTCGACAGCCAGGACTTACCATTCCAAACTGTACCTGAACCATACCACTCAGTGGGAACACGCTATAACTCAGTCAAAAAGTTTGTATATTCAAGTTGTTCTTCATGACAAATATGCCTACTGATTTCTGTTTCCAAATCAATCAGGTGAAGCAAGTCATGTGTCCCAGTATTACAGGGCTCTTCTTGAAGTAGAGGCATAACATGGACATCAAAAGATAATTGCAATCACTTATATGAAAATTAATGAAGTAGATCAACCTAAACTGTCATTACTGTGGCATAATTTATGTTGGATTTTCCTTTATTTAATCAACTTTATGCAATTTGGTGTTCTCTCTGGTACTTACAAGATTAATGGATATAGTTTTCTCCCACTGGGTTTCGTTCAGGATGCCAGCGTTGTTGCAGAAAATGTCAATTGCTTCAAAGGTTTCTATGATTTTCTGAAAGGCAGCTTAAGGCACAGAAAAACTGTTAATGTATCTTCTCATTCCACATCCAAGTTCCCTTTATTGCAGCCTGTAGAGACAGCTGGAAGACATTTTCTACTGAAGCATCATTTCCAGAGATAACTTGTGAGCCCTTTATAGGAGTCAGTGATATCATTTAGTACTAATACCAAATTTGGAGGTGAAAGATTCACTTTTTTGTTACATTTGCAGAAGCAGAGCAGTTGTATAAATACTTTAAGGAAAGTAAAGACGCCACCAAAGCTGCCTTCCCTTTTTACAATACTTATACAGACCTGATCAAAATCTTAAGACCAGTTGAAAAATAGCTAGAATTTACCTTTTGCACATTTGGATCTTAATGAGGTTTTAAGTAGAGCTACAATATACAAAAGCAAGAAGGGGGAGTGAGACAAAAAGCACTTTGAAAAAGTAATTTATTGAAAACAACAAGTAAACTGAAACAGGCTGTTTATCAGCTGATCAAAAGTTTAAGACCGCAGGCTATAAAAGACAAAATCTGCTCAAAATTCTCATTTTCTGTCAGGCATTCACACAGTCATGCCCTCCTGATGGCTAAAGCTAAGAAGCTTTCTCTTCTTGAACGTGGTCGGATTGTCGAGCTGCATAAGCAAGGCCTCTCGCAGCGTGCCATTGCTGCTGAGGTTGGACGCAGTAAGACAGTCATTCTAAATTTTTTGACAGATCCTGAGCATTATGGAACAAAAAAGTCAAGTGGTAGACCCAAAAAAATTACACCTGCGCTGAGCCGGAGGATCCGATTGACTGTCCGTCAAGACACAGGGCGGTCCTCGACCCAAATTAAGGCCCTTACTGGTGCCGACTGCAGCGCAATAACCATCAGACGGCATCTGCGGGAAAAGGGTTTCAAAAACAAAAAACGAATTCAAAGACCTCGTCTCCTACAACGCCACAAAACTGCCCGTTCAGACTTTGCCAGGAAGCATCAAACATGGGACATTGAAAGGTGGAAAAAAGTTTATTCTCTGATGAGAAAAAATGTAACCTTGACGGTCCAGATGGCTTCCAACGTTACTGGCATGACAAGGAGATCCCACCTGAGATGTTTTCTACCCGGCACAGTGGAGGGGGGTCCATCATGATCTGGGGTGCTTTTTCATTCAGTGGAACACTGGAGCTTCAGGTGGTGCAGGGTCGTCAAACGGCGGCCGGTTACGTGCAGATGTTGCAGCGGGCATCCCTCATGACTGAGGGCCCTGGTCTGTGTGGTAACAGCTGGGTTTTTCAACAGGACAACGCTGCAGTTCACAATGCTCGCTTGACGAAGGACTTCTTCAGGGAGAAGAACATCACTCTTTTGGACCATCCCGCATGTTCCCCTGATTTAAATCCCATAGAGAACATTTGGGGATGGATGGCAAGGGAAGTTTATAAAAATGGCCATCAGTTCCACACAGTTGATGCCCTTGGTGAAGCCATCTTCACCACTTGGAGCAATGTTCCCACCAGCCTCCTGGAAACACTCGCATCAAGCAGGCCCAAACGAATTTATGAAGTGATTAACAAGAACGGTGGAGCTACTCATTACTGAGTCCTATTGAGAAAATTTTTTGTTCTGGTTTGGAGAGTTTTTTGTAATTTTTTGAGTGATGGTCTTAAACTTTTGATCAGCTGATAAACAGCCTATTTCAGTTTACTTGTTGTTTTCAATAAATTACTTTTTCAAAGTGCTTTTTGTCACTCCCCCTTCTTGCTTTTGTATATTGTAGCTCTACTTAAAACCTCATTAAGATCCAAATGTGCAAAAGGTAAATTCTAGCTATTTTTCAACTGGTCTTAAGATTTTGATCAGGTCTGTATATGGCATCATTGCAATCCAATCCTTGACCATCAAAACAAAAGGGTGTAAGACTTTCGCTGTTATCACACTAGGTGTAGGAAATATGAGGCATATGTAGCATGGTTATGAAAAAAAAAACCTGTTGTATATTCAATCATTGACATTCTTAACCCTTAAAAACATAGAGGTAGACTAAAATTTAATGAGAAACTATTTTTGCTATAAAAATCACATTTCAAAGGTTGGTGAATTTATTTAGGCTACTGTCAATGGTTAAACATCTCTTTGTGTGTATCTGTACAGTCTTTGTAGGTCTATGTAAAGGTATTTATGTGCTGCTTCATCAACATTTAACGTGTTAAACTGAGATAACTGTGTTTAGCACATTACATTTGCAGTATAATCACATTTAATACAATATCATCTAATGACCCAATCGCAGTCATGTGATAAAACAGCCAATCACTGCTGAGAGGAGTGTCCATCCGAGCAATGTAGCACTCACCATACATAATATGGTCACAGAGGACAGGAAAAGGGTCTCCAAATAAACCAGAAAAATTGACAAATATGTCTGGTAATATTTGAATGAAAAACACATTTATTTCAGTGGAAAACAGTGCAATACCAGTAACTAAATTGCCTTTCTGATGTTGTTTTTGCAAATCTTAATCCCTATTAATAGTACTTTTTAGACATTTTGAGACACTGTGATGGACTTCAAAAATATGAATTGACTGAAACCGGATCATCAAAAATAAACTGGAGATTTGTCAACATCTGGGTGAAGGAAGATCAAAATATTATCATTCCTTTCATTGCTCAAGATCATTTTAGTCACAAAAATGTCAACAACAAAAGCTAAGTGTGGGTGGGACTGATGAAATTCAGCTGTTTCTGCACGTGTTTATTCCAGCAAATGGTACTCCAGCTGTTTTCGTGTGTATGAGCTCGTCAGTGTGTTTACGCTGTACCTTTCATCTGCTCATCTGACTCAACGTTGCAGTTTATGAACAGAACTTTGTCTTGTCCGTACTGTTTGCCGAGGGCTTCAGCTAAACTCTTTCCAGCAGCTTCATTGACATCCAGGAGAGCAACCTGTAAAGTACAATCAGTGAAATGGTCTGCTGGGATATTAGCCAAACCTTTGCATTTTCTTATAACTGGTGAAATCTGCACACTAAAAATGCTGTATCATAGGTTCAGCTCAATAAACATTGGATTAAATATGTAGAAATTGAGATGGCAATGTGACCACAAATCAGCCAAGTAGTGCAAGCTAATGATTAAAATTTGTGTGCTCCAACTCTAGCCTACTATACAATAGTGTGCACCAACATTACATATATATTTGTGGAAAACAAATGGAATGTCAGCTTGATGACTCAGTTGCTAATATATATTGAAACAGAGTCAGTGAGGAGGTGGTAATGGTAGATATATTATAAACCATGAACAAACATGCAGAGTCAAACCAGAGACTGTATATAGAGACTGTTTCCTCCCACGGGGTAAAATTAAAGCTGCAGGACTTGGTTCTTATTTACATCAGTGGGAAAAAATATAGAATTTGCTATCATTACACTGTCATTCATGTGGTCTGAGAGGACACAAGAGTTCTGTATCAACTCCTTAACTCTGTAGAAAACCTACCTAATGACACCTCAATATTAACCAATCAGGGTCTTTTTCAAACAGGAAAGGGGAGGTTAAATATGTGACTGAAAGCTGCAAATGCCAATTCCTGATGCCAGTTTGTGTCAAAAGAAACCTGGACATGATTCTACTGCTCTACTCTGTCTCGAAACAGGAAGTTTAGAAAAATAGTTTGTCTTCTGAATGGGCTGTATGCACAGCCCCACTACTTCCTGAACTTAAAGCTGCTTCTTTATTTCCTGTCTTGAAATAAAGGAGCGGCTTTAAGTTTAAGAAGTAGTGGGACTGAGCAAAGAGCCCAATGGACTGAGAAGAGAGAGCTGCAGAGGGAAGGTGTGATTTTTGGAATTCTGGGATATTTTCACGCTGGTATCAGCTTATTTAGGCAACACAGTGGTGTAGTGGTTAGGACATCCTCTTCACAGCCAGAAGGTTCCGTCGTTCTGTTAACCTTCTGTGTTTAGGAACTGGGACATTTCTGTTGTCAGTTCTCTTTACACCACATGGTGTAAAGAGAACCAGTCCTCCATTAAAACCAGGTCCATATTGGTGAAGGTTCCTGTTCAGTGCCCCTAACTATGGGGATGACTATGACCTGGGGTGGGCCTCACACTAACTTAAACAGTTTGGATGAACGTAATCGGAATGCTGTGTTTCCACCACTCAGCATTCAGGGAACATTATTTCCCCAGGTAGTTTCAGAGGAAACACTCAAGGTTTTTCAAATGACAAAAGTTTCAGTGGTGGAAAAGGGGTTCATGGCAGCTCCTAATGTGCTAAGTACTAATGCTACACCAAATGCTAATGCTAGGTGTTTTGTGTGTAAAATAGTTAAAATGCAGACTGCATTTTTTATTGAGATTATAAAATAAATAAACCTTTAACCTTTCCAATGGAAACATACTACAGGCAGAATTAAATTTCATTTTAGGAAAAGTATAAAGGTCTTAAAGTTACTGTTTGTCCTATTTTACATTGCTCAAAGACTCTTGGAATGTGTTTGTGAATGCTTCTCTTATGCAATGGTTTTAATTATCCTCCAACATCAGCCCGAGGATGTTTGTTTTATTATTTCCCAGGAGTCTACTAAACAGTAAGGCCTACCCACTTCTGAGTGGAGAGGAACAATGCACAAAATAAGTTTTTGTTGAGAGTAAGCCTCCTTAAGATTTCTTCAAGAGAGCCAAGAACTACTTCATGCTCCATTACTTCTACTGCAAGTAGCTTTAGTTACTACTTTGCAGATTTACAGTCATATAAAGCTACCACTGAGTATAAGCCCCATCATTACTAGCTATGATTTTAAAGCTGACCACATTTCCGTTTTGCATAATTTGTCCAGTAATACAGGCAGCATCATTCTGAAAAGTGTCACCCTGCACTTTGACTTTTCGTAACTTTAAGCACAGTTTGGATTCAGGGCTTGACCTTGTGACTAAGGATGGGGATCGAAAACCACTTATTGCAGTTGTCAGGAGCTCAAATCCTTGGAATCATTAGTCTGCTTCCTTATCAGCTCTGTGAAGTCTTGAGTGTATTTTGGTTTAGAAGCGCTCTCAAAAATGGTTGTATTTCAACTATACAGATGACACTAAGGCCATTTCCATCAGTAGCAGAGCTTCCATTTCTACATAGGAGGAAATAGCTCCAACTTGCAGAAGCATTTAGCCACAGGCATCCGATTAAATTGCAGGAATGTAATGTTCAGCGAAGGGGGCGGTGACTCTAGAAATGGAGCGTTCAGGAAGGCGTCCTCTGTCACAACAGGTGTTGTGCCAAGGTACATATTCCCACTCAGAATTGTTTCCCCTGGCCACAGGAGTTCCAGATTCTATCGATACTGTTAATGTTAGTGCCACTGTGTCAATCTGATTTTACTATTCTTTATTAATAATCTTAATGTCCTGCAATTAGCCTAGATTTAGATGATGACGAGGTTCAGAGGCTGCAGCAGGAAGCTCTTACACTCCTTTAACTACCCCTTTATGAGACTTTATGAGTTTTGTTAGAATCCAGTGCAAAATGTTAGTGCAAATTTAACATTAAAAAGTTAATACAAACAAAGGCATTTGAACTTGGCTATAGTTTATTCTCACATCCGATGACAAGTGATAGGAAACTGAATCGATAAGTGATATTGATAATGGAATGGAATCTGTAAATTCTTGTCAGTACCCATCCCTACTGTATTTTTTACACTGTGGTAGCCTATTAACCCTTGAAGACCCAGAATTACTTTTGTCTCGACTTCCAAATGGATTTTTCTTAAGTGATTTATCACCATTTACTCTAGCATCACCCTATTCATTTTTCTATTTTTAAAGTATTTTCCTATATTTAAAGTGGAACTGTGAATGATTTTCCTGTTCTTCTTCTTCTTTGCTGTTTTTGCAGCATTTTCTCTCTGGACCTTCCCCTACAGTTTCGAAGTACATACTCACTGTCTTAAAACCCACACTTAATTTACTGATCATGTTGATGCTCACAAAGGCTCCTAGTAAATTCAAAGGTTATGAGATCAAATCAGAAAAAAAGGAAGGAAAAAACTAGTTTTTCAACAAAACATATCATTAACTGAACATAAAACCAAGTGTTTCTATCCACTGTCATTGATCCAACTCCATGGGTTTTACTGGTGAATCAATGTTGTAGAAGATGATGGTGTTTCCATGTTCACTACAGAGTCTCTGAACATCCCATTGGGTCATATCTGATGACCATGAAAAGATGAATAACTGTGTTTTACACCAATTATTTACATGTGTTGATAGGATTAGTGGATCAACAGCTACTAATCATTTATATCAGTAGATGCTTTTGGTTGCCAGTGGCTGTTTGGGTCTTTATGGATTAAAAGCTGAGCATTTAATTTCTTTAATTATTTATTAAATTGGTTTCTTAACAACATCTAAAAGATTCATTTAATCACAGCATATTTGGTTAATTATCTGAAAAGGCACAGCTCTAACCTGGCTATCTCTTTTGTTCATATTAGTCATGAGTAAAGGTGTCGTCCTTTATATCGTCACCTTCCTGAAATAATTGCTTAAATCATCTCCTCGGGTTTAAGTTTAAGTTTTTTATCAATGATCCAAGTTCATGGGTTTTACTGGTGGATCAATGTTGTAGAAGATGATGGTGTTTCCATGTTCACTACAGAGCCTCTGAATGTCCTAATGGGTCATATCTGATGACCATGAAAAGATGACAAACTGTGTTTTACACCAATTATTTACATGTGTTGATAGGATTAGTGGATCAACAGCTACTAATCGTTTATATCAGTAGATGCTTTTGGTTGCCAGTGGCTGTTTGGGTCTTTATGGATTAAAAGCTGAGCATTTAATTTATTAAATTATTTATTAAACTGGTTCCTCTAACAATGTCTGACAGATTCATTTATGGTTAATTATCTGAAAAGGCACAGGTCCGACCCGGTTATCTCTTTTTCAGATTGGCTTTTGTTCATATTAGTCATGAGTAAAGGTGTCGTCCTTCAAATCGTCACTTTCCTGAAATAATTGCTTAAATCATCTCCTCGGGTTTAACTTTAAGTTTTTTGTCAATGATCCAACTCCATGGGTTTTACAGGTGAATCAATGTTGGAGAAGATGACAGTGTTTCCACATTCACTACAGAACCTCTGAATGTCCAAATGGGTCATATCTGATGACCATGAAAAGATGATAAACTGTATTTTACACCAAGTATTTCCATGTATTGATAGGATTAGTGGATCAACAGCTAGTAATCATTTATATCAGTAGATGCTTTTGTTCGGTTTTGCATGTTTGGGTCTGTATACACGCAGATAAACAACAGATCTGAATACTTCCTCTTTAGTTTACCACTTCTTACTTTCCTCTTCCTGTGTTATTTACTGAGTAACATCAGTCTGTAAAAACAAAACCTAGACTTAAACTAACTTCCTGAACTTACTGTAAAACCACCTCAGACACACATTGCAGAGTTTTCTTTACCTTGGCTCCATTTTTCAGGAGGGTTTCTGTCAGTGCCTGTCCTATCCCCTTTCCAGCTCCGGTCACTGCGGCGATTTTCCCAACCAGCGCCATAGCACAGATATTCAGTAGAAGAGCAGAAGAAGGAGGACCAGAAGAAGGAGGACACAGTCCCAGATGTCTGCAGGATGTGTTCAAACACACCGCCCACTATTGGACTGATGACATACCGAGCCTGTTGAAACCTGCTGGCATCAGACTAGTGCACGTATGAACACTGGCACAGACTTTGGTAACACATTATCAGAAGAACAGTATTGATCTAATGTTTGAAAATAAAATCTAGTTTTAGAAACAGATGTTTTTTTCATCGCAATAGACTATAGAAGCTGATGTTTCCCCTCAAATAGTAAATACATACATAAATATTCCGAAACAATTATTTATTACATTGACATTTGTGCCTTTGACTGTCTATAAGTCTTGTGACTGTATTTTGTTAATCAGTCACTACTTTGTGGCTTTTGGGGTCAATGTCTTGATCAAAGTGCAAACATTTGATCAAATGTACACGAAGGGAGCAATGTTTGAACCAGTTTTTTTTTTTTTTTTTTTTAAACTGAACATAACCCTTCCTAAATAATTCTAAAATTACCGAAAAGCCCTCATCGGTTCAGCAGACTGTTTTGTTAAAGCAAACAACTTTTTCAAGTGACTTCAGTAAACTTGTGTGAACAGTGTTAACAGACACAGAAGTGTCATGTGCAGCCTAATAGTAAATATAATAATTAGTGATTGTGTCGCCGATTTTAAGATTGTATTAATTTGATTCAGAAAATATTTTGAATTTCGTATGAACTCGTCTGCTTTGAGCGGTTTTTGAATGTGTGAATAAAATGTCTCACTTCTTTAATGGAGTTTGGAATAGGTCAACTGAAGTTTGAACAGTAGCTTAATGTGACCACTAGATGGAGCCAGAGTGCTTTGTCTGTGCTACAACAATAAGGCAACAGGAATCAAACCTAAGTTTGAACATCTGTGATGTTTTCCCTCGTGGATTTCATTTAGTTATTAACCCTTTCATGTTATGAGATTATGAGAATTTTATTCAAGATTTTTTTTTTTCCTGAGTGTTTTTATCCCTCTTTAGGCATGGGGAAAAAATAAAAAATAAAAAACTAAAATAAACAAACAAACAATGTGATTGAATTTTTTTTATGAACCTACTTTTCATGGAGTTACAAAAATATCCACTCAGCTGGACACCATGCATTTTACATTTTTAAAAAAATATTTAATCTTTATTTAACCAGGTAAGTTACTGGAGAACTGATTCTCATTTACAATAACGACCTGGCCAAGAGGGCAGCACCCAAACAGAATGAGTAGCAGCACAGGTTGCATGTACAAACGACAGAACAGATTTAAAAAAATTATTTTTGAAGCAAAGAAACATGAATTTACTGTCATATTGTGTGAAAAATATGAAATAAAATCATTTTTACTGCTGCTAATCTGATGTTTTCTCACATTTTAACATACAATAATACTAGTTATTACTCACTCAGATAATATGCAACAAAAAAACCCCAACTTTTTGTTAAAAAAAAACAAACAAAAAACTGTTAATTACAGTCTAATAACAATTAGCAACTGAATTACACTCAAATATGTTACTGCAGGTCAGGTTTATCAAGGACAGGAAAGTTACAGTAATGGTATGAACTGCAGTGTATGGGATGGTGCAAAAACATGTCCACTGTGTTGGCTGATAAGGAACTAAAACAACAAAATCCATGTATATACAAGAGAACAACTGGAGAATAACTGTCCACTGGAGTGACCAGTATGCATGAAAGGGTTAATGCGGATATTACGTATTGCAGATAAAATTATATTCAAGGAGCTGTACCATATGTTGAAGGCAGAAAGTATTGAAAATGAACATTTTATTTTAAGGTAATGTTAATTTGTCCAATTATTTTTGAATCCCTGAAATGAGGAGATTTTGTATAAAAATGATGCCAGTTCCTCAATGTTTCAATGGATATTTTTTTTCAATCCCTTGAAGGAAACTTGAAAGACTGCACTTGAATTGCATCTCACATGTTTCATTTCAAATCCAATGTGATGACATTCAGAGCCCAAATCAGGAAAATTGTGTCACTGTCCAAATATTTCTGGCCTAACTGTATGATGTGAGTCTTTGGGGTAACATTGCACCACCATAGATGAATGGTCACATTATAAGTCGATATATTACCAGTGGTTTACTACCCTTTTTAACTGTTTAGGAATCTTGAACATTCACTACTAACAGACAGTTACATTTATTGTCAATAATGAATTCACATCAGGTAATACAAAAACAATGATCCACTGACAGTTCTGCAACATTCTCCCAGGGTATTTTACAATGACTTAAAAAAAAACTCACAGGGACATGGACCTTGTGATAAAGTGTCACAAAAGGACAGCTTGGCGATAAAGGTTTAGGCCAAAATAGTTTAGAAAAAGGATATTAAAGCAATTTATACCTCTAATGTGGTTTTGCCGTGTGCCTGTTTTTGTACTTCTACTCCTCCTAAATCTTTCATTTGCTCCACTGCAGCTCTGCATGTATAAGTATATGTACGCATAGTAAGAGGTCGTTTACACACCCAACCCTTCCCTGTACAACAGAAACACTTCTTCTTCTGCAATGATATGTTCATGATACTTAAGACAAGACTGTACATGCTACTGCCATAACTACAGGGCTCACTGAAGGAAAGCCTGTGCAGGAAACCAACCAATGATTTCATCACAACTAGTAAAAGTGTCTAAAAAGTGTTGCAGTAGTAAAAGCAGAGCAGATGCATGATGATGAACATAGTGATAATCATAAAATGATGATAAACTTTATACAAGTTATTATGGACATGAATAGACAGCTTTTTTTCTTTTAAACTCATGAGGCATGTCTTACACTTACTTACCACTAGGAGGGGCACAGAGTTACCACATGGTGACCACAGATGATGACATGTTGTCTATCTCAGTGGTTCTCCGGATGATGGTCAGAGGTGATGATCAGAGGTGTATGCGGCCATACAACACTGCATTTTGATCAATTTATTTATTGGTTATTATTGGTTAAGGCAGTTATTTTGTACAAATGAAACACTACGGATTGACTCTTTGTTTAGTTAGATACTTGTTTCTGTCATTATTTTGTTGTCAGAGTATGTTTAGGTATTTTTCTTAGAAAAATTTGCTGCCTTTTCAAGACCCCCTGGCAGCTCTGTGAGGCCTTCCAGTGGGCCATGCCCCCCCCCTCCCCCCCCTCCCCCGTTGAGAACCACTGGTCTGGCAGACTACAGGGTGGGGAAGCAAAATTTACAATATTTTGAGGCAGGGATTGAAAGACAGTGTATGACCAATTAGTTTATTGAAAGTCATGAGAATTTATTTGCCACAAGAAAATTGACTACTAACTGCCTTCACACGCTTCCTGAAACTTGCGCAAGTGTTCCTCAAATATTGGGGTGACAACTTCTCCCATTCTTCTTTAATAGTATATTCCAGACTTTCTCGTAATAGTTTTGCTCATAGTCATTCTCTTCTTTACATTATAAACAGTCTTTATGGACACTCCAACTATTTTTGAAATCTCCTTTGGTGTGACGAGTGCATTCAGCAAATCACACACTCTTTGACGTTTGCTTTCCTGATTACTCATATGGGCAAAAGTTTCTGAAAAGGTATGGATAATAGTGTTAGGTATGATTATGACATCAATATATGCTTGGTTTCAAAACAATTGAAGTAGTGCCTGCTGAGAAAAAACAACTAAATGTTCATTGTAAATTTTGCTTCCCCACCCTGCATATATTACTTCAATTTCCTGTATTTTCCAAAATGAAACAGAACAAGATAATTTTTAACCTCCTAAGACCCACTGCCCATATTTGTGGACAAGAGTTTCACAACTTAATACAAAAAAAAAAGAAAAGAAAAGAAAAGAAAAGAAAAGAAAAGAAAAGAAAAGAAAAGAAAACTGTCCACCACAAATTTAATTTAAATTAAATAAATTTCCATAAAAATTTTCAAAACTGCATCTGAAAAAACTGTTGCATCATGATGTTTCCAATATAGGCACTTTTTAAATAAAAAACAAAAAAGTTTGTACTTTGCTGACATGTCCTGGGTCTTAGGAGGTTAAGACAGAGTGAACCTGGAGATTAGCTGATGTATGTATGATCCCTTTTCAAAATATATAACAATACAGTACAGGTTAATAAGGATGCTGAATTAACACTATTAAAGCAGGACCAAACAGAATAGAATAGAATAGAATAGAATAGAATAGAATAGAATAGAATAGAATAGAATAGAATAGAATAGTGCTTTATTGTCACAGTTACAGGAATTATGAAAATCCGTTTAGCAGGTCTTTTCTGTTTAGCAGCAAACACTTTATGCAAACAGACTGTGTGAGAATCGTACAAAATACTGAAAAATATAGGCAATGTATAAAAACTATAAGATAAAATAATAAATATACAAATGCTGCTAAAATACTACTAAATACTGCTAAAATATACAAAATACTAACTCTATACTAAAGATAAAAGGCAGAGTATCGCACTGTAAATTAGACGGGGGTGGGGTGTTACATTTAACCAGAGAACATAGATCCCTAAGAACTCAAAGTTAATACATTATTTCATTGCAACAGAACTGCTCAGAAACATTGCTGCATTTCTGCCATTCTGGACTGAAAACTGTTCTCAAAAAGCAGTACAGTTATGTCCATTTCCTCCAAACTTGATGTCTACACTTTTGGTTACTGTTAAAAACCTATATAAGACACACATCTTTGTTCGTTGGATTAATGAGTGCTAACCCTCCATCATCTTAGATTTCAGATGATGTGCACAAAGCATGTTTCCCCTCACATTCTATACAATTCTGTAGGACTGTGCTTCAAAATAAAATACCTAAAAAGATTTTAATCACTTTGGTTAAAGTAATACAGCTTCATATTGTATTAAATGCCTAATCTGAAAGATGTAATGGGTCTTAACAGTAAAAAAAAAATGTTATGTAATATTGTTCTTTTTTTTTTGTCATTTCCTACTGAATCCAGTCATGAGTTGCGTTACTGTCATCTATGAGCCTGTTTACATGCATACTAATTCTCTGATCGTTATCTGATTCCTGGAGGCATCAGATTATTCAAGGGATGGTCTAAACAGTATAATCTGAAATGCTTTATTAGATAACAACAGTAATCTGATTGAGAGAAATCGGATTAATACACCTGGATTTCTCTTCAATACCCCATGTCTTCCTGCATGTATACAGGTTAATCTGGTTTATTTCATTCTTTTACATCTGCGCATGTGTAAAAACATTTACAATCATAGAAAACTGAAATTTTGTGGTCAAACATGAGTGGAACACAATAACAGGAAGTTTGAGTTTGATGTCACTGTGTATGTACATAATCTACAAAAATCTGATAATGGACTGGAGCGTCTAAACCGATCTAATTATTACAGTTATCTGATTACTAACAGTTATCAGAGTTTTATTGTCTGGTAAACAGTCTCAATTATGGTAAAGTGTGTATCTGAATTAATGGCCGTTTCTTAACATGCATTCTTGTCTGTTTTGTTCTTGCAATCTCGTGATCTCATGAAACATCATCAGTCAGGGCCCAGGTACTGTTCCTTTTAAAAGTTCACACAAACCAGAATCGGATGGAACGCCTGGATGTTGTTCTTGTCTGCTACCTTAAACTAAGGATGCACTGGTTGGTGACTCGTGTGGACATGGCTGCAGATGTCCCGAGATGCATTCATGTTACTCTTGAAGGCAATGGTAGCTCCTGTGATAACTAAACTCATAAAGACCCAAACATCCACTGGTGACCAAAGCGAAAGTTTTAATACCTGTTGATCCACTAATCCTATCAATACATGTCGATAATTGGTGTAAAATGTAATATGTTATCTTTTCATGGTCATCAGATATGACTCATTTGGATGTTCAGAGGTTCGTAATGAATGTGGAAACACCGTTATCTTCTACAAGATTTATTCACCTGTAAAAACCATGGAGTTTTATAAATGACAGCAGGTGGAGATACTTGCTTTATGCTCAGTTATTGATAGATTTGCTGAAAAAGTCACTTTTTCTTCAGTTTTTTCAGTTTTGATATAATAACCTTGAGATGTACTCTGTGTTTTCATGAACGTATACATGATCAGCAAATTAAATAAAGGGAAAAATATATGATTTACACTGAAAAATGCAAAATACATAGGATAATATTACAATAAATGGTGATAAATCACTTCAGAAAGGTTAAATAGAGAGAAAAATTTGACTGGGAAGTGCCAGAAAAATAGCACTGGGCCTTTATGGGTTAATTTCAGAAATGTTTTATTGAGTAGATGATGGTCACAAGATGATATGATGCAATGTTGGAGCGCATGTGAGAGGCAGCAGAGAGAGAAAAAACATCTTTATTATCATGAATGGGATTCAACAAAATTTGTTTATCCAGTTTTAAGATTATACAGAATGTATAAACATATAAATGACATTGAAAGACCAGTACAAATGTATTGAAATCAAATTGAGTGACATATTGTGGTGGACTGTGGGAATGTGTTCAGGAGCTGATGGTGGAAATACAGCAGAGCCAGAGAGGAAAGTTCATAAGCACCAACTGTTCCAGTTACAGAGAGGCTTGTATTCGTATGAGGTCCGTTCTCTGGGGTTGTTCTTACCAAGACAGTACTCACAAACTTGATGTGGAGAAATGCCCTCTATGTCCTTGACTAAAGTCCCTTCAGTGGATGAAACAAATACTGGCTCTGCTGAAGCCACCGTAGGCGAAGGTGAAGTGAGGAGGATTCATTGTTTAATGTCAACAAAGATCACAACAAAGTCAACAAACTAAAGGCTGATGGATGATTCACTCACCGTCATGTTCTTGAAGGGAAGTTTGTGTTGAAGTCTGTTTGTGCTAGGAGCAGGTTACCTACTGACATAAGCTAACTGCTTTTTTATTACCCCTTGGCCAACTTCTAGCCAAAGGGGTATTGTAATCATTTTGTCATCTGTCTGTCTATCTGTCTGTCTGTCTGTCTGTCTGTCTGTCTGTCCATTCAACGACATAATCGCATAACCTGAAGAATGCATTGAGATATCTGCACCAAATGTATACTGTGGATGCATCCTGGCATGGAGCAGAAGCCTATTGAAAACAGGTCACCTTGACCTACTTTTTCAAGGTTTACTCTCTTCTGCTGCTCGACAGCAGCAACAGAATGCAACACCAGCTACCATTACCTTAGAAATAGACTTAGCTCGTGTCAACAAGTAAACAGTTCCCAGCACCACACAAACCTCAGATCAGTACATGTAAAGCAGATGTTACATATTCACCCATTAAATGCAACAATTTATAGCAATAGGTAATGTAGCACTTGTTCACATTATTTGTAAAACCTGTATGATAGAAGCTTTAAATTCTTTTTTTAATATTTTGACAAGAACTAAATGTCAATCTTGCATCCTAATTCGAAATCTAGATGAATGCAACCTTGAACTTTGACCTTTGGCCACCAAAATATTCATAGTTTATCTTTGGGTTCAAGTGACTGGGGAAAATGTAAAAACTTTCTGTTCCATTGTTTCTGAGATGTTGTATTTTAAACAAAACCCCAGTGACAGACCTTATTATACACATTTATAGATACATTTACAAGAAATTTCTATGTATGATTTCATATATATTTTTAAAAGTTAGTAAGAGTCATGTCTCTTTTTCAAAAACTTTTCTTTTTCTTTTGTCAATGAATAATTTCTGTAAACAAAGAATTTCATTATTTCACAGTCATATGAAGACTTACAAATTGGTATCTGTTTTTCATTACTACTTATGTAACAGTAATGTATGCAGTGTTATTTAGTCCTTATTTGTACATCATGAAGTTTTTTTTTTCCTTATTTGCACTGAAAGTACAGATGGTAAAACATTTTGAGGTAAATCTGTGAGTTTGGGGTGAATAAATAATAATAGTAGTTCTACAAATAAAAGTTATAAATTGTAACATTTTTTGCCCCAAGTCTTTCTTTCTATCTCTGACAGACCACGTCCACAAAGGGCCTTGCACTCGCCTTGCTTACAAGGCAAATCCACCATTTAACAGCTTTCAACTGTGATTTGCTGACCAGTTGCTGACTTGTGTTTTCATCCTGATGGCCCATTGCCATTTCACTGGTGATTACACTGCTAAAGAGCTCCAGAGGGCTGGACAATACCAGAGAGCTTTACATGTCACCAGTGTCATTGGCTGCGAAGAATAGGACCATGCCATTGATCGAAATATCAGTGTTTACAGCGAGGGGCCACAGTGGGCTGTCGGGGGAAGGTCTGTGGGTGTGTTATGTGTACATCTACAATACTTACAGCACATCGCGACTATGAATGTGCAGGCTTTGCTGTGTGATTGGAGAGATTATGTGGTCCTTGGGTGTGTATGACAGGTGTTAAAACCACCAAGAAAAGGATGTCACTTATACATTCAGACAGGTTTTCCATAGAGAGAGACACTCATTCATCTGTACACAAACACTAGTATGAACAGCAACAAAATCACAACAGATAACGGGCAGTGTGTCATCGAGACAAAACCACTGGGATGCTATTTATTCTGACACAGACACGGTCAGTGCATTTATGTGGGAAACTGTGTACACATTCCCATTACAATGAATTGTAATTTATCAAGTGTAAGTCCCATTTAGCTCAAAACCCAAGCTAATTTCATGATGCCTCATTGCGAAGTTGACTGTGTCAGTTGTCTACATTTCATTAACCTCATAGCATAACTGCCTAAGTTATAAACTATATAGACAAAAGTATTGGGACATGTTGAATTCAGGTGTTTCTTTTCTAACAGGGGTCTGGAAAATAAATAATAACAAATGTCATAATATAGTTTTATATTGTGAGAAATATCATATTAATAATTCATATTGACGTTTATATCTCAAATCAGCATAAACAGGACATCTTGGCTGTAGACATTTTATGTTCCAATTAGGGCTGTCAAAATTCACGTGTTAATGCAGATTAATCCATCATCAACATTAATCTGATCAAAAATTTGAACTCCCATCTCCAGTGCAGAATGCCTCTGAATTAGCAACGCATTTCGGGCAGTTTGTCCAAGTAGAGTTAGTGTCGTGCATGAACACACATGCAGCTGATCCAGTAGTGACAGGCAGCAGAACCAGCCCGTAAAGATGGAAGACGCTAAACAGCACGTTGACCCTCTGGATAAAAATATGAGGACAAAAATAACAAGACAGAACAGCTGTTTACAGCTGCTTTGTTTCAAGTTGTTTTGTTGAAACTGTTGGAGGTGTTTAATAAACATGTTCAGTGCATATATATTCCATTCTTTCTTGAGTCTGCTCATGCAAAATGAAACGTGATTAATATAGATAAAAAATGAACAATGTTTAATCATGATTAATTGAAATTAATCCACAGCAACCCTGTGATTAATCTGATTAAAAATTGTAATCATTTGACAGCACTAGTTCCAATACTTCTGTCCATATAGTTAATAAACATCAATATTTGCTTAAAGTTTAATGGGAGATTTTTCTTTTCTTTTGAGATGTGAAGAAAGTAGATGGTTGGTAGAAAATTATTATTTACAGTCAGAGCACAAAAAATATTTTCAAAATTTAGAGGAAGAACATTTAAAATCATAGTCATGGATAAAAAAAAAATCATTGTTGAGAGAAATAAAGTGAAAGCCATCTCTGAAGCATTTTGGAAGCAAACATAACAATTTAAACAAAACTAATCAATGCATTTTTAAGAAAATATATATTATTAGATCTTTATTTAATCACTTAAAATCCCATTGAGATTGAGATCTCTTTTACAAGGACAACCTGGCCAAGAGGTCAGCAACACACAACATGAAAGAAAACAGGTTTTACAGACAGGTAGTAACAATAAATTAAAACAAACAGTTATATTGTAAAAACAGAAAAGTTGGACTTTTTTTTTTTTTTAAGTTCAATTAATAATGCAATGCAATGATATTCATCACAATATAAAACTATAGTATGGCATTTGTCATTATTATTTTGTATCCCAGACCCCTGTTTAGAAAAGAAACACCTGAATTCAACTTGTCCCAATACTTTTGTCCATATAATGTATGACTTAGGCACCTATGCTATGAGGCTAATGATATCATTAGCCTCATAGCATGAGTGCCACAGTCAGATTTTTGGCTAAATTGTGATATCTGCATAACTTTACTCTCCTAACACTGCTGATTCATTTTTCATCACTGGCTATGACCTAAAAAAAATTATGATTTAGGCAATTACACTATGAGGCTAACGATACAATGGCCTGTGCATTGTTTTCTTCATAGAAGACAGGGATTGGTTTTGATTAGAAAATTGTTATACTTAATCTGAGTAACTGAATGTACTTAATTTAGGCTGCTGATGCTATCAGCTGAACTTGGCATGGATTTTTTTTTGTGTTTTCAGTATGTGAAAGCAGTGACCATTAGGTAATATTAGTCTATTTCTAACATCATCTTCACTGAGGTTCCAAGTGAGCAAAAGCAATACTAAATGTGCCATAAATCACACATAAAACACATAAATCATAGACTGGTCAATCCAGAATTATTTCTTTATCAGTATGTGTGTGTGTAATCATGTCACGACATTGGCTACAGAGCAAAACTAGTGGGAAATCTTAGAAAACATTGGAGCAAATTTTTCAGATCAGCTCTATCTTCATCAGTTGAATGAAGATTTGGGGTTTAACTGTTGCACGCTTGCTTTTTTTAAGTTTCATCTTCCACTGTTGCATCACCCCTAGCTATAGTAGTGGTGAAGGCGGTGTCACAATAGTTAAGATATGACAACCAGTCATGCTGAAGATGTTTTTTGCCTGCAGTGGAAATGCAGTATGCCACAACTGAACCATGTCAAGGCAAGTTGAGCTGTTAAGCAGTTAACAACAACTGGCTCCTAGCACAACACACATTTCAACACAAGCTTCATATGAGCACACACGCTTAAACACACTTACCGATTGGTGGTGGACTATAAGAAAGTACCACTGTGGGATTCTTGTACTACTTTTCTATGGCTTTTCATCCCCTCTCTGTCCAGTAATAAACATGTATCTCTAAATGTGTTGATTTTGAATGTTTTAGGATTGAGTTTCAAATTTTACTCCTAAAGTAAAATGAAATCATTAAAAAACCCTCTGGGATTTACCAGAAAATGCAGTGTAACAAAGCTAAAAACATTAATGAAAAGTTCACCTTGTAGCACCTTTGTAAACCAGTGATAATCTTATAGAATATGACACACTGCTATAAATAAGGGCTGAATGATATGGACAAAAAAACATCAAAAATGTAAAAGCAACTGTCATTTATTACATCCTACCTAGAATAAGCAACAATACATGAATAAATTCAATATATTTCCTAACCCCACAACAGTTTAATGTACCCAGTAGTATATAAAGTACATATGAGCGCAACCATAAACATCTACAGCAGTAAAATGTAACATACGCATGAATGCATCGGTAACATCCGCCCACTCACTGCCTAATAAAGCCTCTGGAATATGTTATTTTTTAATGTGCTGTTTCAACCAGCGCTTTAGTACAAGCTCATAACTGAATTCACTGCTCTACAAGCACACACCACCACATCCTAACATTTTCAGTGTGCAGGAGTACTACATTCGGATGTTTGTTTTTTTTCCCCCTACTTTAACATCTGCAGTCACGTGACCATGTGAGTATGAAGAGCCTGGGGTGTTACACCAGCAGGAGAAGGTGACTGGTTCAGTCTTGTCTACCACACCCCTGTCAGTGTGGAAAACGTGTAATTTTAGAAATTCAAATGACCGTGCTGCTATTAGACAGCTCTCCAAATGTATTTCTATACCTGCCGCAGGAGAGATTTGTGGGTATAAAGATCCTGGCTGAGTAAAAAAAAAAACAAGTTGCATGTGAAGGCCATACTTTTTTAATCCTCTTGATAGTGGATCAACAGCTACTAATAGTTTATATCAGTAGATGCTTTTGGTTGCCAGTGGCTGTTTGGGTCTTTATGGATTAAAAGCTGAGCATTTCATTTATTAAATTATTTATTAAATTGGTTCCTCTAACAATGTCTGGCGGATTAATTTAATCACAGTATATTTGGTTAATTATCTGAAAAGGCACAGCTCCAACCAGGTTACCTCTTTTTCAGACTGGCTTTGGTTCGTATTAGTCATGAGTAAAGGTGTCATGCTTTATATCATCACCTTCCTCAAATAATTTCCTACATCATCTCCTCAGGTTTAAGGGGTTACATATTTTGTGTTTCCTGAAAAATTTGAAAAAAAATTACTTTGGCAATTACTTTAGGAAGGTAACAATTTAAGCATAGGTTGATGCCTTCAGGCCAGCGTTACCACGCTCCTCAGAGGAGAACCACCAGATATTCAAAGTCTTTTATTCCTTCAGCTATCACACTTTTAAACTCTGACAGAAGCCGTTTTAGTCATTTTATATGATTTTTTTTTTTTTTTTTTAAATATTAGCGGAACCAATAGGGTCTTTTAGTGTTTTAGTCTGCATTGGTATTTCTTGATTATATATTGTTTATTATTTAAATGCATTTATTCATAGTTTCTTTCAATAATCCTGTATCTGTGCACTGATTTATTTATTTTTTTTTGTCACATTGCACTTTGGATTTGGGCTGATGTCTGGGCTGATGTCTGTGGTAAGCTGCAAATGAATTGCCCGTATGGGATAAATAAAGTTTCCTGAATCTGAATCTGAGGTATGAGAAAGAGTTGTAAAAGGTGTGTATAAAGCCTTTAATTACTAAATTCTTTTTTTCTTCCTTTTATTCAGTACAGGTTCTCATTCTCCTTAACTGTACATGTTCATTTATTTTTATCCCCTTCAACACACCCATTGTTCAAACATACGATGCTACACCCTTCATACACATTTACATACCACTCCAAGCATCTGCCTGTGCGTTGTGACAAGGCCTAATGTCATATCTAAGGCTTTAGTCATCATACATAAAAGAAGAATCCTGCGGTCCGTGTGTAGCCCGACTGCAGAGGAGCCTGTCAGCACTTTTTAACCCCTTTAGGATACATATGGTGTAATTCCCATTTGATGCTCCAATATTTATATAAGATTTGGCTCAGCATGTTGACAACCTCAGCGTTTTTGACAGTTTATTTGGTACAGGCCAAATGTTACTGAATGTAAACTCACGCAACAGATTCCCTTTTATGGTAAGTCTTTAAAAACATCGGTGTGGTGGCGTTGTGATTAGGGTGACCATATTTTGATTTCCAAAAAAGAGGACACTCAGCTCCGACTCAAGATACTTGATCACACACTATGTAAGTACCTTAGTATTCTGTGCAAAGCGCCTAAAGACAGAAAAAATATTTCAGTGAAACAGGCTGCTTGGACTTATTTTATTATTCTAGCTGTAGAAGTATCATAAAAGCTGCTGTGTGTATGTACTTGTGTCCTTTTTTTCAGTCCATATTTCTTCAGGTTATTCACAGTTTAATGTTAAAGGACAGTTTGCTAATGTAAGTATTTTCAGAATTTAATGTTTTTTTTGGGTTTTTTTTTTTTATAGGCATAATATCTTTTTTTTTTTATTTTTTCACATTAAACCACAAAGAACATTTGGAGTCATTATTTATAGGTTATTATTTTACTGTAGATCATATAGGTCTGAATGTGGCCCCTGAACTTAAACAAATTTGACACCTTTGACTATTAAAGTAAAAAAAAAAAAAAAAATCTTTTTTTTTTTCTTGAGCTTGACCTTTAATCAAGAATAACCAAAATGCAGTCATCAGTAGTCTTTGCCATCAGAAATTCACACCAAAAATCAGGACCATTTGTCCAAAACTGTGGAGACAGAAGATAAAAATCTAAAGGTCACAGGTCAGCTTCACTCTGACATCATAATATTCTGCGTCTGAAATCCCATCCTATCTACCATATACACAAAATCCATACTAATGTTCAACCTACTTTTGTGCAAATGAACAGTTTAATCTATATTTCCGAACATACGGCTCATAATGTCACTTCCTGAAAGTTTCGGACATCTGACCTTGGAACTATCTAATCTCTCTGTACTGGTGTATGTATAATACTACTGACTACTAGCTTCTGGGCTGTGTTTGTCATTGTTCGTTGCTGACATGGCTGCCTTGAATTTTGGGATATGTATGTTGGCAAAGTGTCCAGAGAATGCATACTGTAATACGTACATAATAATACATCATAGTATCAGACACACCAAAAAATATCTCACTGTATTAGACTACTGATTGGCACACTGGTATGAAATTTCCTATATTACCTTTCTTGTCCATTATTCAATAACAGATTAATTCAGTTCAATTCAACTTTATTTGTATAGCCCAATATCACAACAAGGTTATCTCAAAGGGCTTTACAGAGTCAGTTGGAGTAAACAACAGTCAAATAAACAGCAAGAAAATGAGTAGTGTCCAGGGCATCCCCCGTCCTTAGACCCTCCTTCTCGGCAAGGAAAAACTCAAAACCCAGTGGGAAAAGGGAGAAACCTCGGGGAGAACCACAGTGAAGGAGAGATCCACTCCCATGGACGGACAGGCTGTAGATGCACCAGGACTGATGGACGTCCATTTGCAGATGTAGTT
This sequence comes from Sphaeramia orbicularis, assembly GCF_902148855.1. NCBI lineage: Eukaryota > Metazoa > Chordata > Actinopteri > Kurtiformes > Apogonidae > Sphaeramia > Sphaeramia orbicularis. The sequence continues at coordinate 4,763,824 of NC_043970.1, read as the reverse complement.
CTAGTCTGCAAGGATGCAGTAGGGTGGGCACATGGGGGGTCCATCCCGCTGGATGAGACAGGCAGGAGCGAGGAGTCCCATCCACTGTGGTGAGGCCGAGGACGTCCATCAGGTGGGGGAGGGGGTCAGGACACAGGACAGGGCAGGACACAGATGGGTCAGCGCAGATCCTGTCATCATTGGCTCCCAAGCAGTTACAACTGAAAAAGTAGCCACTCCCCCACATTAACAGAATTTACTGGAATCATGCACATTTAGTATATGATGACCATGTTCATTTCACCAAAAAATACACTAGTTCACTGAGGCAAACAATTGTGGGCCACTGGTTGTAGTTTTGTTTAGTTCAGTCTTCATCTTGGATAAAAAAAAGTTGGCTTTATTGTAATCATGATTGTTAACTTTGTTTTCACACTGCTTTAAACAGCAGGAACCAAAATAAAACTAAACTAAATAAAATACACATCATCCTTCAGCAGCTCTCTCCTCTCAGTCCAAATCAGAAGACTAATATAAAGACTGATGAATCTGAAATCTTTCTACACTACTGAAAAGCAAAGCTATTTTTCTATACTTCTATGTGGAGTCAGAGTAAAGCAGTCGAGTCACATTTCACTGGATCAGTGATCGGTAATTACAACTGTCAATCACATATTTCACCCTGTACCTGTGTGACAACAGGTGCAACCAGAAAGTCATCCTGAAAACAGAGTCCAGAGAAGTGGGTGGTATTCTTGTTTCCTCTCAGACCACTTGAACTGCAATATGCTAAAAGGTCGTCATGATGCCAAAAAACGATCTAGCACTGCAACTTCAACTGATGTTAGCTTTTTCAACCAATGGTTAGAGCAGTAATCAGCCTATTCTTAGCAGCACAAAGCAATTAAGTATAATGTTTAATGTTATTTTTGATTTGAAAAGGTTAAACACACTACAATTCTACAACTAAAACTGAAGAAAAAAAAGGAATCTGTTCCTGTTTCTGGAAGCCCATGAACTTATTGCTAGGGATGCACGATACCGATACCAGTATCAGGTATTGGGTCCGATACTCAGTGTGTGTACTTGTATTTGTACTCATAAAAGTAGTCCGATACATCCGCACCGATACCATGTTACGGCAGCGTGATATTCATAGTTAAGTGCAGCAGATACGCGGTGGAGGAGTAATGTCAGCAGTGTGGAGATTTTTCAAAATAAATGACGGTGACAAAAGTAACACTGACTGCAAGTAACGTTAAAGACCCAAACAGATACGGACGGAGTGTTCTGTCCGTCCTCTGCGTACATTCCATCTGCTTTCCAGGTGCTGGCGGGTGCAAACCCAGACAGGGAAAACCACCGGGAACCGTGGAGGTAGAGGATCTGTTCAAAGAGCCAATGTGTGAGTTAGAGAAAAACTACTGACAGATTTATGACAACTACCCTCATCAATACCAACATTAGTATCCACATTAGTGTGACCTCTGTCATCTCCATGTTTGTTATTACTGACTTTCTTCATCTCAAAAAACGTTACTTTTCCTCGTGGTATTTGTCCAGTATGGTTAATTAAGAGCAGCGCCCCCTGGTGGATTGATTGAGAAACGCTCATTCCGACACATTAAATGTCAGTAGCAGCACTTTGTTCCAGTCAGACTAATGACAACGACAATAAAGCACATTTACAAAAGGAACTAAGAACTGTAATGGTATTATTAAGTACTCATATGGGTACTTGGTATCGGCAAGTACTCAAATGTAAATACTTGTACTTGTACTCAGTCTGGAAAAAAGTGGTATCGGTGCATCCCTACTTATTGCTCTGCACGCTGTTTTTCCGAACAACCGCCCTGAGGCCAAATAACCCTCATTCCGACTCTTACCAAGCCCAAATTGCAGTCATCATATCAGTATTTAGTACTATAAACTAAACTAAACCACCCCTGTCTACTCACTTTCAGTGAAATTATCACTTATCCTGTGACAAAAAGCATGAATGAAAAACTTTTTCAAGTGCAGTCACACTGGCTTGGTGTTACGTAACAGAGGTACATTATCCATTATGGATGCCTTTCACTAATGGTTGCATGTTCAGAGCTGACAGACTGTGTTCATACGTGCAGAAGGTCATCAGCTCCACTCTTCTACTCAAAAATGACAAGTTGATGAATGAAAGTGGGTGGTGAACAGTGTGTGATTTCAGGTCACATCATATGCAGTTGTTTGTTGCATATACATTGTATATATGTTTATTAATTAGGGGCTCGGGCATCGACACGAGCACCTCTCCCCCATTGCAAAGCAATGGGAGAGAGGTGCTCGTGGCGAAGCCACGAGCACCTATTGTTCTTCCGCTCGTTTATTAGGGGCTCGGGCATCGACACGAGCACCTCTCCCCCATTGCAAAGCAATGGGAGAGAGGTGCTCGTGGCGAAGCCACGAGCACCTATTGTTCTTCCGCGCGTTTATTTTTATTAGGGGCTCGGGCATCGACACGAGCACCTCTCCCCCATTGCAAAGCAATGGGAGAGAGGTGCTCGTGGCGAAGCCACGAGCACCTATTGTTCTTCCGCGCGTTTATTAGGGGCTCGGGCATCGACACGAGCACCTCTCCCCCATTGCAAAGCAATGGGAGAGAGGTGCTCGTGGCGAAGCCACGAGCACCTATTGTTCTTCCGCTCGTTTATTATTAATATTTTTCATCTTCCGGACACATTTTTGTCCGTTAATGCGGCCCGAACCGCTGTAAAGACCCCTGCACAATATACATTAAAACGTGCGGTTTCATCGGGAATAGCGGGCTATGTATTTTTCGTAGAGATTCGTGAATTTTTCGCAGACTTATTCGCAAAAAACATGCGAAAAAAGTCCCATAGAAATGAATGGGGAGAGGAAAAAATCAGCCAGAAAAGTCCACTTTTTTCCAGACACTACTACTTCGCCATACTTTCACCTACAGACTTCATTTAAACTTTAAAACGCAGGCATTTTTGTCCTCTCCGCACGAATGTACTTTGTATGAGGATGAGGTTTACGGTTTTCAATAGGTGAGTCTTTAAAAACCCCTGGGTTGAGTGAAAATTCTCAAAATTTACTGAGTTAGAGTGGGTGATGTCATCACACTAGAGTGTGAGAGCAGTGAAAATTCACCTGAAAATTCTCTGAATAAATCGCCCTCCCGGCCAAACGATACATCGCAGTTGAATGACATTTACCAAAAACGTAGCCATGGTTCCTGGGCTTCATATGAACCCATGTTTGAAGACCTAGCTCTTTTTAAAGAGAAATGACAGGCACTAGTTTGGAGGCTCATCCCTTCTTTCCTCCATTAACTCTCCATTGTAGCGGATTCCTTCTTGTCTTGGTCAGTTGACTGTTTTTACACTGCTCTAACTCAGTCATTTCTCACAGGACGTGAAAAAAACCTACATCTGTGCGTTCCCCAGGTCCTTGTGACGCTCACGGTCATTTCGGTTTTCTCCTATCTTGTACGGTTTTCCCATAATTAGCAGTTTTCCGGGACCTGTTCTGAGTGCCTCACTCAGTCTATTCCTGCTGCTCTGTGTGTCTCTCTCTCTCTGCGTGTGTCAGTGCAGCGCCGTTGCTGCGGCAACAGCCCCTCTGCTCTGTGTCCCAGGTGTGTCCAATAAACTGAATCAGTCTGACATGTTTCTCCTCCCATAGCAACCCTGGAGAGTCCATAGCAACGCTGGGTGTGTGAGACAGTACTGATACGACTACTATTACTTTTACTACTATGATAACTACTACTACTACTAAAAATACAACCACTACTACTGAAAGTACTACTACTATTACTAAAAATACGACTACTATTACTACTACTACTAATAAAAATACTACTACTACTACAAATAGTACTACTACTATGAAAACTACTTCTACTACTACTACTACTAAAAATACTACTACTAGTATTACTAAAAATACTACTACTACTACTACTACAACTACTACTACCACTACTACTAAAATATTACTTCTATTACTACTTCTCCTTCTACTTCTCCTCCTTTTACTGATAGAATAAACTGATTCAAACTGATTCTCTCTCATACACACACCCTCACACCCTCACACACACGCACACACGCACACACACACACACACACACACACACAGAGTATAGAACACAGATAGTTGAAGCTCAGGTGTCAGGTGATCAGCATCAGCCAATCAGGTGACACATGACTACAACTAATGGGGAGAGGAAAAAATCAGCCAGAAAAGTCCACTTTTTTCCAGACGCTACTACTTCGCCATACTTTGACCTAAGGACTTCATTTAAACTTTAAAACGCAGGCCTTTTTGTCCTCTCCGCATGAATGTACTTGGTATGAGGATGGGGTTTACGGTTTTCAATAGGTGAGTCTTCAAAAACCCCTGGGTTGAGTGAAAATTGTCCAAATTTCCTGAGTTAGAGTGTGTGATGTCATCACGCTAGAGTGGAAGAGCAGTGAAAATTCAACTTAAAATTATGTAAATAAATCGCCCTCCCGGCAAAACGATACATCGCAGGTGAATGATATTTTCCAAAAACGTAGCCATAGTTCCTAGGCTTCATATGAACCCATGTTTGAAGACCTAGCTCTTTTTAAAGTGAAATGACAGGCACTAGTTTGGAGGCTCATCCCTTCTTTCTCCCATTAACTGTCCATTGTAGCGGATTCCTTCTTTTCTTGGTCAGTTGACTGTTTTTAAAATGCCCTAACTCACTCATTTTTCACAGTACAGGAAAAAAACCTACATCTGTATGTTCCCCAGGTCCTTTTGACGCTCACGGTCATTTCAGTTTTCTCCTATCTTCTACGGTTTTCCTGTAATTAGCAGTTTCTCGGGACCTGTTCTGCTCCAGTCTCAGCCTATTCCTGCTGCTCTGTGTCAGTTTCATTCTGTGTGTGTGTCAGTGCAGCGCTGTCGCTGTGGCAACTACTACTGATACAACTACCAAAAATACTACTACTACTAAAAATACTACTACAACTAAAAATACTACTACTACTTCTATTACTACTACTAATGGTGACGTCCGTCAGCTGCCAAACTTTGACACACAGATTGTCCATATAAAGTGAATGGGGGTTCAGAACACACAATTCCCCTCCGACCATGAAGTCTTTGGTAACGTCGAACCGACATGCCCCCCCGACCCCCGAGCCCCTCTCACGATTTCCGCGTGTGGAAATTGTCTAGTTTTTATTTTTATTCTTCATCTTCCGGACACATTTTTGTCCGTTAATACAGCCCGAACCGCTGTAAAGACCCCTGCAAATTATACATTAAAACGTGCGGTTTCATCGGGAATAGTGTGCTATGTTATTTTCGTAGAGATTCGTGAATTTTTCGCAGAGTTATTCGCGAAAAACACGCGAAAAAAGTCCCATAGAAATGAATGGGGAGATGAAAAAATCAGCCAGAAAAGTCCACTTTTTTCCAGACACTACTACTTCACCATACTTTCACCTACAGACTTCATTTAAACTTTAAAACGCAGGCATTTTTGTCCTCTCCGCATGAATGTACTTGGTATGAGGATGAGGTTTACGGTTTTCAATAGGTGAGTCTTCAAAAACCCCTGGGTTGAGTGAAAATTCTCAAAATTTCCTGAGTTAGAGTGGGTGATGTCATCACACTAGAGTGTGAGAGCAGAGAAAATTCAACTGAAAATTCTCTGAATAAATCGCCCTCCCGGCCAAACGATACATCGCAGTTGAATGACATTTTCCAAAAACGTAGCCATGGTTCCTGGGCTTCATATGAACCCATGTTTGAAGACCTAGCTCTTTTTAAAGAGAAATGACAGGCACTAGTTTGGAGGCTCATCCCTTCTTTCCCCCATTAACTCTCCATTGTAGCGAATTCTTACTTGTCTTGGTCAGTTGACTGTTTTTAAACTGCTCTAACTCAGTCATTTCTCATAGTACATGAAAAAAATCTACATCTGTGTGTTCCCCAGGTCCTTCTGACACTCACGGTCATTTCGGTTTTCTCCAATCTTATACGGTTTTCACGTAATTAGCAGTTTTGCGGGAGCTGTTTTTTTTCTTTTCAGAGGCTTAAATCTGCTCTTTTTCTCTGTGTGTCTCTGACCTGCACTGAGCGTCTCCACGGCAACGGCGCCACTGCTCTGTGTGTGTCCCAGGTGTGTCCAATAAACTGAATCAGTCTGACATGTTTCTCCTCCCATAGCAACCCTGGAGAGTCCATAGCAACGCTGTGTGTCTGTTAAAGTACAGATACTACTACTAATACTACTACTGCTGTTAATACTATGATTACTACTACTATTAAAAATGCTACCACTTCTACTACTACTAAAAAATATTACTACTACTACTACAATTGCTACTACTACTACTACTACTACTACTACTACAACTAAAAATACTACTAATGTTACTACTACTACTACTAGAAATTCTACTACTACTACTACTGCTGCTACTACAACTACTACCAAAAATACTACTATTACTGTTACTTGTACTCCTTCTCCTTCTCCTCCTATTACTGTTAAAACTGATTCAAACTGATTCTCTCTCTCACACACACACACACACACACACTGAAACACACACTCAAAAACTCTCACACACACACACACACACACACACAGAGTATAGAACACAGACAGTTGAAGCTCAGGTGTCAGGTGATCAGCATCAGCCAATCAGGTCACACATGACTACAACTAATGGGGAGAGGAAAAAATCTGCCAGAAAAGTCCACTTTTTTCCAGACACTACTACTTCACCATACTTTGACCTACAGACTTCATTTAAACTTTAAAACACAGGCATTTTTGTCCTCTCCACATGAATGTACTTGGTATGAGGATGGGGTTTACGGTTTTCAATAGGTGAGTCTTCAAAAACCCCTGGGTTGAGTGAAAATTGTCCAAATTTCCTGAGTTAGAGTGTGTGATGTCATCACACTAGAGTGGAAGAGCAGTGAAAATTCAACTGAAAATTCTGTAAATAAATCGCCCTCCCGGCAAAACGATACATCGCAGGCGAATGATATTTTCCAAAAATGTAGCCATAGTTCCTAGGCTTCATATGAACCCATGTTTGAAGATCTAGCTCTTTTTAAAGTGAAATGACAGGCACTAGTTATGAGGCTCATCCCTTCTTTCTCCCATTGACTCTCCACTGTAGCGGATTCCTTCTTTTCTTGGTCAGTTGACTGTTTTTAAACTGCTCTAACTCAGTCATTTCTCACAGTACGGGAAAAAAACCTAAATCTGTGGGTTCCCCAGGTCCTTTTGACGCTCACGGTCATTTCAGTTTTCTCCTATCTTTTACAGTTTTCCTGTAATTAGCAGTTTCTCGGGACCTGTTCAGCTCCAGTCTCAGCCTATTCCTGCTGCTCTGTGTCAGTTTCATTCTGTGTGTGTGTCAGTGCAGCGCCGTCGCTGTGGCAACTACTACTGATACAACTACTAAAAATACTACTACTACTAAAAATACTACTACTACTTCAATTACTACTACTAATGGTGACATCTGTCAGCCGCCAGACTTTGACACACAGATTGTCCATATAAAGTGAATGGGAGTTCAGAACACACAATTCCCCACCGACCATGAAGTCTTTGGTAACGTCGAACCGACATGCCCCCCGACCCCCGAGCCCCTCTCACGATTTCCGCGTGTGGAAATTGTCTAGTTATTAGGGGCTCGGGCATCGACACGAGCACCTCTCCCCCATTGCAAAGCAATGGGAGAGAGGTGCTCGTGGCGAAGCCACGAGCACCTATTGTTCTTCCGCGCGTTTATTAATATTTTTCATCTTCCGGACACATTTTTGTCCGTTAATGCGGCCCGAACCGCTGGAAAGACCCCTGCAAATTATACATTAAAACGTGCGGTTTCATCGGGAATAGCGTGCTATGTATTTTTCGTAGAGATTCGTGAATTTTTCGCAGAGTTATTCGCAAAAAACATGCGAAAAAGGTCCCATAGAAATGAATGGGAAGAGGAAAAAATCTGCCAGAAAAGTCCACTTTTTTCCAGACACTACTACTTCGCCATACTTTCACCTACAGACTTCATTTAAACTTTAAAACGCAGGCATTTTTGTCCTCTCCGCACGAATGTACTTTGTATGAAGATGGGGTTTACGGTTTTCTATAGGTGAGTCTTCAAAAACCCCTGGGTTGAGTGAAAATTCTCAAAATTTCCTGAGTTAGAGTGGGTGATGTCATCACACTAGAGTGTGAGAGCAGAGAAAATTCAACTGAAAATTCTCTGAATAAATCGCCCTCCCGGCCAAACCATACATCGCAGGTGAATGATCTTTTCCAAAAACGTAGCCATGTTTCCTGGGCTTCATATGAATCCATGTTTGAAGACCTAGCTCTTTTTAAAGTGAAATGACAGGCACTAGTTTGGAGGCTCATCCCTTCTTTCCCCCATTAACTCTCCATTGTAGCGAATTCTTACTTGTCTTGGTCAGTTGACTGTTTTTAAACTGCTCTAACTCAGTCATTTCTCACAGTATGTGAAAAAAACCTACATCTGTGTGTTCCCCAGGTCCTTCTGACGCTCACGGTCATTTCGGTTTTCACCTATCTTTTATGGTTTTCCCATAATTAGCAGTTTTCCGGGACCTGTTCTGAGTGCCTCACTCAGTCTATTCCTGCTGCTCTGTGTGTCTCTCTCTCTCTGTGTGTGTCAGTGCAGCGCCGTTGCTGCGGCAACAGCCCCTCTGCTCTGTGTGTGTCCCAGGTGTGTCCAATAAACCCAATCAGTCTGACATGTTTCTCCTCCCATAGCAACCCTGGAGAGTCCATAGCAACGCTGGGTGTGTGAGACAGTACTGATACCACTACTATTACTTTTACTACTATGATAACTACTACTACTACTAAAAATACAACCACTACTACTGAAAGTACTACTACTATTACTAAAAATATGACTACTATTACTACTACTACTCATAAAAATACTACTACTACTACTACAAATACTACTACTACTATGAAAACTACTTTTACTACTACTACTACTAAAAATACTAGTACTAGTATTACTAAAAATACTACTACTACTACAACTACTACTACCACTACTACTAAAAATACTACTTCTATTACTACTTCTCCTTCTACTTCTCCTCCTTTTACTGATAGAATAAACTGATTCAAACTGATTCTTTCTCATACACACACACACACACACACACACACACACACACAGAGTATAGAACACAGACAGTTGAAGCTCAGGTGTCAGGTGATCAGCATCAGCCAATCAGGTCACACATGACTACAACTAATGGGGAGAGGAAAAAATCAGCCAGAAAAGTCCACTTTTTTCCAGACACTACTACTTCGCCATACTTTGACCTACAGACTTCATTTAAACTTTAAAACGCAGGCTTTTTTGTCCTCTCCGCATGAATGTACTTGGTATGAGGATGGGGTTTACGGTTTTCAATAGGTGAGTCTTCAAAAACCCCTGGGTTGAGTGAAAATTGTCCAAATTTCCTGAGTTAGAGTGTGTGATGTCATCACGCTAGAGTGGAAGAGCAGAGAAAATTCAACTGAAAATTCTCTGAATAAATTGCCCTCCCGGCCAAACGATACATCGCAGGCAAATGATATTTTCCAAAAACATAGCCATGGTTCCTGGCCTTTATATGAACCCGTGTTTGAAGACCTAGCTCTTTTTAAAGTGAAATGACAGGCACTACTTTGGAGGCTCATCCCTTCTTTCCTCCATTAACTCTCCATTGTAGCGGATTATTTGTTGTCTTGGTCAGTTGACTGCTTTTAAACTGCCCTAACACGATCATTTTTCACAGTACGGAAAAAAAACTTTATCTTTGTGTTCCACAGGTCTCTCTGACGCTCACGGTCATTTCGGTTTTCACCTATCTTTTACAGTTTTCCTGTAATTAGGAGTTTCTCGGGACCTGTTCTGCTCCAGTCTCAGCCTATTCCTGCTGCTCTGTGTCAGTTTCATTCTGTGTGTGTGTCAGTGCAGCGCCGTCGCTGTGGCAACTACTACTGATACAACTACTAAAAATACTACTACTACTAAAAATACTACTACTAAAAATACTACTACTACTTCTATTACTACTACTAACGGTGACGTCGGTCAGCTGCCAAACTTTGACACACAGATTGTCCATATAAAGTGAATGGGGGTTCAGAACACAGAATTCCCCTCCGACCATGAAGTCTTTGGTAACGTCGAACCGACATGCCCCCCCGACCCCCGAGCCCCTCTCACGATTTCCGCGTGTGGAAATTGTCTAGTTCTTACTTATTCTTCATCTTCCGCCACTTTTTTGTCCGTTAATGCGGCCCGAACCGCTGGAAAGACCCCTGCAAATTATACATTAAAACGTGCGGTTTCATCGGGAATAGTGTGCAATGACTCAAGGTAGAAATTCATGAATTTTTCGCAGAGTTATTCGCGAAAAACATGCGAAAAAAGTCCCATAGAAATGAATGGGGAGACGAAAAAATCAGCCAGAAAAGTCCACTTTTTTCCAGACACTACTACTTCGCCATACTTTCACCTACAGACTTCATTTAAACTTTAAAACGCAGGCATTTTTGTCCTCTCCGCACGAATGTACTTTGTATGAGGATGGGGTTTACGGTTTTCAATAGGTGAGTCTTCAAAAACCCCTGGGTTGAGTGAAAATTCTCAAAATTTCCTGAGTTAGAGTGGGTGATGTCATCACACTAGAGTGTGAGAGCAGCGAAAATTCAACTGAAAATTCTCTGAATAAATCGCCCTCCCGGCCAAACCATACATCGCAGGTGAATGATATTTTCCAAAAACGTAGCCATGTTTCCTGGGCTTCATATGAACCCATGTTTGAAGACCTAGCTCTTTTTAAAGTGAAATGACAGGCACTAGTTTGGAGGCTCATCCCTTCTTTCCCCCATTAACTCTCCATTGTAGCGAATTCTTACTTGTCTTGGTCAGTTGACTGTTTTTAAACTGCTCTAACTCAGTCATTTCTCATAGTACGTGAAAAAAACCTACATCTGTGTGTTCCCCAGGTCCTTCTGACACTCACGGTCATTTCGGTTTTCAGCTATCTTATACGGTTTTCCCGTAATAAGCAGTTTTGCGGGAGCTGTTTTTTTTCTTTTCAGAGGCTTAAATCTGCTCTTTTTCTCTGTGTGTCTCTGACCTGCACTGAGCGTCTCCACGGCAACGGCGCCACTGCTCTGTGTGTGTCCCAGGTGTGTCCAATAAACTGAATCAGTCTGACATGTTTCTCCTCCCATAGCAACCCTGGAGAGTCCATAGCAACGCTGTGTGTCCTTTAGAGTACTGATACTACTACTAATACTACTACTGCTGTTAATACTATGATTACTACTACTACCACTAGTAAAAATACAACTACAACTAAAAATGCAACTAATACTACTACTACTACTATTAAAAATACTACTACTACTAGTACTACTAAATATACAACTACCACTAAAAATGCTACTAATACTACTACTACTACTACTATTAAAAATACTACTACTACTACTACTACTACTACTACTAAAAATGCTACAACTACTACTGCTACTACAACTACTACAAAAATACTACTACTACTACTGCTACCAAAAATACTACTACTACTACTACTACTAGTACTGCTAATACTATTACTGTTACTTGTACTCCTTCTCCTCCTATTACTGATAGAATAAACTGATTCAAACTGATTCTCTTTCATACACACAGACACACACGCACACCCTCACACACACACACACACACAGAGTATAGAACACAGACAGTTGAAGCTCAGGTGTCAGGTGATCAGCATCAGCCAATCAGGTCACACATGACTACAACTAATGGGGAGAGGAAAAAATCTGCCAGAAAAGTCCACTTTTTTCCAGACACTACTACTTCACCATACTTTGACCGACAGACTTCATTTAAACTTTAAAACGCAGGCCTTTTTGTCCTCTCCGCATGAATGTACTTGTTATGAGGATGGGGTTTACGGTTTTCAATAGGTGAGTCTTCAAAAACCCCTGGGTTGAGTGAAAATTGTCCAAATTTCCTGAGTTTGAGTGTGTGATGTCATCACACTAGAGTGGAAGAGCAGTGCAAATTCAACTGAAAATTCTGTAAATAAATCGCCCTCCCAGCAAAACCATACATCGCAGGTGAATGATATTTTCCAAAAACGTAGCCATAGTTCCTAGGCTTCATATGAACCCATGTTTGAAGACCTAGCTCTTTTTAAAGTGAAATGACAGGCACTAGTTTGGAGGCTCATCCCTTCTTTCTCCCATTGACTCTCCATTGTAGCGGATTCCTTCTTGTCTTGGTCAGCTGACTGTTTTTAAACTGCCCTAACTCAGTCATTTTTCACAGTACGGGAAAAAAACCTACATCTGTATGTTCCCCAGGTCCTTTTGACGCTCACGGTCATTTCAGTTTTCTCCTATCTTTTACGGTTTTCCTTTAATTAGCAGTTTCTCGGGACCTGTTCTGCTCCAGTCTCAGCCTGTTCCTGCTGCTCTGTGTCAGTTTCATTCTGTGTGTGTGTCAGTGCAGCGCCGTCGCTGTGGCAACTACTACTGATAAAACTACTAAAAATACTACTACTACTAAAAATACTAATACTACTTCTATTACTACTACTAACGGTGACGTCTGTCAGCTGCCAAACTCTGACACACAGATTGTCCATATAAAGTGAATGGGGGTTCAGAACACAGAATTCCCCTCCGACCATGAAGTCTTTGGTAACGTCGAACCGACATGCC